>NC_089250.1:49844903-50145055 GCF_963930625.1 Muntiacus reevesi | reverse complement strand
ATGTTATGTACTTTGCACCCACTGCTGCCTTCAGCAGGCAGTCTTCCAGAAGAAACACCACTTACATTCTAATCCTCTGTGTTCCAGTCCAGCAGTTGTCTTTCAAGAAAAAGATTCATTCCAGTTATGTCACAGGATGTATGTTTATTGGGAGGACATGCTTGATAGGCTCCAGGAAGAGCCTGGCAATTGGGCACTAATAAGAATGGGACCTGGAACCAGAAGAGTCCATCTACGGCTGCATGAAGCTCACCTGGCCTCCAATCTCTTCCCAACCTGTTATCTTCTATGCCACCTTCCCACTTCCCTTCACATTTGTCATCTCAAATCCCAGAGTGATGAGCTCTGTGCTCCTCCCACCATCTGCCACCAGGATAATCTGTCATCTGTCATCTGTCACTAGCCCACCTGAGAACTGGTTCCCCTCAGGCACTGACTTCCCTAGGGGCATGTTATTCTTTCTTAGTGACCCTTGTTTGTCTTAGTAGCCCCTGGTGCACACACTTCCAGGAAGAGGATGTGAGCTCACTTGATCGTGGACAGGAATGCACTTGGAGCAGAAACAAGGATGCTGATACCATGTCTGCTCCCCACACTCTCTGGGGGTGGGGATTGTAAATGGGAGCACCTCTTCTTTCAAGGGCTAGGCCTGGCACAAGATGCCTGTTTGGCAACTCGACTGCCTGGCATTCCCTCTCCCTAGGGACCACGAATCCTTCTTGACTTTCTCAGTCTTAATGTGTGAGACTCCAGGACTCATGACCAGAAAGGACAATGACATACCCTGGCCTTCAGTAGATGGGCACTGAGACAGAATATGGCCTGCTGGCAGCATTCTCATCAATGTTCTCAAAGTCTCAGGGATGAGTCCATAGCTGGGAGTCCTTTGGAACTATAATAAAAACTACATTTCCCAAAATCCCTTGCAGCTTGGAGTAGCTATATGACAAAATTCCAGCCAGAACTTCTGGATTGTATCCAGAAGGAATGAGTGTGCCTTTCATTTCACTTCCACTCTTCCCTCTTCTTGCTGGAAGGAGTATGAGCACAATGGGATCATTGTGAACTTCACAATCAAAAGCAACATTTTAGGGATGGAGAAAAACAAAAGAGAAGAGTCCAGAGCTCCAACATCTTAAACCACCATAACATACCCAGACTAGTATGAGAGAGAAAAATCAAATTCTTTCATGTTGAAGTTACTGTATTTGGTCTTTTTAGAGCAGCCTAGCTTGTATTCTAGTCACTATAGGGTGCCTTGACCAGCTTGTAATGATATAGAAAGCTCTTATATTCTAATCCATCCCAGAAATCCAAGGTGAGCTTGGAGGAAGAAGATGTGAAGAGGTAGTGCATTGGAAGGTAAATAGAGAGATGAGATCCAGAGAAGAGAGAAAGAGAAATAGACAATGTGATCAATTCATTTCTCTTCACAGTTGTCCAGGGTCAACACCCTTATGGGTAGATTGAGGTTCACCACCACCTCTCACCACCCATTTTTCTTGGTGGTTGAAGCCAGGTCATAGAAAGTCAGATGCCACAGAGATGTTTTCAGAGGGAGTCAGAACCCAACGCCGCATTGTTCACAGGGCCCGAGTCATCACAGATTCTGGTGACTTCCTCCTCCTAAAGGCAGGAAACACCACAGGTCAACTCAGGGGCAGAGCCCAACATGAGGTCCAAGATGTGGCTACATCAGGATCAATGAGCTTCCCACCAAGAAAACTGGTCACTGGAGGACTCTGGGAGCAGTCATCACCTGACCTCTAGCTCTGGAGGGCAGTCCTCCAAGTCCCCAGCCCTGGGTATGGGTCCCCAGGGGATCGGAGAGTGTGCATGGCTGAAATGTGCCTGGGAGCCCTGGCCCGCCAAATGGGTTATCTACAGAAGGGGACACACCACGGGCGAGGGGAAACAGACTTTCACCCCTGCTGAATCAGGTGAGGAAGAGAGACCCTAAAACCCAGGTGGGGTCCCGTGTTGCAAGATGTGTCCTGGAAGTAGAGGCGACGCTGCTCAGTTCAGAATGCTGCTCCAGTTATTCAGGCAGCCATGCAGCAAGCCCGTGGCTGCTCTGCCCTATTCAGAATATGGCTCCCACTGTCTTCCCAGGGGGTGCTGGGTCTCTGCTCTCTCTCCAATCTCCCCCAGCCCCAAGCACTGTCCTATAAATGAGAAAAATCTCTCGGTGCTAGCCCCACAGTGCTGGTTAGCCAAGTACTGTGTCTGCATGTGCCCACATGGTGAAGGGATTACCTGCATGATTTCCTTCTGAGAAGCCATCTCCACTGAATTTTCACATTCTCTCAGCTTATGAAAATGCCTCCTTCTGCAAGGACAAGAGTGGACTCAGAGAGCCTCTCTCCTCCCCCACCTGCCCCCGTTCCATCCCCTCACCCTGTAAGCTTACACCCTGCTCGCTACACAGAGCTGTGGGGGAGATTTGTGGAGAGTAGGCTACTTGATCTTTCTTCCTCCCCAGTCCTTTCTTCAGCAGTGAGAGAGCAGAGAAAAGGAAAGAAGAAAACTACAGAAAGATAGATTTAGAGACAATTTTAGATGGGCTTCCCAAATTTGGAGCAAGGGGAAGGAGAGGGACAGGCTAGAAAGTATGGAGCTTGTGAATTTGGTGGGAGGGACATGGGGGAAGGATGAGGTTACTCTGCTCACCTTCTAGCTCCAGACCCACCTCCAGGTGTAGCAGGCCCCCAGGCCCAGCAGTAGGAAGAGAAGGCCAGCCAGCAGCCCCAGGACCCAGAGGAGCTGCTGGAACAGCTGCAGGCGGTGCAGGGCTGGAACACGAAGTGAGGCTTAGGGGGTGGCTGTGGCTCCAGGCTTCTGATCCTCCCTCCCAAACTGACTCCCCCAAGATGAAACTTATTTTAAGTTCTACTTTCTCTTGGAAATTTCCATATGCCAAGGAGTTTCAAGCAATCAGTCTAGACTAGACAAGCAGAAGGGATTCAGGAAAGACCTCAGAAGGAAGCCTCTGGACCTGAGAACTGGGCCTTTGTGCAGAACGGCCTAGGAGATAGGGTGGGAGCTCTCACCTCTGGTTCCAAAGTAGGCGGCCGCAGAGGCAGAGCCCAGGGCATTAGAGGCGGAGCACACATAATCCCCCTGGTCACTGGGCCTCAGCTCCTCTATGACCACCCTCAAGGCATTGGGGGTGACTGAGACATGGATGTGTGACTTGGCAGGAGCAATCTTGGACTGGCTAGAGGCCACCAGCCGACTGCCGAGGTGGAGGGTCAGGCTGGCCAGGGGCTCACTGTCCACTCGGCAGTCCAGAATGCCTTGGATGCCACCCTCAGGCTCCACAAAAACTGTCATCGTGGGTGTCTCGGGGGGATCTGTAGGAAGACAGGGAGTGTGGTGACTGCAGAAACAACTACACAGTTCCTCCCCTCCTTGTATCCCATGCAAGGTGACTGCTGCTCCTTCCATTAAGAGGTAGAGGTTGTTTCCTCACTCTTTAAATCTGTGATTGCCTTTGAAGGCAGAAGTGACTTTGTGTGACTTCAGGGCTAGACCTCAATGGGCCTTGCAGCTTCTGCTCTCCTTGGAAAACAACCATGTGGAAGCCCAGGCCGGCCTGCTGGACACATGAGGCCCAACCGACAGCCCACTCCATTTGCCAGCCAAGAAGCTGAAATAACAGCAGCCACATGATGTAAGACCAGCAGAACTGCTAGCCCAGCCCAAATTTCTGGCCCATAGACTTGTGAGCAAATAAAAGTGGCTGCTGTTTTAAGCACTAGGTTTTGGGGTGGCTTGTTACATAGCAATAGCTGACTAATACGGTGTGGGGCCCTTGCGAGGAATAAAATAGGGGCTAAGGTTTATGAGGGCTTACTGTGTGCCAGGCACTCTGCATGCTCTACCTCCTGGACCCCTCACAAGGAGAGGGGACTGACATTTTACAGATAAGGAAACCAAGGTAGAGAGGCACAGGATCACACACCAGTCAGTGGGGATCTTCTGACCCAGGACTCCATTGCTGTGAAGTCTTTGGTTTTTGCAGACAGAAGAGGAGGAAGACCTGAAATGGGCATGTGAGATGTGGGGAGACTGAGGCAGGGGGAGGATGTCAAGGATGTGACACTCACAGAGCACCCGGAGGGTAACTGGAGCAGAGGCGGTGGCCCCAGTGGGGAGCTCAGCCTGGCAGTGGTACATTCCAGCTTGGTCGCGGGCCACGTGGGTGAAGGCGAGGGTGGGTACAGGCTCCGTGTGTAGCTGCCGGCCATTCCAGAACCAAGTGAAGGTGGAGTTGCCCATGAGCCCAGGGCCACCAGGGAGGTGACAACTCAAGTTCAGTGCTGTGCCCTCAGGCACATCTAGCCCTGGCTCGGCCACCACATGCACACCTGCAGGACCAGACGTGATTGGGGTCTGTAGACCTGTGGGAGCTGCAACCTCTGGCTTATCCTCTGTGCATAATATGGGATCTGGATCTCCAAAGGTGGGACTGTGTCTCCCCCATCAGACTGTGAACAGGGTTACCTCTCCTCCTTGCCCTGGGGACTTCTGGGGCAAAACGATGCCTCCCTCTCTCATCAATTCAGGCTTTTTGATGGATAAGGTTGTGTCTTGCCCTTGGATTGAACTCCCCAAGGATGGGTCTGCACCTTGTCCCTCAAATTGAGCTCCCTGAAGGTAAGATTGGATCTGTCCTCCCATTCCCAGTTTCCCCAAAGGCAGGTCTGTGCTCCCACCCACAGTCTGGGCTCTCTGAGGGCAAGGTTGTGTCTCCCCTCCAGCCATGCTCCCCTTGAGATGTTGCCATACCTCCACCCACCTCTCTTGTAGGGAGCTCTCCAAAAGCCAGGCTGTTTCTACCCCTCAGCCTGAGCAACCCCCCTCCAGTGGGCACTGTTCCTCTCCATCAGGTCAGGCCAGCCAGCTTCTTCTTGTGGGAGCCCCACCCCTCACACAGACTCAGACCCCACAGCAAGGGCGCCCCTCCTGCCTCCTGGCCAGCTCACCTGCCTGCAGCTGCCCCATGGAGGTGCTGACCGAGCCCAGCAAGTTGCGAGCTGTGCAGACGTAGGTGTCCTCGTCTCCTGAGGGCACAGCTTGCACTCGCAGTCGCAGGGCATTGCGGGCCACCTGGACATGGCCCGTCTCCACTGCCAAGCCATGGATGCCATTGCTGGTGGCCAGAACTTTGCCATTGCGGGCCAGGGCCAGCTCGGCAGGTGGTTCACTGTCCACGGTGCACTGTACCACAGCCATGGGGCTGGTCCTTGAGTCCCAGAAGGAGGACACAGCGGCGTCCCGGGGGGCATCTGGATTGTGGAGCAGGGCGGAGTTGAGGGTCTTGCTTGGAAACCCTGTGCTAGCCATTGCCCACCTGCCTGGCATTGGTGAGGCTGAAGCCTCTGGGAAAATGGTCACTTCTGGGGAGTGACAGCTTCTCAGGAATCCTGTGGGCAGATTCCTCCAGGCAGGGCTCAGAGGACCCTGAGGAATCTTCCCTCATCCCCTGTGTCTTTCCCCAAGCGTCCATTCCCAGGTTCAGTCCTGTGCAGCCTTGCGCCCACCCAGACCAGGGCCCAGAAGCGCCCTTCACCCACCCTGGGCACCCCCAGGCAAGGACCCTTGCTTACAGAGGACATGCAGCGCTGTGGGCCGGGAGCTGCGTGTACCCTGGGCATCCCGGACCTGACAGGTATAGGCTCCTGCATGAGCCCGTGTAACCACTGGGAAGGAGAGAGAGGCCTCTGGCCCCTCCTGCAGCCAACGGCTGTTGTGGTACCAGGCGTAGAGGGCGGGTGGGCGGGCAGCAGGGTCTTCACAGCTCACTGTGACAGGGGTCCCCTCGGGCACAGCGGCGGACGGAGCCAGGGTCACTTGCACACCTGTACCAAGAAGACAGGGTCAGCTGGGTCCAGCGAGACACCGTAGCTGATCCCACCCCTGGCTAGCCCCTGCCTCACCCTCTAGCCGCAGCTCTAAGGATGTGTTGACCTGACCCAGAGGACTGCGGGCCGAGCAGCTGTAGAGACCCTCATCGCTGGGCCCGGGCTCCCACAGCTCCAGCTGCAGGGTGTTGGGGACGGAGGCTGCGGTTGAGGAGGCCAGGAGGCGGCCAGCATGGCTGAGGACCAGCTGGGCAGGTGGGCGGCTGTCCACGGTGCACAGCACCAGGGCAAGCTGCCCGCCACGGCTCTCCAGGAGATAGGTCAGGCGCAGGCTGCGGGGTGCATCTGTGATGCATAAAGGCAGAGGAGTTCAGCTCACACAGTGGTAAGGAGGCCAGTTTGCAGGTGGCATTCAAAACAGGAAGGCTTTGGCTCCCTGCCCTCAATGGCCTCCACTTGCCCAACCTGGGGCACTGCTCCTCTGCCCCCATGCCCCCCCCCCAACTCTAATGCTCCTTGGCCAGTACTAGGTACAGCTGGGTACTGAGCTCCTGGGGTAGATGACTATGGGACTCGGCCGTGCCCTGATCCCCACAAGCTGTTATTCCTTCCTAAGCTCCACCCTGCCTGCAACCAGACTCACAGAGGACATCCAGGGTGACGGGCCTAGAGAGACGGAGTGTCTGGCCAGGGATCAACACGCCACAGCTGTAGGAGATGGCATCCACGACCGTGACATTGGGGAGGGCGATGGAGTGGGCAGTTTCTGGGCGCTGCTGCCCATCTTTGTACCACGTGTAGGTGGGCTGGGTCACGTGAGTGGTCCATACAAGGCAGGTCAGGTTCACCAGCTGCCCCTCCTGCACAGTAGCTTTGGGCCACACCTGCACGCTCACAGCTGGGGACAGAAGAGGGCACAGGGACACCAGGGAATACGAAGGCTGTGGAAGGCAAGCCATCTGTAGGGTGGGCAGCCTCTCAGCCTCTGGGAGGCACAGGTGACCCACCTGTAAGTGAGGCTCAGAGATGGAGCTTGGGCAACAGCTCATCACCTGTCAGGTGGTCCCCCGCAGAGCTCTCCCTGGAGTGCCCTGAGCCTTCCCTGACCCTGTTGGAGGACCACCTGGGGGAACCCAGGCCTCAAAAGCCTTGCCGTGGTTTCTCCTTGAGTGACCCCTGTCTGATTAGTTTTATCCCCTGGGCATCCATGTAAAATTCTGTTTTTAAAAAAGGTTCTTCAATGAAAACCAAGTTTGGAGACTGCTGCCCTCAAGAGTGGGAATGCAGACTGTCCGATGTTCAGCCCTCCTGCCTGTGTCTCAGGCTTCCAGAACCCTCTCCAACCTCCTCTTCTCTTAAAAGAGCCACCCACTCACACCCCCATTCTGACCTTGGGCATCAAAGGTGGCTGAGGCCGAGGCCTGGCCCAGGGCGTTGGTGGCCTCGCAGGTATAGACGCCTTCATCCTCCAGCACTGCATTGCGAATCTCCAGGCGCAGTGTGTTGGGGGCCACCGCCACCTGTAGCCGGGGAGAGCTGGCCACAAGCTCCCCAGCTCCTTGCAGGGTAGAGGTCACAAGGCGGTCCCCGTGAAGCAGTCGCAGCTGGGCTGGAGGGTCACTCTTCACACGGCACAGGAGGAGGCCCAGTCGCCCAGGGCCTGTGTCCATGAGGGTAGTGAGTGTGGCCTGACGAGGGGCATCTACACAAGGCAGACGATGGTCAGGGTCTGACCAGGTGGTCCCTCATCTAGGACTCTCTCGGAAGTAGAGTCCAGGACCAGGGGCTCAAGGTCCCCTTCCCCAGTCATGCGCTTGGCTCCCTCCTTCCCCAAGAAACATGAACGGGATCAAAGTGCTTACAAGACACATGGAGGCTGACCGGGGCCGCCAGGTTCGTGGTGGCTGAGCCGGGAGCCTGGGCTTGGCAATGGTAGGCCCCAGCTTGGCTCAAAGTTATGGCTGCAAAATGGATTGTGGCTGAGGTGGACTCCTGGAGGGGCTGGCCATCTCGATACCAATGGTATGAGGTCCCGTCCAGGACCCCTGTGGGCACTTGGCAGCTCAGGACCACAGCCTGGCCCTCCCGGAGCTCAGGCGATGGTGACACCCGGACCCAGGCTCCTGCAGGGAGAAACCAAGGGCAGGTGAGGGCCTTCCACCACACCCCTCTGCAGCTGGGACTGCGTTTGTGTACACATGAGGACAGCGAGACCCCAACCCCATGTGCCAGAGCCACTGCTCACCCACCAGACCACTGCTGAGGGCCCCACTGCAGCTTCATGCCTCTTCCTCTCCTGCGCCTGACTCCCTTGCCCTGGTTCTGACCTGGCGTTCACTGCCCAGCACCTTGAGTTATCGTTTTGCTTTGTCAATCATATCTCACCTTCCACAGGGTGAGCCTTACCTGGGTCCAACCCTAGTGCCATGCATAGCACCTGCACGTGTTAGCTCTTGACAGATGTTGTTTTGACCCCATAAAGCACAGAAATGGTAGGGATTTAGGTCCAACCAAGGACCACGGTACTGATCATGAGCTGCCCTCAGCATGGTGACCAACAGCTTGGAAGGGGAAATTAGCAGCTCTCTCTAGCCTATCTCTGCACCCAATTTCCAAGTCATGAGAGCCCAGGAATGGAAGACCAGGCAAAGAGCTGTCCCTGGTTCCCCCCAGGTTTGAGGCAGGAAGAGAGCAGGGTGGGGAAGTAAGAAGGAGGGACAGCTAGAGTGGTGATTGAGAGCTCAGACTGTGCCAGAGACCAGCACTGAATTCATCCAGAGCTAGCAGGGTCCCCTCCTGGTCATGTGACCATGAGCAAGCCCCTAAATTTCTCAATTTCTCCGCCTGTGAAAAGGGTATGATAAATAGGATATACAGAACCAAGTCCCAGGGAAAATGTTCAAAAATTGATGCTTGTCACTGTGGGAGGAAAAAAAAAAAGTTTTTTTTCCCAGCATTATTGGTATTAACTTTGTTTTTTTCTGGCTTATTCACTTAGGCAGGATTATTAGAGAAGAATATATACAGAGAGATAAATGAAAAATATGGATATATTCATATATATATATATGTGTAATCAGACACAACTTAGCAACTGAACAGCAACCAACAATGTATATACAAATGTGATCATTATATGGGGCTTCCCAAGTGGCACTAGTGGTAAAGAAACCTCCTGCCAAAAAATAAATAAATAAATAAACAAAAAACCCTCCTGCCAATGCAGGAGACATAAAAGATGTAGGTTCAATCCCTGCGTCGGGAAGATCCTCTGGAGGAGGAAATGGCAACCCACTCCAGTATTCTTGCCTGGAGAACCTCATGGACTGAGGAGCCTGGTGGGCTACAGTCTTTGGGGTCACAAAGAGTCCGACATGACTGAATGACTTAACACATACATTACATATTCCATGTGCGTGCTAAGTCGCTTCAGTTGTGTCCAACTCTGCGACCCCATGGTCTGTAGCCTGCCAGGCTCCTCTGTCCATGGGATTCTCCAGGCAAGAATACTGGAGTGGGTTGCCATTTCCTCCTCCAGAGGCTCTTCCCTGCCCAGGGATCAAACCTGTATCTCTTGCATCCCTTGCATTGGCACGGGGGTTCTTTAGCACTAGTAACACCTGGGAAGCCCATATATTACATATCTCTATATACATATGCAGAGTGGCCCCCAGGACATTTGGATGCACCACAGCTACAGAGGACACTCACCTCGGACCTGGAAGAAAAGGGAAGTGTTAGCTGATCCCAGGGTATTGTTGGCCTCACAGCGGTAGCTGCCAGAGTCCTTAAGGCTCAAGTCTTGGACCTCTAGCTGCAGGAAGTTGGCTGTGTTTTTGGCCTGGAGGAGGCCACGGGATGGAAGCTGGGGCCCCGGGCTGGTGGCCAAGAGGTGCTCGCCACGGAACAGAGCCAGCTGGGCGGGAGGGCGACTGTCCACACTGCAGACAAACACAGCCGTGTGGCCCTGGTCCACATCCAGGAGAGCAGACAGCTTTGGAGGGTCTGGGGGGTCTGTAGAGACAGTGGGGAGCTCAGGCCAGTCCCTGCCCAGCTTACCACTTTTCAGCTGCCAGGCTGTCCTCCTCCAGATACGCAGTCCTGGCCCGCACGCGCCCACACCCAAGCCATGTTCTTGCCTCCTCAAACCCAACCTCAGCCTTGTTTCCCCCAGACCACTCCCTCCACCCTCCAAGAGCCCAAATCCCCTTGCCTATCACCCACAGAGCACTCGCAGGACCACAGGAGTGGAGAGCTGGGTACCGGCCTCGGTGAGGATGCGGCAGGCATACAGGGCGGCATCTGTTCTGGCCACCGGCAGCAGCGTCAGGGTCTCTAGGGGGCCCTGGGCCCACAGGGCCCCATCCCGGAGCCAGGTGAAGTTGGCAGGGCCGCCAGCTTCCCGGCTCACCCTGCAAGTCAGGTTGGCTCTGGTGCCCTCCTGCAGCGTGTGTGACGGTGTGATGACCAGGACGGTGGCTGGAGAGCAGGCAGCACAGGCTTACTGAGACAGGCCTCAACCCTGACGGCTTCCCCCCGGTCCCCGGGGTGAGTGGTCCTGCCTCCCCGTCTGGAGCAGGTGGGAAGGAGCCCCTTCTAGGTGCCCACGGGGCAAGGGGAGCAAACTGAACTCGCTCTGCTGACAGGAGGTGGTTTCACCCAATTGACCCTCCTTGGAGCTGGGGGTTGCAAATGAATAGGGTCCCAAGCACCAGCCCCTGATCCCAAGCGACCTGCTCCCTCCCCTGCCTCACCCTGGGCATTGAAGTTCGCTGATGCAGAGGCGTTGCCTAGGACGTTGCTGGCCTCGCAGAGGTACACGCCTTCGTCCTCCAGCACCGGGTCTTCGATCTCTACCTGCAGCAGGTTGGGGGCTCTGGTAACCTTTGTGCGTGGGGAACAGCTCCCGCAGGTGCTACAGCTGCCCCCTGATGGCAGGGCAGAGGCCACCACGCGACCCCTGTGGAGCAGCCGCAGCTGGGCCGGGGGATCGCTGTCCACACGACACAAGAGGAGGCCTCGCTGACCGGCTCCGGCGGTGTCAGGGTCCAGCTGGGCAGTGAACGTGGGTCGGCGTGGGGCGTCTGGAGAAAGAAGAGTATGGGCACTATCCCACAGCCTCTGCCAGGCTCCCAGGGGTGCAGTCAAAGCTAACTAGGCTCCCAAAACACACTGAGCAAAGGCATGAACCCAGAGCTGCCACAAACAGCTGTGCAGATTGTGCATTATACAAGGACCACTGGACTGGGATGGCAGGACCTCAGCCCATGCCCGTGTGCTCAACTACGCGTTAGCACTGGACTGAGTCTTCCCAGAGGAAGGGGGGCCTTTTTCTTGCTTAGACAGAGCTAAAACTGTAGGGGCTAGCAGCCACCTTGCATAACCGCCATGTGCTCCTGGGCAGGGTACCTACAGAGCAATCCCTGGGTGTCTTACGATCTGTGTCCTCTCTTCACACCCCCTCCCCTAAGACTCTGCCTGTCTCTTATCTCTGATCTCCAACCCAGCTCCCAGGAGAACAGATAATGCCTAAATTGCCCTCCTCCTAGAAGTTTCTGAAGAGTGGGACCAAGACTCCTAGGTGATCTCACACTGAACACTAGAAAACCCCCAAGAGGTGACCGCTCTTCCTGACAGTCCCTGGACCTGTGTCCTGCACATGTTAGGGAAGGTGTGCTGGAAGCTGAATGTGTCCTGAATGTTGGTCAGCCTCTCAGGAGCATCCACCCTTGACACGATGCAGGCCCTGTGTGGGGAGGCTCTGCCTTTGTGTCTGCACCTGTGAGGGTGCAGCCTAGGGCCCAGCCCCAGAGGATAAAGCTTGGACATGGTGTCCACGATGGGTCTGAGGCTAGAGGCAGAGCTCTGATGGGACTGGGATGGGGAAATGGGATGCCCTATACTCGGTCTCCATATTTCAGCTAGGGTGGTCAGGTCCATGGTGCCCAGGTTTGCGGCTGCCTTCTATCTGGACTCAGGGCAGGACAGAGTCAGGAGGGCCTGGAGGAGGGGGCTGATTGCCTCTGGTGGCTGATCTTCCCACAGCAGGCAGGGGCCGGCGGGAAGGCTACTCACAGAGGACAGTGAGGACAGCAGGTGAGGACAGCCCGCTGGTGCCATGGCCATCCTGAGCCCGACAGTGGTATGAGCCGGCGTCAGTGCTGGAGACCACAGGGAGAAGAAGGCTGCTGCTGGGCCCTTCGAGAAGCAAGGCCCCGTTCCGGTACCAGGAGAAGCGGGTGTCAGGCATTGAGCTCAGGCTGCTCCTACAGCTAAGTGTTACCGCCTGCCCTTCTGCCACTTCTGCTGCCGGGCTGATGAGGAGGCGGGCCACTAGTGGGAGAAGGAGAGGAGAAAGCTCAGCTCCCCTGCATGTCTGCGGCTCCATGCCACCCACTACAGGAAGCCCTCCTGGGCTTCTCCCAACTCAATTATCAGGAGTTCTGAGCATCATAGCATCAGCTCTGTGAATCTCTTGATGATCAGAAGGGTTTGACCTTGAATGCCAATTCAGATCTATTGGTAGCTGGCTGCAGCATGGTTGAGCAGCATTCTGGGCCAGATCCTAGGCCTACGTCAAATACCTGGCTTGATCGATTAGCTATGCCTGCCTCAGAAGGAGGGAAGGGCAACATGTGCACCGAGACTCAACCTCTCTATTTGGGCTTCTGCATCTGACTCCTACCACAGAGTCTGCCCCCAAATGTTCAGTAAATAAAAAACAAATGAATGTGCATTGAAAAACCCTGTAAGTTCAGAGTCAGAATGGATACAAAAGGAATAACTCAATCTGCCATGTTTTCCATTTTGTTTTGACTTACAGGAAACTCTGAGACTGGGATGACATTATAGCTCAGATCTTTGATGTGATTTTTTTTTTTTTAGCCAGCTAGGTCAGGCCCTCGGTTGAGCCCTCTCAGTTCTCAGGAGGAAGAGGCCAGAGCAGGCCTCCTCCTCAGGCTCCTTCTACCAGCCCCAGTGGGACCATCTTACCATTGGCATGGAAGTCCAGGGTGGAGGATGAATTCCCAAGGGAATTGGTGGCTGAGCATGTGTACTCCCCACTGTCAGTTGGCCCCAGGTCTTGAATCTCCAGACGCAGGGAGTTTGGGGCAGAGTAGACACTGAAGCGTGGACTCTGGTCACCCTCTCCGGAAGTCGAGGCAAGGATGAGGCCCTCATGTGACAACACCAGAGTAGCCAGGGGCTCGCTGACCACAGAGCACTGGATGATGCCCACCAGTCCTTCTTGCGTCTCCAGGAAGGCAGTTAGGCGTGGGGTGAGGGGTGGGTCTGTATGGAGATGAGGCGCAGGCCTGTTACCCTCAACAGGGGCATTCCTGGATTTCCTCTTATAGCCTCTGACCCCTGCACCTACTTTGTCCTATGATGCCCTGGGAAAAGTTAGTGACCCCAGCAGCTCCTATTTGTCCCCAGACTGGCCAAATCATTCTGTCTTCCTAGTCAATCCTTGCAGTCACCCTGAGAGTGGGGATCCAGAGACCCCACTTTAATGGTGGGAAAACTGGTAAAGAAACCTGGCAGAGGACAGCACTGCACCAAATGATCCAAGTCCACACTCCCAGCAATGAGACAGGCTGACCCCACATGCCTCTTGAGGTGACACAGGGAGACAAACACAGAATCATGTCCATGGTATCCCTGCCCAGGTGCATGGGCTTGGTCTGCTCCATTCAGACCAATGCAAGGTGAGAATATCACAAAACAACTGACCTGTGCTCGTCAGGGTTCAATGTCAAGGAAGGCAAGGAAAGACTGAATAAAGAAGAATAAAGAGACTTGACAACTTCATGCAAAGCAAGATCCTGAATTGAATCCTAAACCAGAAAAAAAATTACCATAACGGACATTATTGGGCCAACTGGTAAAATTTAAACATGGATTGTAAATTAGATAATGATCTTGTATGAATGTTAAGTTTCTTGACTACATACAATTGTTGTACTATGGTTATACATGAGAATGACCGTAGGAGATACATGCTGAGAAATTAAGGAGTAAAGGGCCATTATGCCTGAGGAATATAAATGGATAGATAGATTATGTGTTCATGTATACATATAGAGGACATATGTATATACACATGTGAATAGAGTGTTTATGTAGAGAAAATGTGTGCAAGTGTGCACACATATATGTGCTTCTGAATACACATACATATATGTATGTGAGTACATATATACACACATGTATAATATATTGTTAGAAAGAAAATCAAATGTTAAAAAATGGGAATCGAGGTTAAAAGTATATGATAATTCTTTGTATTTTTCTTGCAACTTTTACATTTGAACTTATTTCAAAATAAAAAGTTGTTTAAAATAGGACACTGAGGCCTGGGGAATTCAAAGCCTTGCCCAGATGTGAGCTCAAGGGCACCCCGGCCCAGGACCCCAGCCCTCCTGCGGGGCTCTAATCTTTGGCCTGGCTCCCAGCTCCAGGGCCCTCGTCCCCACCACTTACGGCGCACCACCACGCTGACTGGGTCAGAGCGCTCTCTGCCCTGGGCATTCTGCACCTCACAGAAGTAGAAGCCTGTATCGGCCCTGGTGACTGAGTGCAGCTGGAGGATGTGACTGTGGGTGTCCTTCATCAGGTCGTGGTTCTTGTACCATGTGTAGCGCAGATCCCTGGGCGCTTCTTTCGGCGTGCTGCAGGCCAGGGTCACAGTCTGGTTCTCCAGAATCGAGCCTGCTGGGCTCACCTGGACCTCAGCCACTGTGGGGGCAGCAGAGAGCTCACTGAGGGATACTCGGGTGACTTCCAGGCCCCACCCCTCAGGGTTGCGGCCCGTCGGCCTAAACCTCTGCACGCTGTACGCCACACCCCTCTGAGGAGGAGCCTCCTGGACTGGCCATGCATCTCTTTGCCCTGTTCACTGCCAGGGAGGTTTGTCACCTGTCAGAAGCCAAGCCGGAACTCCACACAGGCATCCCAGGAGGCACCTTGGCCTCGTTTCCCTCAGCCCCCATGGCCTGGATGCCTCCCTACCCTCTGGTCAAGACCCAGGCTCACCCAGGACTCACTGAAGATGTGGAGGCTGACAGGAGGTGAGACCGAAGAGCCCACGCCATTCCCAACTTCACAGGTGTAGACGCCAGCATCAGCCCAGGCTGCCCGGGGCAACTGTAGTACATGACTCCGGTTTTTGAGGTGCGTCCCATCCTTGACCCACTGCACGGAACTGACCTGAGGGTGGCTGCTGTTCACCTGGCAGGTGAGTGTGACCAGATCCCCTGGAAGGATGTTCCGCCCCGAGGGGCTGAGGAGGATTTCCACACCCTTGGGGGCATCTGCAAGGCAAGACAGGGGTTGTCGAGTATGGTGCCCAGGGAAGGCAGGGGCATTTTTCCACTCCCCTTTCAACACTCTGCCCTAAGGAAGCCCACCCAGATAAACTGGAACTCCCATTAGTCCCCTGTCCAGGGCAGGCACTGGCCGTACATTGTGAGGAAGCCTGCTCCTGTCCTTCTCTACTGACGGCTTGATATCGTGATGCTTGGCATAGCATTCAGCTTGCACTGCCTTCAATGGCTTTCTGCCCCTGACACGTCCATTGCCATCTCTTCTATCTGAGGGCCATGGGCACACTGCTTGCTTTAGTGGCTTGTGGCAGCTGCTGGCAAAGGACAAACCACCTAACGCAATGGCTAAAGGCAGAGTCAAATTCTCTCTGAGAATGGTTAACTCATTTGTTGGGAGATGCCAACGATACAAAGAAACTGCATTTCTTTAAATCTTTTTCTAAAGCCTCTCTCTATGTAACTATGCTAATAAAAGCTAGTATTTTCAGGAGTTCCCTGATTGCCTAGTAGTTAGGACTCTGGGCTTTCACTGCTATGAGCCGGGTTCAGTCCCTAGTCAGGGAACTGAAATCTCACAAGCCATGCAGTTCAGTCCAGTTCAATTCAGTTGCTCAGACGTGTCTGACTCTTTGTGACTCCGTGGACTGCAGCATGCCAGGCCTCTGTCCATCACAAACTCCTGGAGTTTACTCAGACTCATGTCTACTGAGTTGGTGATGTCATCCAACCATCCCATCTTCTGCTGTCCCCTTCTCCTCCCGCCAAAGCAAGCCATGCAGTGTGGAAAAAAAACAAAAAATGAGCTAGTATTTTCAAGTCCTTAATCTATGTAAGTATGAAAATAATAGAAACTAATATTTTTGATGCTTTTAATTTTCATAACAATCCTGTGAGATAAAATGTATTTATCATTTATTATTACCTCCACCACAGAGAGTTGGTGAGAAAACAGAGGCTCTGAGAGGCAAGTAACTTGTCCAAAGTTTGCTCATCTAGTCTATGGTGAAGCCAGCAGCCTGATGCCTGTGTAAGGCAGTTGTTCTAGAACAGGCTGCCTGTCTTTACTGTGATGGGAAGATGCATAATCAAGTGAAAACTTGGAATTCCTCCCACTGTCTCTTTGCCATATCCAAGTGTTCCCCTGGTCATGGAGTGTGAGTGGCAGGAAAGGGATGAACCCTGGCTTCCTCCTCCTCCTCCAGAGCTGGTCTAAATCCCAGGGCCCCTACTGCCCAACCCCCAGTTCTCTGGCTGAGTCTCCCCTTCCCTGCCCAGCCTAGCTTCAGGGACTGGAAGTGGAGGGAGCCTTTCAATACTACTCTTGGGGCTTAGCCGTCTCTTTCCACCTGCTCCACCCTGGAGGTCCAAGCATAGCCTGGCTATTTCTACAGGCCTGAAAGGGATGGTTTCCACTGGGGAACCACAGATGTGTATGAGCTCAA
Source organism: Muntiacus reevesi (assembly GCF_963930625.1). Classification (NCBI taxonomy): domain Eukaryota; kingdom Metazoa; phylum Chordata; class Mammalia; order Artiodactyla; family Cervidae; genus Muntiacus; species Muntiacus reevesi. The sequence goes on along the minus strand of NC_089250.1, from coordinate 50,128,420 downwards.
TAACAAGGATGCGCTACCCACCCCACCCACCACGCTCACTCACACTGCACTTGGAGGTGAATCTCGCGTTGAGTCCTACGGCTGGCCGCCGAGAGCTGGCAGCTCAGGGTGCGGCCATGGTCCTGCCAGGACAGGGCCATGTGGAGGGTCACCAGGTGGTGGATGCCTGTGGGCTCAAGCTTCTGGAGTGTGGAGGTGGTGGAGCGGGCAGGGTCCTGGCCTTGCCACTGCAGGGTGACTGGCTCCTGCAGGCATGCGTAGGGAGTGGAGCAGTTGAAGTCCACCTCCATGCCCTCACGCAGCTCAGCCGGAGAGGCAATGGTGGGCATGATGAGCTCCTCTGAGGACAAAGACAGGAGGCTGGGGGCTCCCCTTCACCATACTTGAGACCTCCTGCCCTGGAGACCTCAGCCCGGGGCACGGGACTTCAAGGGGAAGGAGAAAGCCAGGGGTTCACTGGGGGCAAATGCCAGGGGGCACAGGGCTGGGCTGGAACTGCAGCCAAGATTGGGGCTGGGTTTGGGTTTGGGTTTAGGACCAGGGCTGGGGCTGTGAGCCAGTGGGGCCAGGAGCAGCCTGGAGCCCCTTCCGGCCGGTGAGCCTGCTCTCACCTGCCACGGTGACTGCAGAGCCTTTGACATCTACCCAGCGGTTGCCCTCGCTGATCTCAAAGCGGAAATTGTAGGTGCCCGAGTCCTCGAGCTGCAGGTCCTTCAGCAGCAGGTTGCACGCTCCCAGCTCAGGATTCCCCAGCAGCTGGGCGCGGCCTTGGAAGCGGGCCTGCACCAGCTCGGGGTTTGTGGAGTGACTCACTACCTGCCGTTGGCCAGAGTAGTCATAGTACCAGATGGTTGTGATGCCGTGGGGCACATTCACACTGGCAGGGAAGCTGAAGGAGCAAGGGATGACGAGGCAGGACCCCTTTATACCCTGCACGGTGTCGGGACTGGAGACGCCCCACGAGGTCAGGTCTGAGGGTGAGATAGGACAAGAAAGAGTGTAATGCAGCCCTGGGGTCATGCTCTGCCCCCCAGAAGGTGTCCCAGACGCACTCTCAAATCCTGCCCGGCCCCCAGCAATGCAACCCCTCTGGGCACCTCAGAGAGGGTCCCTGTTCCCTGTCACTGCCTCCTCATGCCCTCCTTCAACCTCAGCAGCTAAATCTGTGACCAGATACAGTTCAGTCTGCCCAGGCCAACAGAGGCTGGGCTCGCCGAGGCCAGGCCCTGCAAGAAGGAAAAGGCCAGCAAAGCTTACCTGCTGGGATAGGTAAGGCCAGGAGGAGGAGCTGGAGCAAGAAGTCCATAGCAGGTTCTCACGCTGGTTCTGTTGCCTATGAGGTGGGTGAGCACTGTGCTGGGCACACAGGGGTCTCCTAGGGAACCTCGGTCTCAGAGCCTGCTGGGATGCCAGTCCTGTTTCCCCACACACTATGCTGGCTGACCCAGTGAGAGGTCAGGGCAGCTGCCAGTTGGGATCCAGAAGCCCATGTTCCCAGCTCACGCTGTGTCCAGGAATGCCTTCACTTGGTGGCCCCAGAAAATCCTCTGTCTGTCGCTTGGCCCCACCCTAAGTTCTGCTTTCCCAGCCTCTTCAAAGATGAACAGCTGTTTCTCTATTTCCCTCACTTCCTTGCCCCCTCCCTGCTGCCCAAGTCACCAGCAACCGGAGGTCAGAGAGGCACAATGACTTACTCCAAGGCATCCAGCAAAAATGATGGTTTCTTACTTGAGATTTGTCTCCCTACCACCAGTCTTACCAGTTGTAGACCATAATGGAGTTTGAGCACTTAGAAAACTGTAGACTTCAAGAGTCCTCCCTTGCTCAAAAACCTACTATGGGTCCCCATTGCCCATGAAATGTGGCTCCCCTACATCCCCGAAAGGCCTTCCTTTCCTACTGCCAGCTCTGCCCCCATTTACTGTTCCCCCTGCGACCAGTTCCCACCCTGGGGCTGGTCGTGTCTGCCCACAAGCTCTCCAGCTATCCAGCTCTGGCCTCACCACAAATGATCTTTGCCTGTTGAAATCTTATTCAGTCTTCAACGTGGCTTCTAGCTGAAACTTTCCCTTTGGGGTCTCTAGCCACCCTAGAGCCATTTCTGTATTTGCCTTGTTCTTTGTAGCTGTGAGCACCCATTTCTCAGGATTTGGGGCTGAGGACATGTGTCCTGCAGCGGTGCAGAGCCCCTCGCCCCCTGCAGCAGTGGGCAAGAGGAGAGTGTGGTCCTTGAGGGTTTAGAGTTCATGGCAGGGCAAGTCTGGTATGACAGGGGACACAAGAACCCCGCGTGACATATCGCTGACAAACAAGAGATATATGCCTACTGTATGCCATGCACAGGAAGGCAGGCCCTTCACCACAGAGTGCCTCTGGAACCATAAAACTGTTAGAAGAAAACAGGTGAAAATCTTCATGACCTAGTAGCAGGCAATGATTTCTTAAGCATGACACCAAAAGCAAAGCAACAAAAGAAAAAAATAGATAAATTGAACTTGATCAAAATGAAAAATGTTTTTTGCATCAAAGGATACTATCCAGAGAGTGAAAATTCAACCCACAGAATGGGAGAGAAATACCTGCAAATCATATAGCTGATAAGGGATTAACATCTGGAATATATAAAGAACTCCTATAATTTAACAACAACCCTCCCCCCAAACAACCTAAATTTGAAAAAATGTGCTGAAAGCTTGTATAGACATTTCTCCAAAGATGATATATAAATGGTCAACAAGCCCATCAGAAGATACTCAACATCAGTAGTCATTGAAAGTGAAAGAAAGTGAAGTCGCTCAGTCGTGTCTGACTCTTTGAGACCCCATGGACTGCAGCCTACCAGGCTTCTCCGTCCATGGGAATTTCCTGGCAAGAGTACTGGAGTGGGTTGCTATTTCCTTCTCCAGGGGATCTTCCCGACCCAGAATCGAACCCGAGTTTCCCACATTGCAGGCAGACACTTTACCCTCTGAGCCACCAGCGAAGCCCCTGATTAGGGAAAGGCAAATCAAAACCGCAGTGAGTTACCACTTCACACTGTAAACAAACAAACAAGACCAGAAAATAACAAATGTTGACGGGGCTGTGGAGAAATTGGAAGACTCGTGTGCCATTGGTAGAAATGTGAAATGGTGCAGCCCCTTGGGAAAGTTTTGTGTTTCCTCAAAAAGTCAGACATAGATTACCATATGATCCAGCAACTTCACCGCTAGGTATATACCCAAGAGAATAAAAAATAGGGCCTTAAATAGATAATTGCACACATGTTCACAGCAGCATTACTCATAATAGCCAAAAAGTAGAAGCAACCCAAGTGTCCATCAACAGATGAATGTGATATATCCATACAACAGAATAGTATTCAGCCATAGGAAGGAATGAAATTCTGACACATGTTACATACATGGGCAAAACTTGAAAACATGTTACATGAAATAAGCCAAGCACAAAAGGGCAAATATTAAATGAATCCACTTGTATGAGATACGTAGAATAGGCAAATTCGTAGAAAGTAGAATAGAAGTTACCAGGGCCTGGAAAGAGGAGGGATGGAGGAGTTAATGTTTAATAGGTACAGAGTCTCTATTTTGGATGATGGAAAACTTCCAGAAATAGATAGTAATGATGGTTACACAGTAGTATGAACATACTTAATGCCATCGAATCGCATACTTAAAAAATAGTTAAAACAGTAAACTTTACCACATACACATACAAAACCCATATTGTCAACTTTGCAATCTTCCTTGGCCCTAAATGCTGACCCTGCAGAGTGAGGGGAAGGGCCTGGGGAACCTGGAAGTAGGGACAGGAAACTCATGATATCTTCCGGTCCCAAGTCCATCTGTCTCAGGGATGGGGCCCAGCTGATTCTGGTGGCTACCAGAGGGCACTCCTGGGGAGAGGCTGAACAGAGCCTGGAGAGGCGCTGCGTTGCCTGTGAGGATGACTTGCCGTGTGAAGAGAGGAGGGATGTCCTTAGAGAGAGCACAGCAAAGGCAAAACTGTGGGAAGAATAGGCAGAGCCCTGTTCCTCAGGAGACTGGGGCCCCTGGCTAGGCTGTTCCTGAAGACAGGTCTGGTCATTGGTGAGGCCCAGTGGCCTGTCCTCAGTCTTTTGGGCAGTCCTAGTCCTGCTCCTCTCCCTGGAAGATGTACTCACACCCTCCCCACCTGGTCCTTGGCTTGTGCTGGCCCAGGCTGGGCCCCATGACCTGGGTGCTGTGTCCTGGAAGCCCCGGGGGCCCAGGGCCACACTGAGCATCAGGGTCAGCTCCTCTACAGCTGGGATACCACCAATGTTCATATTGTCCCCAGCTCCCCTGCTGCTCCCATTTGGGGCCCTGGAAAGAGGAATGCTGAAGCTACAGGATAAATGGTGGGATTTTAGACACACTGACCCCAGAATGGAGCAGGGGTTTTTGAGAGGACCCTTTCTAGAACCACCGAAAGTCATTTCCTGTAGATGTCACCTATACTTAGCCCAGTCCCAATAACCAAGGGGTCAGTCCCACCAGAGTCCAGCTTATTGGTTCAGCTTGTTCTACCCCAAAGACCAGCCTCAGCCCAGAGAACTTTCCTGAAAAAAAGAAAGGGCATGAAGAGCCCCAGGAAGGGAGCTCCTTGTCCCAGTTAAGAGCCTGGTGTTGACAGGGAGGTGTCCCTAGGGCTCGGGTTGGGTGGGGTGTCTGGTGGGCGCCTAGCACCTCCAGATGGTAGACGGATGATTGCAGCTCCTGGGAAGGGGGTGGCTATACTGGGGACGGGAAGCACTGTAGCCCTCAGGCAATGACCATTTGGGAGAGCACAGTCCCAGGGTTCATCCTAGAATCTCCAAGCCTTGGACCCTCTGAAGACAGGGTTTAAAGTCCCACTCCTCAGAGCTGATAGACACATCAGCACTGCGTTGGGGTGTATGGCACATGGGGGACACCCATGTTTGCTCAAGTGAGTGGGTAAGTATGAGACCAAGTGTCCCAGGACATCTGGGAGGGCGACTAGGGCCACAAGTCCCTGATTTCTGATCCCAGAGGCCAAGTTTGGCCTGGGGAAGAAAGGACAGAGGCAGTTTCATTGTAGGCAGCTGTGCGTGGGTTCAGGATTCAGTTTCTATTTCCCAGTACCAGAGCTTCTCCCAACTTCCCTATTCAAGTTGGAGAAGGAGGGAAAGAGGGTGACCAAGCCAGTTTCAGCGCTCTGCTCAACAGGTCAGAAAGCAGGTTCAGATGGGAGATTCTGGGAACACATTGTCTTCATAATAATGGAAAGTCCCAAACGTAGGCCATTTAACTCGGAAAACTACATTATCCATAAATGAGGTCTATCGGCTTTGAAATGGGTAGTAGATGTGTCACATTTCTTTCCTTAATCTGGCTGTAAATGCCCTTAGCCTGAATGCCCATCCCATCAAGCTATGCTGGATGGTGCGGGGGGGGCCTTTGCTCAGATGAATGAAGTGGTAATGAATGAAGAAAACTGAGGGGAAGGTGAGGGTTGGGCTGCAGTTGGTTTGGGGTGAAAGTGATGGTTAGGCTGAGTTTTGGAATGGAATTAGTCTTGGCATGGAGGTGAGAGTGATGGGGTTGGGTGAGGGTGCTGGTCAGGCCTGGGGCTGGATGGAGATGATGGTTACTAAATGGTTGGGGATGGGATGCAATGGAGGGTGAGGTAGGGGTGGAATAAGTACCAAGGCTGGACGGGGCAGGAGTCAGGGTTAGATGGGGGTTGGGATATGAGTTGGGGAAACTTTGGTGTTGTGCAAGCCTTTGGGTTATGAGCGTATCTTTGTCTTGGGCTTGGACACCCAGGTGTCCTCCACCAAATCCCAATCCAGCCCTGCTCCCAAGCCTCAGCTCGTCCTCTAGGCCTGGGGATGGTAGTACCTGCTCCACAGAGGGACAGGGCTGCAGAGCTGGAGAACCACAGGTGAGGAGGACATGGGGGAGGGCCAGGAGCTCAAAGTGCTGCTGTCTCTCCAGGAGAGGAGACCCAGCTCGGGGTTGCTTCCTCTTTTCCTAAAGCCTCAGCTCCACTGCCTGCCCTGGAAGCTAGTCGGGGAGGAAGACCAGTCTTGCACAACATCAAGACCGGAAAGACCTCTCAGGCAGGGGAAGACCCCGGCAAGGCCTGCGACTCCGGGACTTGAGCAAGCAGATGTGGAACCTTGGGCCTCTTTGCCTGAGAGGGGGACTCCTCTCAGGCAAAGTGGGAACTTAGGGGTCTTGGTCACCAGCCACAACCATACTCCTCTCTTTGGGGACCACTTGGCCTTTTAGGGAATCTGAGAGAGGAGGAAGGGAGCGTTCTGCACACTGTTTTCCTACTGACAACAGAGGAGACAAGTCTGTCCTGGGGTAGGGGAGCATGACAAGGCACCCAGACCAAGGTGTTGATTTTCCAAGTCCTTTGGGACCTTCCAAGTACCCCCTTGCACCTGGCTATTCTGGAGACAACCCTCTGAGAAGCAGGCTCTAGATGTGAGGGACGCAGAGGCCCCAGTCTCAAGCTAGAAGAGTATTTCTAATCTTCTAATCCTTCTTCCCTTCCCCACTGTCCCTCCCCCCATGTGTCCCCACGGGATTTCAACAGCACCCCCACCCCTGCTAAAGCAGAAGAGGAAAGGTCTTGTCATGGCTGTGATGCTGTCATGCATGATAACAGAGCCCATTTTATTGAGGATCCACTATGTGCCAGGGCTTCCCTGGTAGCTAAGCTGGTAACGAACCCGCCTGCCATGCAGGAGACCCTGATTCAGTTCCTGGGTTGGGAAGATCTGCTACAGAAGGAATGGGCTACCCATTCCAATATTCTCAGGCTTCCCTGTTGACTCAGACGGTGAATAATCTGCCTGTAATGCGGGAGACCTGGGTTGGGAAGATCCCCTGGAGAAGGGAACGGCTACCCACTCCAATACTCTTGCTTGGAGAATCCCATGAACAGAGAAGCCTGGCCGGCTGCAGTCTATGGGGTTGCAAAGAGTCAGACACGACAGAGTGACTTTCACTTCACTTCACTTCATGTGTCAGGCACTTAGGGTATAGGGCAGATATTAATTGCTCCAAAGAATCTTGGATACAAGTGACAATACATTTCTTTGTTTCACAACTCAAATGTAATTCAGCTCAGCCCTAGCCTATCTGTAGTGGTGGGGAGCCCAGCCAGATCAGGCTGTTTATACCCTGTGGGCAAACCCACACATGCAGATCAAAAGTGACATGAAACCTTGAATCAGGAGGGACCCAGGATCTCAGGTCTCAGTGGCCCAAAACAGATGTCTCCTGACATTCAACCCCGAAATCCTCAGGTCCAGAGAGACTGAACTCTATCACTCTGTCCTTTTTGTAGCCCTTGTATACACCTTTAAAAAAAATGTATCTATTTATTTGTCTTAGTGGGTGGGGTCTTTGATCTTTGTTGCAGCATGTGGAATCTAGCTTCCTGACCAAGGATTAAACCTGGGCCCCCTGATTTGGTAGCTTGGAGTCTTAACCACTGGACCACCAGGTAAGTCCTGTTCATTTCCTGTTTTGACATTTTTTGAAGCAATCTCATTGCCTCCTTCTCCAACACCAACATAAGACTTGTGGGCCCAGAGACCCCCTAACTCTAGGCCTGTGTGAGTGTGGCTTATCAGCCCCAATCCCTCAGTCGACTCTAGACTACACATATCTACCCCACAGCGCCATGGTGGGTAAAGCATTCTCCTCCACCCCTTGATTTTGGACTTAGCCATGTAACTTACTCTAGCCGATAGGTGTGAGTGAACACAACACAAACATAGTAATGAAGTGTACTTGCATAGTTGGCCTTGCTGTCTTAGATTTCTGCCATTGCCAAGCAGAAACTCCAGCTAACCTGTGGGGACAAAGAGGATGAGAAACATGTGGAACAGACCTGAACCAAACCCACAGGCCATGCATCCAGTCAGTCAGACCTCAGCCAACCTGTCAGATCTATGTATCTATTGCTGGAATCCACTGAGAATTCTGTGGTTGTGCGTTAGCTACAAGGGTAAACTGATACAAGGCCTAAGTCTCAATAGCACAGATTACCTTTCCTTAGGGTAAGGAGAACAAAGACTTGTCTGCTTTGCCTGGTCACGGAACATGACCTTCCTGTGTTTTCCAAGTCCATAGTTGCCAAAACAAATTTTAAAATAAAAAATTCTTTGGTAATTTCTCAATAGGTCTCACTGTTACACATATTTTTAACTTTCACAAACATTTTGTGAGGTAGGCACTATTAGTCTCATTCCAAATGTGAGAATCAAGACATGGGGATGTGAGATATTTGTCCAAGATAAAAGTTTTTGGCTACAGAAAAATAAGACCTCACCAAAGAGATAAATTTCTCTTTGTATAAAGGGCTTCCCTGTAACTCAGATGGTAAAGAATCTGCCTGCAATTCAGGAGACCTGGGTTAGATTCCTGGCTCGGGAAGATCCCCTGGAGAAGAGAATTGCAACCCACTCCAGTACTCTTGCCTGGAGAATCCCATGGACAGAGGAGCCTGGTGGACTACAGTCCATGGGGTCACAAAGGGTCGGACACAACTGAGCGACTAACACTACTACTACTGAAGAGATATATGGGCTTCCCAGGTGGCACTAATGGTGAAAAATCTTCCTGATGCAGGAGTCCTGGGTTCTATCCCTGGGTTGGGAAGATCCCCCAGAGAAGGGAATGGCTACCCACTCCCTTATTCTTGCCTTAAAAATTCTGTGGACAGAGGACCTTGGAGGGCTACAGTCCATGGAGTTGCAAAAAGTCAGACACAACTGAGCAACTAACAAAGAGATATACAGATGGAAAATAAGCATATGAAAAGATGCTCCACATCAATGCCATCAGAGCAATGCAAATTAAAGCAAGTATGATGGGACTTCCCTGGTGGTCCACTGGTTAGGACTTTGCACTTTCACTGCCAAAGGCTAGGGTTCAATCCCTGGTCAGGAAACTGAGATCCCCCCAGACCATGTGTCTACACCAAAAACAAACAAATTAATAAACCAAAAACTCCCACAATGAGATACCACTGTTCTGTTCTATCACTAAGTCGTGTCTGACTCTTTGCACCCCCTGGACCGGAGCATGCCAGGTTTCCCTGTCCTTCACTGTCTCCCAGAGTTTGCTCACACTTGTGTCCATTGAGTCGGTGATGCTATCCAACCATCTCATTCTCCATTGCCCCCCTCTCTTCCTGCCCTCAGTCTTTCCCAGCATCAGGATCTTTTCCAATGAATTGACTCTTCACATCAGGTGGCCAAAGTATTGGAGCTTCAGCATTAGTCCTTCCAATGAACACTTAGGGTTGATTTCTTTAAGATTGACTGGTTTGAACTCCTTGCAGTCCAAGAGTCTCTCAAGAGTCTTCTCCAGCATCACAATTCAAAAGCATCAATTCTTTGACACTTAGCCTTTTTTATGGTCCAACTCTCATGTCCGTACATGACTACTGGAAAAATCTTAGTTTTGACTAGATGGACATTTGTCCGCAAAGTGCTGCCTCTGCTTTTTAACATGCTGTCTAGGTTTGTCACAGCTCTCCTTCCAAGGAGCAAGCGTCTTTTAATTTCAAGGTTGCAGTCACCATCTGCAGTGATTTTAGAGCCCAAGAAAATAAAATCTCTCACAGTTTGCACTTTTCCCCCTTCGATTTCCCATGAAGTGATGGGACTGGATGCCACAGTCTTTGTTTTTTGAATGTTGATTTTAAGCCAGATTTTTCACTCTCCTCTTTTACCCTCATCAAGAGGCTCTTTAGTTCCTCTTCACTTCCTGCCATTCGTGTGGTATCATCTGCATGTCTGAGGTTATTGATATTTCTCCCAGCAATCTTGATTCCAGCTTGTGATTCATCCAGCCTGGCATTTTGCATGATGTACTCTGCATAGAAGTTAAATAAGCTGAGTGACAATATAAATAAAGCCTTGTTGTACTCCTTTCCCAATTGTGAACCAGTCAGTTGTTTCGTGTCTGGTTCTAACTGTTGCTTCTTGACCTGCATACACATTTTTCAGGAGAGAGTTAAGGTAATCTGGTATTCCCAGCTCTTAAGAATTTTCCACAGTTCGTTGTGATCCACACAGTCAAAGGCTTTGTTGTTGTTGCTCAGTAGTTTAGTTGTGTCTGATTCTTTGAGATACCATGAACTGCAGCACCCTTTTATGGATCACAGCCTTGTTGTGGTGAAAGGACTTGCATAACTCGGTGTAGCTATGAGCCATGCCGTGCAGGACCACCCAAGATGGACAGTCATAGTGGAGAGTTCTGACAAAATGTGGTCCACTGGAGGAGGGAATGACAAACCACATCAGTATTCTTGTCTCAAGAACCCCATGAACAGTATGAAAAGCCAAAAAGAGACACCACTACATACCTATTAAAATGGCCAAAATCCAGGACACTGACAACATCAGGTACTGGTAAAGATATGGAGCAACAGAATTCTCATTTGTTACTGATGGGAATGCAAAACTGTCCCTACCACAGTTTTGGAAGACAGTTTGGCAGTTTCTTATAAAACAAAGCATACTCTTACCATACAATCCAGCAATTGTGCCCCTTGGCATTTATAGAGCTGAACTGAAACCTGCACACAGATTTCTGTAGTAGTGTTATTCATAAATGCCCAAAGTTAGTGGCAATCAGAATATCCTTCAGTAGATGAATGGATAAATAAACTGTAGCACATTCAGACCATGGAATTTTCTTCAGAGAAATGAATTATCTCTCAAGCCATGAAAAGACATAAAGTAATCTTAAAAATTCCACTTCATAGTTAAACATATCATATCACAGACTATCCTAAGAATGGTAGATTCTAAAACAATAGAACACACCAGAATTGGGAAAGAACATGAGCAAAGACAGCAAACAGTATTTTTTTAGTGGAAATACTTGAGATATAAAATCTTGAATATGAAATTAAATCCTATTCAAAAATCCATTTATTCATAAACAAATGGCTATTAAGTTAATTTATTTCACGGCTTATGGTTCAGGCTTAGTAAAATTTTGATAATGCATTTTACTTTTGTTCTGGCATGAACAAGCTTAATTTTTTAAGTGAAAAGAAAAAAGCTTGGCTAAAAGTACAGAAAATGGAAAGTAACAGTGATTTAAATAAAATAGAATAAATAAATAGAATATTTCCCTCTCCTTCAAGTAAAGTGTTGGCATCCAAGGCTGATAGGGCAACTGCATGATCATTCTGAAATTAGACCCCCTCTTATTTTTCACTCTGCCCTCTTCAGTGGGTTGTTTTCACTCTTGGTTCAAAATGGCTGCTTGAGCTCGTCATTATATCCGTATTCCAGAAAGTAGGATGGAGGAAGGAACAAGGCAGGTATGCTCCCTCATTTAAAGCTAATCCCTTATATTGTGCACTTCCTTTCTGCTTATGTTGCACTAGCCAGAAATTAGACACATAGCCTTATGTCTTTATTCCTGTAGATGATGTGCCCAGGTAAATATTGGGGACTGTTTACTAAGGAGTTGGGGAGGTAAAGTCCTGCTCTCATACAGAACAATCAGTGCCCTAATTCTTTTTTTTTTATGTGTTTCTTTTTTTTTTTTTTTTTCATTTATTTTTATTAGTTGGAGGCTAATTACTGCCCTAATTCAATCGTTTATTTCTTGGACCTAATTGGATCCCAGGCCTAGGCCTCTGACCACCTCCACTGCTGCAACTCTGCAGAGCCTCCTATCTCCCCCAGAGGGCGCCAGAGCTCTCTGCTTCCTTGCTTTTCTCCTTTGAGACCCAACTGCAACATCTGAGGTGTGGACAGCTCAGCCCAAGTGACCCATGAGAGTTCCTCCAGAGCTTGCTCTGGTCAGCTTTGGGGCAGGTGGCAGTCATGTAACCCAGTAGTTAGGATCCCAGGCCCTGTATGGATCTGAGTTCAAATCCATAACATATCCTTCACCAGCTATGCAATCATGGAGAAGTCAGTCACACCTCTCAGAACCTGGAGCCTCCCAAGAGCTTGCAGGAAAAGCTTCTGACAGGGCCTGGACTGTCGGAAGAGCTCTGTGAGTGCAGAGTGGGAGTGACTGAAGGCGGTGCTCTGCTCCCCCAAAGATGACTTCCACTCTAATCATACACCCTGGATTTTCACCCTTTTAAGCACCTCTCCAAGCCTGTTGTCTGTCCCTCTGGCTCTCCTCCCCAGTACATGCACCTTGGACTCACTCACTTCTGTTCCCTGAGAGTTTGAAGTCTCCGGAGTTCTTAGCAAAACTGAAGGGCCACCTTCCTTCCCCAAACAGCCCCCAGGTCTGAGAGACTGGCTTGGAGGCTTCGCAAGAAAATTAGAAGACCCAGGTTATTTATCTCTCCCTTTTTCCTTCCTGAGCAGGGTCTGGACATCCAGTGTGAACAACTGCAGGCCCCAAAGGACCCCATATGTGCAGAGTTGGATGGAGTCAGAAACATTTAAATCACTACACCAACTTCCAGTTCAAGATGGTGGGCTGAGAACATGTCCCTACCGCTCCTAGTCCCTCAAATACCATCAAAAGCACAGTGAGGAAAGAGAAAAGGAAGCAAAGCCATCAAAGGCCTGAGGACTGATGGCTGGAGGTGGGGCCTCAACTGTCCAGGGATTTTTATTTACTTCTGGAAGATAGAAGGGTAAATTGCAATAAGGCGCAGATGGGGGCAGAGGAAAGTATAGTCAAAGCCTTCCTGAGAAAAAGCTGCCCCAAAGGACCAAGCAGGCACAGAGGCAGAAGTGGACCCACCATGGGAGACCTCACCCCTTAAAGGGATGGTGAGTGGCACATGGATCACTCCCCATCGCCCTGCCCACTGCTTACGCACCAGGGCAGGGTAGATACCCTACATCAATGCCAATACTGACCAGCCCTGCCCTTCAGTCATAAAGATGAACTGTATTACCAAGTATTACCAGACAACTGAGAAAAATCAACAAAAGGAGAAGGATTAACAAAGAATAGCACTGGGCAAAGAGCCCATTTTGAGGATGTATAATTTTAAGGTCTTGTACCATCCCAAACCCTTGTCCAGATAATGGGCCATATATAAATATATGTATCCACTATATTTATCTACACATACATCCATCTTAATGAACTTGCAAATGGATCATTAGAATGGTCATAAGATGGACACACATCTGGGTGGAACCAACTGAATGTATCCTGTACTACCTGGCAGTTGTCATAAAAATATCAATAAGAGGGCGCAGAAGTATATTTGACTGGAAGAAGAATTCTTGTTTCCTTGTCATTACTCTTAGTGAAAGGAGATGATGGGGGAAAAAAACAAAGAGATAAAGAAAAGAACAGTAAATACCTTTTCAGGGCTTATTGTGGACCTGTCCATGGTCTAAGCATTTTACATTCAGTATGCATGTAACGAGGCTTCCCAGGCAGTGCCAGTGGTAAAGAACCCACCGATGGAGATGTAAGAGAAACAGGTTCGATCCCTGGTCTGGGTTGGGAAGATTCGCTGGAGGTGAGCATGACAACCCACTCCAGTATTCTTGCCTGGAGAATCCCATGGACAGAGGAGCCTGGTGGGCTATAGTCCATAGGGTCGCAAAGAGTCGGACAGGACTGAATCAACTTAGCATGCATGCCTGCAACCCATGTAACAATCTCTGAGTTAGGTGCTATTATTATCCACTTTCTGGGAAACTGAGTCACAAAAAGGCAACATAACTTGGCTGAGGCTTACCTAGCTAGTAAAGGGCAGAGAGATATAATCTGAATCCAGGCAGCCTGTTTCTTGCATCATACCCTGAATCATTCAACTGTTCTGCCTCTTTAATAAATTAAATAAAAGGTGAAAAACTGATCCCAGAGGAAATAGATAAGGAACAGAAGAAAATTTATAAAAAGATTCTAATGCTATTACATTTATAAACCAAAAAGGGGAAGCTGTGAAAATAAAGCAAGAAATAATACTTGGAAATTTAAGCTAGAATCACTGAAATAAAAAGAAATTCAATCAAAAGAGTGTGAACATCTGTGGTTTGAGTGTACAAAATGAATTCATTCTCTTTTTGATAAAAAAAAATACTGATTTCCCACTTATATTCTCAAGTTCTGTGAATTGGATGAGACTGACCCCCCAACCCCCACATTTGCTACATGAGATAAACATGTCGCTCCTGGCAGACCACCATGAGGAGCCAGGGAATGAATAAAACACTGAGAGCAGAAGAAAGATATATAGTGACTCTGGGCCCTTGATGACATCATTAAAGTCCGTGGGTCAAGCCTTACCTGAAGCCAAAGGGGTGAGTGCCTCTCATTCTCAATAGCCACTGATCAAGTCCCATTGGATTCCAGTTATTCTCACATCAGTTTTGTGTTCAACCCTCATCAGTCACCATAAAGGTAAACCGCCAGGCATTGGGTACAGCCCACCCTTGAAGGTACTGCAGTTGGGGAAAAAACTCCAAATCATACCACTGGAGTGGGGCGCAGCAGTTCACCAAAAGAGAGGAGAGGTGAATGGAATGCTGGATAAACTCAGCAACAGCTACCACATCTCACTACACAGACGAAGGATCTGGCATGGGACAGTGATGATGGCAAGTGGAATTCGTGGTAACGTAATGGAGACAACATCTGTTTCTTCTCTCAGAAAAAAGGGGGGGGGGGAGGCAATTAGAAAAACAGAAACAATAAAATCTATTCCAGGAATAAAATATGAAGCAAACACATCTGAGGCGTGATTTTGAGCAATTAGTGGAGTGTAACAAAAGAGAAATTGCTTAACCTTAGCATTTGAGGCAGCACATATTCTGCCTCAAGCAGCACAGGGTGGAGGAAATGGCAATATATTTCCTTCTCAGCAGAGTTACCTTATTACTTAATTCTGCAGTAAATAACGCTGATATAATCATAAAATTGGTTGGTTTTCAACTTAAAGATAAAGAGTGGAAGATTTAACTATAATTATAATACAGAATAGAAGTATTATAAACTTTTACCATGGGAATGCAAAGACAAAACCACCAGAAATTAGAAGGAGGTGGGGAAGGAAGACGGCAGATGGCTTAGAGGTTAGGGCTCAAGAAATTCTGTCTGAAGTTGATGAGAAAGGAACTAAGCTTTAAACCCAGGGTATTTAAAACTTGAATAACACAAAAAATAAGACTGCAGTAATAATATAGCTAACACAATTGAGGAAGTAGACATGGAGAGATGAGAGATAGTGTGATTTAAATTCTTGCTTTAATGATGAGGCATTATTAGGTGTTCTCTGAGTTACTAAATTGAGAAATCAAGGTAAAGCATACTATTTAAAACTATGATGTTAAACTCTGGAATATCTAAAAATGGAAAAAGTTCTGAGGATTGGCACTGATTGTGGGAAATTTTGCTGTTTGATTTGTCTCCTTCTATATTGGATGAGTTTCTTTACCTACAGTTACTACACCATAGCAGCAGCCTGCCAAACACCCACCAGGCTCTATTTCCTGTATTTACATGGAGGGTTCCCACTCCCCTCCCACCTCCTTCTGGTTTATTTTCCTGTACTGCAGAGGAAAGGCTAGAAAACTAAACTTACATTTCTCAGATCCCCTTCCAGCTACCTTAAAGTCACCATACCATCCAGCCATAATTAATTTTCCACTTCACCAAACAGTCTCTACCAAAAATCTGGAACTGGGACTAAGAGACACTATTTGGCATCTGCTTGTAGCTGAATTGAAGGCAAATAAATTCAGGAGCTGTGGAATGATCATATGCATGGAGGAAAAAAGACATAAAGAAAAGGCAATCCAGGGAGAGAATGAAAAGATAAGCACAGATATAGATATGCTTTATCAGATATGTTTGCAAAACATATCTGATAAAAGATTGTATTTAAAATATAAAAAGAACTCTTAAAACTCAAGAAATCAAGCAGCTTCCATGGGGGCCCATTGGTGAAGAATCTGCCTTGCAATACAGGAAACACCTGTAGCTCCCTGGGTGTCTGGGATGAACTACATGCCCCGGAGCAACTAAGCCAGAGCTCCACATCTACTGAGCCAGTGCTCAAGAGTCTGTGAGCCACAAGTACTGAGCTCATGTACTGCAACTACTGAAGCTCGTGTGCCTAGAGCCTGCGCTCTGCAACAAGAGAAACCACCACAATGAGAAGTCCACGCATCGCAACTAGAGAAAGTCTGCATTCAGCAACAAAGACCCACCACAACCAGAAACACAAAAATCATAAATAAATCCTTTTAAAAAAAGGAAGAAGTCAAACAACTCCATTTAGAAATACGCAGGGAATTCTCTGGTGATCCAGTGGTTAAGACTTCGGGCTCCCACTGCAGGTGGCCTGGGTTTGACCCCTGGCCAGGGAACTAAGACCCCGTGTGCTGTGAGGCATAGCCCCAAAAATAAAAGTAAAAAATTAATAAATAAAAATGGGCAAAACATTTGAACAGATACTTCACCAAAGAAGACATAGATGGCAAATAAGCGTATGAAAAGATGCCGAACATCACGTGTCATTGTGTTATTGCAAATTAAAACAACATGTGTGGTATTGCAAATTAAAACAACAATGAGACACCACTACACAACTATTAGAATGGTGAAAATCCAGAACACTGACAACACCAAATGCTGACAAAGATGTGGCGCAACAACAACTCCCACACACTGCTGATGGGAATGCAAAAACGGTACAGCCACTATGGTTCTTACAAAGCTAAACATAGTCTTACCATATGATCTATAGTCACACTTCTAGATATATCCCCAATTAAGTTGAAAACTTATGTCTACACAAACCCCAGTACACAAATGTTTATAGACGCTTTATTTATAATTGCCAAACCCTGAAAGCAACCAAGCTGTCCTTCACTGGGTGAATGGATAAATAAACTGTGCTACATACGTAAAATGGAATAACATTATTCGGTACAAAAAAGAAATGAGCTGTCAATCCACGAAAAGACATGAAGGAATCTTAAATACATATTACTAAGTGGAAGAAGCCAAACTGAAAAGGCTACATATTGTATGATTCCTACTATTTGACATTCTGAAAGAGGCAAAACTATAGATAGTAAAAAGATCAGGGAGGGGGGATCGGGATGGGGAACACATGTAAATTCTTGGCTGATTCATGTCAATGAATGGCAAAAAACACTACAATATTGTAAAGTAACTAGCCTCCAACTAATAAAAATAAATGGAAAAAAGAAAATCAGTGGTCACCAGGTGTTCAGCAGAAGAATAGGTAAAGTACCAGGAATTTTTAGGGCAGTGAGACTACTCTGTATGAAACTGTAATGGTGAATATGTGATATTATGTGTTTGGCAAAACTCACAGATGCACAACATAAAGAGTGAAATTTAATGTAAACTATGAACTATAACAAATATATCACACTAACCCAAGATTTTAGTAATAGAGGAAACTGTGTGAGAGAGGGGATAGATGGAAACTGCTTACTATCTGATCAGTATCTTTATGAATCTAAAACTGGGTTTGAAAATGAAATCTACTAAATTGTTTAAAAAGACAGTCTGCTGCAAAGGAAGAATTTAGCAGATATACAGGGAGCAGCAGAAGGAGGAAAGTGGCCAGGGTGATAGCTCTCTGCTGCTGGCTTATTTCCAGTTCCTTGTTTCAGCCCCTTGTGGAGCCCAGCTGCACTCCTCTGCTCCCAGATTCTATAATATACAAACCCCTGTGTCTGTGACGTGAGCTTCTCCTTTACTTACACCGCTTTAATGGACTTCTATTACGTGGGTGGCGCTTCTCAAGCCGTCATCCAAGTGGAACAGTCTCAGGTGATGTTGTGACAGATGAGGTCCAGTCTAGCAACCAAAAAGTAATTTCAACACATTTCAAGTTGTGTGTTTTCTTAAACACCACAAAAGGGGTTTTCACAACAACACATTATAAAACCTCTTTTTTTCCTTCTCCAATCCACTTTGCCATACACACCACAGCTGCTTTTATTTTTTTTATTTATTTTTTTTTTTTTTTTGCCAAGCAAACTGTTTATTTTATTTCACTGATTCTTGAAATGGTGCAATGAGGGAGGTGCTAATGTCTCCATATTTACAGAAGAGGAAAATTAATAAAATTTAAACTACTTACTCCAGTCTATATATCCACTAACCAAAATATAATACAAAGTCTGCCTGAATAGAAAGTTTACACTTTTTTGTTTCTATGTAATGATTTTACATTTTTAGAAAGGCATGAAAAGGAAGTCCTAAACCAATTCCAATTATTGAATCTCTAATTTGGAAAAGACTTCTAACCTGGAAGAGGAAATGTTCCTAAAATGAAGTTGTGAATGAATGTCTCCAAGAAACCATCCAATAGATTATCAACCATCGTCTGATAGGAGAAGGAAATGGCACCCCACTCCAGCATTCTTGCCTGGGAAATCCCATGGACAGAGAGGAGCCTGGTGGGCTACAGTCCATGGGGTTACAAAGAGTCGGACACAACTGAAATGACTAAGTATGCATCGTCTGATAAAAGTAGAGTAGTTCATAGCAATGAAATCTTTCTCTAAAAGGTGTTTTAGCCCATTTCTCCTCCTTCCTGTCATCTTTTATAAATTACAGCTGCTTTTAAAAGTATCTCTCCCAAAACTCTTCAAAACAATTTCCCCTAATCCTAGTTCATACACTTCTTGTCTTCCCCCAGCCTCCTGCCATCCAGATTCTGCATCATAAAAGCCAAGAAATCTGCTGAGGTGGCAGAACCCTCCTCATGCAATGACATCTGTGTTGGAAGAGGGTGGCTGAAACTGAGCAGCAGAGCCAGGATAGTCATTCTGGGCAAGAAGGGGGCGGATTGCCTTCTGGGAAGGCCTCTTGGCTCTTCCACACAGCATACTTCTGCCTGGGTGATCTCATCACGCTGGTGGCTTCAATTCACATCTCCATGAGAATGACTGCCAAAGTCCTACCCTCAACTCCAAATTCTGCTTGTGCTCCAGATCCATTATCCACTGCCTAGTCAACATTTTTCCTTAGGGTCAAATCAGATAGGATTACATTTTGCTATGAGTAACAGAGGTTGAAAATCAAAGGTTCAGTCGCTCAGTCAAGTCTGACTCTTTGCTACCCCATGGACTGCAGCACGCCAGGCCTCCCTGTCCATCACCAAGTCCTGGAACTTGCTCAAACTCATGTCCATCAAGTTGGTGATGCCATCCAGCCACCTCATCCTCTGTCATCCCCTTCTCCTCCTGCCTTCAATCTCTCCCAGCATCAGGGTCTTTTCCAATGAGTCAGTTCTTCACATCAGGTGGCCAAAGTATTGGAGCTTCAGATTCAGCACCAGTCCTTCCAATGAACACCCAGGACTGATCTCCTTTAGGATGGACTGGTTGGATCTCCTTGCAGTCCAAGGGACTCTCAAGAGTCTTCTCCAACACCACAGTCCAAAAGCATCAATTCTTCGGTGCTCAGCTTTCTTTATAGTCCAGCTCTATAGATTGAAAATACAAGGTCCTAAACAAAAGAGTTTCCTTCTTTCACATTTAAACATTTGCAAGTACACAGCCTTGGATGGGCACGGCCTAGATGGGCCTACCTACTCTCAAAGAGTGCCAGTCTCTTTGCCAGTTGTTTTCTGCTATCACTGGGGTGTGACTCTCAACCTTACAGTCCAACATGATGGTTAGAGCTCCATCATCCCATCAACCTTCCAGGCAAGATGGAGAAAAGCAGGATAAGGAACATGGACAGTAGGGAGTCAATAGCAATGTTTAAAGGCTGCAAGGTGCCATGGAACATGTCTGCTTTTATCTCAATAGTAAAAACTCAGTCACAAGGCCACATCTAGCAGCAAGAAAGGCTGGGAGATCTATTCTTAATGCTGGGGCATGTGCATGACTGAAAAAAGAAGATTCTATTATGAAGAAAAGGAGATTAAGTAATAGGGCAAGGGCATCCAGCACTGTCTATGGCATTCCCTCCAACTTGACAGGGCTGAAATGAAAGCATTATCTCTCCTCAACATCTTTTCTTCCTTTAGAGTCTCGGTCCTTTTCTGTATCCCTATATTCTAGCAGAAAGGCTATTCTATGGGATAGGGGTTGACAAGGGGAGGTGTCACTCGAGGAAAGTGAAGGGGTGAGCAGAGAAAGGGTTGTGCAATGAAGCTGAACTCCCAGTGGTCAAAGATCCCAAACAGAAGGTGTCCAAGTGGAGCAAGCAGGGTTGAGGTTCCTGAGCAAAGAACAAGGGTGCCTGCTGGGAAAGGAGACAAGGGAGGTTTCTCTGTACTTGAAAGCACCAGGGACACACACACCAGCCCCATCCAGTGCTAAATCTGTTGATCCCCTTCTGCCTCCTGCTCACTCCATCCTCCATGCTTTTGTTTGCAGCTTCCTCCCCTTGGAAGGCCCTTCCTGCTTTTCCACATCAAGAACTCTCTCAGTCATCTTTCACGACACAGACCACCTCCAAGAAGTCTTTCCAAGGTCCCCGTTTGGAGCCCTAATGACATCACACTGGAGAAGGGGCTGAGTTGAGCCGTGTCAGTGCAGAGTTCTGGGAGACCAGGCCAATTCTGGTGCTTTGGGGGTCATTTAGGGCAGGGTATTAGGGCGGCTCAGCACGAAGGGAGAACCCCAGGGCTCTCTTTTTATGTAGGAGAAAGTGCCAGCTGCCCATGAACAGCAGAGGCTGGGCACCATCAGGACTGATAGGCACACACTGGGCCTCCCACGCTCCCATTTCCAAAAAGGGAAATGATGCAGATGGAGGCAGTGGGCCACAGAGAGGAAATCCAGCTGGGTGGGGCAGGCAAAGTCATTCCTGGAAGGAAGCTCACACCTCAGGAATCTTGTAGAGGAACACTCCAGAGGCCTCTGTCCCAGGAGCCACCCACCTTCCATCTCCAGGGAGGGGCAGGCAGGACTGGACAACTATTCAGGAAGCCTGACTCTGAGTGCCCAGATACCATCTTCCCTTCATCAGTCTCTTGCAACATGTGGCATTGGCAAGAACACAAACTCTGAGACAGCCCACTGAATCAATCTGTGCCCTGAATCGACAGGGGTCTGAATTGGACAATGTCCTGTTTTCTCTAAGCCTCAGCTTTCTCCTCTGTAGAGTGAGGATGGACAGTCCTTCCTCACCAAGGGTGTTGTGGCAGCATAAACAGCAGGTAGTACCAGCACACCATCAGGTGCAGTTAACAGGGTACTGATGAGAGGGAAAAAAAAACAACCTCTGCCCACCTTTTCCTCCCAAGGCAGGAACACCTTCCTTCCCCCGGTATATATGGTATGTGCTGTGTGTGCATGTGTGTGTGTGGTGTGTCGGTGATGTGTCTGCCTGCCCCAAGCTCTGGGGTGGAGCAAGCAGCCAGACTCTGGCAAAAGGGAGGAGAGACAGAAGTTCTCCCCACAGCCGCTCAGTACACATAAGCTTAGGTGGGGAATGACATGTCCTAAAGACAGGCAGACATGCCCTCTGCCCTAAAACTGCCTGCTGGTGTGCGTATCAGACACCAGACAAGAGGAGCCCTGCTCTTGTCTTCCAAACCCAGACAGTTTTCCTGAAAACCACTTGGTATTGAGGCAGAAGGTAGATGGGCCACCCGCCAGGGTAAAGCAATTGGAGATTCATTCCCTACTGACTGAAAGTCCAAAGGACAATTAAGGGAGGAGACTGGCCCCTGCCTGGGCCCTCTCTGTGGTGGCTCGGACGGTAAAGAATCTGCCTGCTATGCACGAGACTCCGGGTTCAATTCCTGGGTTGGGAAGATCCCCTGGAGAAGAGAATGGCTACCCACTCCAGTATTCTTGCCTGGAGATTTCCATGAATAGAGGAGCCTAGAGGGCTAAGTCCATGGGTTTGCAAAGAGTCAGATGTGACTGAACGAGTTTCACTTCACTGGGTCCTGCCTAGACCACATATTTCTCATTCTCAAAGTCAGGAGACCTCCTAGACCATACATACACAGAAAAGCTCCTTGGAGGTCCAAGGTAGAATGATGCTAACTAATGCCAGGCTACCCTACGTCTTTTCAGTAAAATCCATCTAGGCTAAGAGATGAGTGGGCACACTTGGGAGGATCCTGATATCCCAGATATAGACTGTGAACCAGGTAAATCAACATGATTGGCCAAAGGGAACTGGGAAGAAATACCCCATAAAAGTAGTTCAAACTATTACAAGGGCACAGCTCAGGGACTCTCCCTTTAAGTCTGCCCTTGTACCTATCCACACATACTGTACTCTTTTTTCTGTTAATAAATACTTTATTTGCTTTGTTACTTTCTGTCTTTGTGGGAATTCTTTTCTGCAAAGCCGAAAGGCCAGGGCCCTTGTCACTGGCCACTGACCTAGTGGTTAGGAACTGGTGCTTTTACTGCCGCAACCCAGCCCAATCTCTCGCTGGGAACCTAAGCCCTGCTCCAAGGCATTGCAGATCAAGGTCACCCGAGATCGGTGTGGCCACAGCTGGGAGCTCTTTGAGCAGACATATCACCCACAAAAATTCCCCAGGGGCCAGTTTTTCCCAAAGAGCCCAAGTGAGGAAGGGTGCTGCCTACCGAGCAGAGCAGGCTGGGGGCTGGCCCAGGTTTAGAAGCAGAGAAGGCAAGCTGGGCTTGAAGGGCAGCAGATGGGGTTGGACTTTAGGGCTGGAAAGGGGAGCTTGAGAGGTCAGCCAACGGCAGTCCAAGCCTTGGATCACTGGCTCTTCTCCTGTAGGTAAGGGACAGTGTAGGATCAGTGAAGCAGTGGAATCAGATTTGCACTTTTGAAAGTCTCCTGCAGTTGCAAGAAAGAGATGAATGGAGGGGCAGGGCTGGGAACAGAATGGAGAGAGGGAGATCCTGAGTGCAGGCCAGAGGAGGGAGGCAAGGCCTGGAGAGAGGCTACTCCTAAGCAGATCCTGCCCCCCTCCTCCCCCACCAGGGAGGAGCAGGAAGCCAGTGAGGTCACTGGGTGCATCTCCAAGGCACTGGAGGGGAGAGAGGGAATGCAAGGGCTCAGAGAGGTCCCTTGGGGGCTCTGTGGGACCCTCA
This sequence comes from Muntiacus reevesi, assembly GCF_963930625.1. Lineage (NCBI taxonomy): Eukaryota > Metazoa > Chordata > Mammalia > Artiodactyla > Cervidae > Muntiacus > Muntiacus reevesi. The sequence goes on along the minus strand of NC_089250.1, from coordinate 50,105,427 downwards.
TCATGCCTATCTTGGCCCAAATCTTCTGGTGGCAATTGAATTGAATTGAATCTCCCAGTGGGCAAGGATTCACTGGGATTGTTTGCTGTCTTCTTGTGTCTGACTGGAAACTGCCCAAGGGTGGGACTGCAACACATGAGGGGGCCTAAAATAGTGGGGAACAGAAGGCTCCTAAACAGAAGGGCACCAGGAGCTAAGGACCCCCACCCATGATTCTTCACTCCTGCTCAAAGCCTGCTGCCATGGCCCTCAGGAATGAGCCAGCCTGTGAAGCTGGGGGTGAGGGTGGAGGAACAAGAAAAACAAGAAGCAGGTTGTGTTTAGGAGGCTAGACCCTTTGCCCCTTCCCCTAGTGCACAGCCGCACTTCAACCCTCCCTGGCTTTTCTCAGTCTCTGCAATGAGATGAAGGTCTGCCAGCCCCCATCACATACTTGTCATACACTCACAAACAGACAAATACATACACAAAATGATGTAAGACACAGACATGCCCATATATAATACATACAGACACACAGGCACAGACACAGTCACACCGACATCCCAAGAGACATACTCACATACGGACAAAAACATATATATATATATATACACACTCACAGACACACAAAGACACACACACACATAGACACACACACAGAGACACACCAACAGAGACACACACTCTTACAGACACATTTGGAGCAGCCAGTGGAGGCTGCCAATTGAATACCTTGCTTACTGACCCGGTGCTAACATCAAAAATTGCTTGGTGCTGCACACCCCTCACCCCCAACCTCATTGCAGGGAGCCCTCTAGAGCAGTGGCCCTGACAAAAAGGGCCAAAAGATTAGAAGAGATGACACCTTAACTGAGGAGCCTTTTAGATGAACAGAGAGGAGGAAAGAAAGTAATCCAGGGAGGGAAAATAGGCCATGTCAAGGTTTGAGGGGGGGTGGGGGGTGGAGGCAACTGATGCCTAGAGAACTATGGGAGCCTTCTTTGAGGAGGGGGCTGAAGGAACAAACAAGAGGCCGGCCGCCCTAGCACAGAGAGACAAGCTAAGAAGCAACCCTTGGCCCTATTCCACCCAGGCTAGCCTCAGCCTCTGCGGGGACACATTGGGCAGAAGGAAATGGGTCAGGCCCAGGTCCTACCAGAACCAGGAGGTGTGGGGGGTGGGGCATGGGAGGTTAGCGGCCTTAGAAGGGCCTAGCAACCCAGATCTCCACTCTGTCAATCTTCTATTTGGAGGCCAGGTCCCCAGATCCTCACGAAAGCATGAGCTGGGACAGAAGGCTAGGTTAGAAAGAAGGCCAGGAGCCCTCACAGGAAAGGGGCTACGTGCTCCTTGTCGAAGCAGAATGAGTTCCGAGTGCTCCCTTTGCTAGGAGGGGGGACCCAGACTGTGAGATCGCTTCCCTCCCTGCCCCAGACTTCAGCAAGGACAGACCGAGGGCCCAGTCTGGGCTGGAAGGCCTGTCCTCACCCTCAGATTGGCTTCTTTTTCTCTGATCCTTGGAGACCAAACTAGGGATCTTGGTGGGGATGTGGTGCGGGGGTAGGTGTCTGGGTGAAGGGGCCCTGAGGGTCTGTGGCAGGGCCCTCCCTCTAGGCAGGTGGGCTTTCTAGCTGGCCCATGGTAGCCTTGGGGTGGGCAGAGGGCCCGTGCGCAGCCCGGCTGCAGGAGGCCTAGGGGGTGGTTCTGAAATTCCTCTCTTCTACCCTCTACCTCGCCTCCTCAACCTTCTTCCCTCGCGGCCCCCCGGGTGGCTGGGAAGTGGGAGGCGCAGGAGGGGCGCCGGGAGGGGCCGTGGACTGAGCCGGGCGGGGCCCCTCGGCGGAGGCCCGCGCTGCCGGCCCCGCCCCGGCCTCGCACATCTGGGCTGGAGCGCTGGCCCACCCGGCGGCGCGGCGGCGCGGCCATCCGGCCCGGGGGAGGGGGAGGGGAAGGGAGAGGGGTCGGGGCGTTGCAGGGCGGAGAGCGGGGCCGGGGCTGGGCGCACGTCGAGGGCTGTGGCCGCCGCGGCAGGGCACGGCCGCCCCACCGGCTGCGGGCCCAGCTTGCAGGCGTCTGGACAGAGGGCGAGCTGTCGGGAGGGCAGAGGTGAGTTCTGGGCAGGGCGCTGCTGGGCTCCTGGAGAGAAGGGCGCCAAGATTTGCGGTTTCATCGCGGGCTGACGGCTGAGACCCCCACCACAAACTTCCTGACCCTGGAGAACGGGACTGGGACAGAGCTGCAAGCCCCTGCCTCCAGAAGGGCTCTGGGGTTCAGGAAGGCAACTGGGGCAGCGACGGAGGGCTCCCATCCGGGCTTTGGGACCCCACACTGGTGAGGGTGGGGGTCGGAGGGGAGGGACGGTGGGGGGGGCTCGAGAGACTTCTATGTCTGGGCGTCTGCTGTGGGGCTGGGGGCTGCTCCAGGGGAGCAAGTTTGTGGAGGGACGCGGTGCTTAGGCCAGAAGGTGGAGACCCCGGGGTTCAATATGTGTGTACTTTGGGGGCGCCTGCAGGGGGAGTTCCTAGGGCCCCTGGTCTCAAAAGTTCAAGAGTGGCTGGGGTCCCACAGTGCCAGACTGTGCGCTGGCCTCATGAACAGGGACCTCTGGTTTCTCTCTGTGAGGCCAGCCTGGGAGTCCAGGTGGAGTGGGGTCTGGGCTCCCTGTGGGGGCGGTGGAGCCAGGAGGCAAAGCTAGCTTGTGTCGGGGAGAGAGGCTGGGAGGGAGGAAGCTCTAAAATATGGACTCCCTGTGAGAGTGAAGGCAGCCCTGGATCCCCCGAAAGGTAAGAGAGGTGATGGACAGCAGGAGAGCTTGGGAGGGGCTTAGGCCCTAGGCTGTGTGGGACTGAGGTTGTTTGTGAACTGGCTGCTCCCTTGATGGGGACCCAGGGGGGTGGGGCAGGATGTATGGAAAGAAAAGCGGAGGACAGGGAGGGGATGCAGGAGGCCTTTTCTGTAGCTCCCTGCCCCAGCCCAGGAGAAGGCAGCTTCCTCACCCCACAGCCTCCCTCTGGTCCCTCGCCTTGAGGGCGCCTCTCCAGAGACAGACGGGGGCAGCCCTTTGGGTGCCATTTCTGATCTGTCCCTTGGGCCCAGGTTGATTCAGTCTCTGGTTTGGAAAAAATGCCTGTGGCTTCTCTTTCTTTGCTGAATGGCAGGATGATGAGAGAGAGCAGTGGATAGGAGAGGCAGGGTGCAGGGGAAAGGCCTGTGGGGGTGTGGAGGTGAGCTGTAAAGTTGGGTGGGCTCTTTGCCTTCATGGGCAGAAGATGGGATGTGTGGTGCCCTGGACTCCAGCAAGACCACATGTCCAAGTAATCTGGTGGGGGATGGGAAGGGACATAAGGACCCAGTCTCATCACACCCAACTGAGGAAAAGATCCTTGGAGATTTTTCTCCATTGGACAAAAAGTCCTAGGCTTTTGTAGTCTGGGGAACACTGTGGGATGGGAATCTCCGGTTTCAACTCCCTACTCAGCCACACCCTGTCCTAGTCCCCAGTCAGGCTTATTGGGTCAGGGCAAAGCTGAAAATCAGAGGTCATTATGAGGCCAAGGGCTGTGGGTGAGGTTAAGGGACAGACCAGAGGTGGGATTAAGTGTCTGTTTGTGCGAAGGGCAGGGGTCAAGCTGGGGCCAGGGTTTAGCCTGCTCTTGTAGCCAGGAAATGGTTACTTTCTGTGTAAACCAAACTGCCCCATTCAATTATTCTCAAACCCATAAGCATCACCAGTCTGAAATTAGTGGACCCCTGGGGCAGGGTTCTACCACCCCCCATTTCCAGCTGCAGACCCTGCCCAGATGTAGTGTTTGGGAGTGGAGGTTGTCCTGAGTCCCATGATCAGCATTCTCCCTAAATGTTTCTGGTAAATGGGTGTGTATGCGTGGTAAGGATGTCCCAAAGAAATATGGGGCATGGATGCATGCTTGTGTGGGTGCCACCTGCTTCTGCCTCCACCTCTCAGAGAATCAGCAGGATCCTCCTTTTTTAACACAAATTGATTCAGGGCCTCCCTCCCTCTCTAAAGAACTCAGAATGACTAGAATAAAAGTCTCAATAGGACCAAAAATTCTGACAAGAGAAACTTTAGAATCCATATTATGAAGGGAAAGAACACTGCTCACATCTGCCTTTTAATCAGCTGCCTTTCTTTCGTCCTTGGACTTGACCCTCACAAGCCCCTGCGTGATCTGTTTTACAGGAAAGGGCACTGAGGCATGGAGAGGTAACCAGATGCACTCCAGCCCGGTGTCCTTAAGGTGCCTAATAGGCCGTTGCCGAGTATCAGAGCACTCAATGTGTCACAGGCTCAGAGATAAGAGCTGGGGTAATTATAGACAATGGTTTGGACAAGGAATCAGCTTAGAATGACAACCCCTGAGTCTTTTTTTCTTGGTTATTCTAGATTGTTTCTGCTCCAAATACAATATCCTTGGTTGAGAAAATCCATTCATTGAGCAGTGTTTCCCCAGCACTTAGCTGTAGAACCTGGCTGGAAGAAAGGTTCAATGTTTTTGCTGATGAATCGAAACAACTTATAAATAACGGCTGCCATCATCTCTCCTGTGGCCTTGATCCAGCCTTTGTTGGTAAATGTTTTTCAGTCCTCTCCCCAAGAGGGAGAAAAATCCGTTTTGCAGTTTGCCAGCTTGTATGGTGTAATCACCATGGCTGATTTCAAGCTATCAATGTGATGTCAATAAATGCAACATTGAGAAGAGATGCACAGAATCAGCTCTTGGGAGCTGGCGGACAGAAGCTCAAGTTCCTCTCATCTTAGAAAATAAAATCCTGTCCTCCCCTCCTCAAGCTTTATTTTCTTCCAGGTAATACACACATCACCTCCTGATTTCAGCTGCACTAGCGGGAAGTGCTAGCTGTTCTCTCATCCTCTGCTCCCTCCTTGCCTACCAGACTCCCACCCCACTCCTTCATTCCACCAAAATGCCCTGGGCCTTTAAAACATTAAATCTGGTGTTTCCAGTCTCAGCTAAAAATCTCTGAAGGATCTAGCTTCGTGGCCTTCTCTTATCAAGATCTTCATGAAACCATAGCAGGCATCCCTGTCTCCCTGGCTCAACCTTCCTCCTGGCAACCTTTATTCAGAGCTTCTCCTTCTTTCCCTTCCCCCACGCTACTCTGCCAAACCTCCTGTGACAATGACTCCAAACACAAATCTCCACCTCGGAATTCTCCCTGACCTCTAGGTCATATGTCACCTGACTCCTTGGTCTGTTTTCTTAGCAGTTTCAAAAACTGCACGGGGAACACTGCCCCTTTCCCCCTGCCAGGTTGCCCTGCTGCAGTATTTTCCATCTGCTTGCTTGGACCAGTCAGTCCAAGAAGAACACCTTCTTTTTCCTAATCTCCCATGTCCAATCCAGCCAACTTCTGTCAGGCTTGTTGATTTTAACTTCTAACTTAAATGTGTGCACTTATGTCTCAAGACACGCAGTCATCATCTGCTGCCTGGAGCACTATTGGCCCCTGTTTTCATGTTGTCTTGTTGCAGTCCATACTTCCATGCAGCCAGGTGGGATTTTTAAAACAGATTTAGTCATGCGCCTGTCTCCACTTTGCCACTTCAAACCCTTCAGGATTTGCCCTTGTCGTTCATATAAAACCAGATCTAAAATTGAGTCCACCAGGATCTGCCTGCATGGTAAGCCTAGCCCAACCCCTCTCTCCAGCTTTGTCATGCTACTCTTTCTGCCCTGCTTGTATCCATCATAGCACCATTTGTAATCTCAGATTCAGGTACATGATTATCTGACTATGAATGATTTCTCCACCAGGCTATGGGCCCCCAGGACAGGAACAGTGTGTCTCTGGGTCACTGATGTCCCACAGCATCTGGCAGAGAGTGGGCACCTGAAAACACTTAGGAGCATCCTGGTTCCAACAAAGCAACTGTTAAAAAAAGACATTTCTGAGGGACTTCCCTGCAGTCCAGTGGTTAGGACTCCGTGCTTCCACTGCAGCAGGCCCTGGTTCAGTCTCTGCTCGGGGAACTAAAATTCTGCAAGCCAGGTGGTGCAGCCAAAAAAAAAAAAAAAACACATTTTTGAGACAAGCTAGGACTGTGGGATTGAGCACTGGATTAAGGAATTACTACTGATTTTATTGGACACGATAGTGGTGTTGTGGCAATGTCTTTTTAAAAATCCGTATCTGTTGGAGAGATAAGTTAAAGAATTTATAGGTCAAGCAACATGATGTCTGGGACTTGCTTCAAAGAACTCCAGCTGAAAGTAAATAAATAATTATTCCGTAAGGGAACAAAGGAATAAATAAATGCCATTCTGCTTGTCCATTCTTGTTCATAGCTACAGGGCCTGCAAAGATGCTGGCTGTCCCGGAGATGGACCTACAGGGGCTGTACATTGGTAAGACCTGCCCCCTCACCTCCATCTAGGCCCACTGTCCCTGTCACCCCAGCACTCAGACCAACCCCTAGTCTGTCCACGTGCCTCTCTCAGCAGAGGCTCCTGAGAGCCATTCTGTGAGTGTGTGTGCACGGGGCGGGTTAGTGAAACAGGACTATGTATGTGAGTGTGTGTGTGTGTGTGTGTGCGTGTGCACACTCTGCAAGCCTGTTCATGGGACCCCCGAGTGTCTACAAGTATGAATATGCAGGGCAGGCCTGTGTGCACAGGGCTGTATGGGTGTGCATGTGTTTTGTGCAGGGTGTGTGTGTAGTATGTGTGAGTGTGTGTCCCTGCCTGTCTGTCTAAGGGCAGCTCTCTGGGCACAGGGTCTCAAGTGAGAGTGTGTGTATATCTGCACAGAACTCTGTGCATGCACGTCTGGCCAGGTCTGGGAGCAGGCTCTGGGTTTTGTGCAGGGGAGGGAGGCCAGGCGGCAGGACAGACACGCCTCAGGAAGTCCACTCACAAAGACCTGGTGGGCTGGGCCTTCCTTCCTGCCTCCCTTCCCAGGCTCAAGCCACAGCAGCTTGGCCCGAGCCTGCACCGGTAGGCTAAGAAAAAGGGCCTCTGGAAGTGTGACCACCGCGTCCTTGCCCCTCCAGCACTGCAAGACAGATGCCAGCCCTCTGCAGGCACTTCCTAGAGTCCCCTTCATGCCCCCCCCCTCACATATGTTCCCAGGGTACCCCAAGGCCAGGGTGGCCTGGGACTTGTCAGGGCCCCTTGGCTGTGGCTGAGGGAGTAGAGGCCCCAGCCCTGGCTCAGCCTAAAGCTAGACAGGCCTGTTTGATTTGCCAGTGTGTCTAAATGCCAGACCCCACCAATCTCCCTGGCCAGCCTCCTGTCCCCACACACAGATCTCAGGGCAGCCCCAGTGCTCTGCACAGGGGCCTCAGCAAAGGCCGGTGTGGTGGTGTTGGGCCACCAGCCCATACCTGGGGGATGTCCAGCCAGGCAGGCCCTCCTGCCTCCTGAACTGCCTGAGCCTCCCAGCCAGCTGCCTTCTGGGGGCTGCACTGCTTCCTCCCACTAAAGGTTCAGGTCTGTGCATGTTGTGGGGGAGGGGAGCTTGGAATCTGCCCTCCTCCTGTGGTTAAACGCATCTCCGCTCAGGGCTGCTCAGCGCAGTGCTGGGCCTGTCCATGACCCTTGGGGGCAGAGGGTTAGTAGGAGAGGCAATTCCCCCAGGTCCTGATGAGAACATGAGGCTGAACTTAACGGGGAGAGGGGCTGCTCCACCTCCCACTCAGGTCTGTAGTTCCCCCACCTCTTCTGGTTTCTCCATCCTCACCCAGGAGCTTACCTGCCCCTCTCTCCTGCCGTTCTATCTTTGGACTCAGTCCTGCCCACCCCCCACAATGCTTCTCTATCCCTCCCCTTCCCCGCGGTGTCTGACGGGTGCTGAAGAAGGCAGTGAGTCCTAGGTGAAGTATGAGTCACCCTTCAGGAATAGGTCGCCTCTAACTGATAACGGGCCCTGAACCCAGGTATCCCCCAACCCCACCTCAGTCCTGTCCTTCCTACCTTCCCTCCCTAGTCCTTCTTCCCCAGCAGGGTACCCCTCACCTTGGCCCGGCAGTGACTGATGGAGAACCCCCACACCCAGGACCTAGCCAGCAGCCCCTTACCCTGATTGTACCAGAGTGACCTGTCCTCTCTTTTCAGGCTCCAGCCCACAGCGGTCTCCAGTGCCCAGCCCACCTGCCTCCCCAAGGACCCAGGAAAGCTGTGGCATTGCCCCTCTCACACCCTCACAGTCCCCAGTAAGCCTAGGCCAGGGCTTGGGGTGGTGGGGGGCATGGGTGGTGGGGAGGGTCACACTGGTGTCTAGAAGAGCTCGCAAGTCTGGGCTGGGAATACCACCATGCCTCCTGCCCTATATACTCATGTTCTCCCCAGACGGGTTAGCCTTATGACCTTGGACTATAGGAGTGACAGTTTTACTGAGATGAACCCCCTCCAGGATGACATCCAGGAACCTTTGCCACTAGCCTGCCTTGGCAGGTGTACTTCTGAGCAACTAGTTTTGTAGGTCCTCAGAGCACTGGGCCTCCCAGACTTGCTTCCCCTCCTGTCAACCACAGCCCCACCTTATTAAAAGATACATCTAGGGAAGAGGAGACACATGGCTAAAAAATAGTTTGGAAACTGCTAGCTTGAAATATCTAAGACATAACCATCACCCCCAAATTCCCTAAGTCACCCTACCCAGGGTGGCCTCACCCTAGTGATCCAGCCTGGGGACCCCCTTGTTCTCAGGGAGCCCAGTCCTAGCCTGGGAGAAGGTAAGGACCACTCTGGGGCACACGCATGAGGTTCTCTTCTCTGCCACAAAACTGGACAGAGTCAGGCTATTTCACTGTGGCCACAAAGAGCAGGAGGGTCTCATATACACAGGTCCATGTGCTATGAAGCTGCTCAGGGCAGCAAAACTGCTTCCAGCTGGGCCCAGGCTTGAAATGATGAAAGATGGGGCTGGGGCTAAGGCAGCCCAGGCAGAAGGGCAGGGAAGTAGGAACTTGAGCTCAAAACTTCATGGGGCTACCTGAGAGGCCTTGGGCTTTCTGAGCAGTTAGCAACTCAAGGGCTCAGCCTGGAGCTTAGGAGGGGAGAGAAATCAGGCAGGAGGTCGGTGGGGGTGGGCCAGGGCTGGTCTGGACCACAGCCAGGGGTGAGGACTTCCACGTACAGCCAGCCTGGCCCTCTGGCTGCTTCCTGACTAGGTCTTACACTTGCAGAAGCCTGAGGCCCGAGGCCCTCAGCAGGCCCCCTTCTCCGTGGTCGTGGCTATCGACTTTGGCACCACATCCAGTGGCTATGCCTTCAGCTTTGCCAGTGACCCTGAGGCCATCCACATGATGAGGTGAGAGTGGCTGGACTGGGAGATTGGTTGGGGGTAGTCCTGCACCCTGGGAGAGACCTAGTCCCAGAAGTACTGTCACTAAGGAGAAGTACTGTCACTAAGGGGTCTTCTCAGAGAAGCTTTCCAGCCCTAGTCTGGGCTCCCTACTGGGGCAAAAGTTTGGAGAATGGGACCCAGGTCTGGGCCCTCAGCCCCAGTTGGGGCAGTTCTTTGACCTCTGCAAGAAAATGTTGGGCTTCACTTTTTATTTTCAATTTTTTATTATTTTTTCTAGGTTAGTCATAGGGATACACATGTATGCACAAATATGTGGTTTTAAAATAAAACATACAACTTGCTTTACGCTTTCAGCACTATTTTGTAGATGTCTCATGTGAATATGGAGAGAGCCACCATTTTCTTTTCATTGTTGCACAGTATTCCGCAGTTCGGATGTATCATAATTTATTCATTCTTCTATTGATGGTTTTCAGGAAGTTTTTCCTTCTAAGTTTTTTCATTACAAAAAGCGTTGCAATGAATACTCTTCCTTGGAAACTTGTGCTGGAATTTCTATGTGGTAGGTTCCTAGAGGCAGTCCTAGGTTCAGCATCTCAAATGAAATACAAGGAAATGAAGGACTAGAGAGGTTAGCTGAATTGACAAGTCACACAGTTGTCATGAAAGAGCTGTCTGAAAAAATCCATTCTGATGAATTTTGTTGAGTTTTGTTTGAACAAAACATTTGTTTGATACCTTCCTTCAGGCCTCAAGACCCTGATCCTTTGAATGTATCTTAGTGAGACTGTAGCCTGTAGGTGGAAGATGCCAAAGCTCCCAACTCAGACTGGGATGGAGGATCAGCAGGCTTCACCAGGGCCTGGGAGGCTATATGGAAAGACAGCCAAGGGTCACTGTCCCAAAGATACAGGGGACTTGACCTGCATGAATGTGGACTGTCCTTCCCCTTTCTCTGCTCCCTCTATATCCATGTGAGGCCACAAAGGCCCTAGGACCTTAGAGTTCTCTAGGAGCTGAATGGCATCCCAGCTTGTCAGCACACACAGCTGAGGCCACGCTGGGCCTGTTGCTAGGGCTGAGGACACGTGAAGGGATACTGTGGAGAGGATAGTCACAGGAGTGACTAGGGGACATCCTGGCCTCCTCCCAAGCCCTTCCCACTCCCACTAGCCACCAAGCCCCATCATTTCTATCTCCCTAATATCTCTGTAATACCCATCTACTTCTTCCACCACTCGCACCCCTGAGTTCAGCCCCACCCTCTCTCACTTGAATGACTGCAATATCCTCCCTGGTTTCTCTTCTCCACCCTCCCTCTCCTCCACTCTGTTGCTACATGGGGACCAGAGACATTTCTAAAGGCAAATGTGGTCATGCTTCTTCACTCCCTTAAAACCCACCAAGACAGAATTCTGGTATGACATTTGATACTCCTTAGTTGATCTTAACATTGCTGCTTTGAGTCAACTTACAGCTAGTTCTCCCCACTCTTTGACACCTCTATAAACTTGCACATGCTCTTCCTTCTCCCTGGATTCTTAATTCCTTCCCCCAATGGATGCAATGGTGAGCTTGGCCTAAAGAAGTCAGGGCATCAGAAAAGGCAGAGGAAGGGGAGGAAGGATTTACCAGGCCAATGACCTGGGCAGTGAGTTGTGGAGGTCCAGATGATGACAGCATACAGGGAAGTTTGGAATCTCAGGTTTTGGGGGCCTGTTGAAGGTGCAGTCAGCTGGGGTGTAGCTGCTGAGGTGGGCCAGACAGGAATGATCATAGAGCTTAGCTATGTGGAAGATGGCCTAGAGGAGGGCATCCAGCTGGCTTGGAAAAGGCCTCTGCCAGGGTCCTGGAGAGACACATCAGAAGGCCAGACAAGGCAGATGGATGATGGCCTGCTACTACTTGTTAAAAGGACAGGGAGGTGAAATCAAATGATGTACTTCATGGGAGGGAGCAGAAGCTGAGGATATCGGATGGGACCCATGGCTCCATGGATAGAGATGATCCCATGAGCAACATTTATGGAGATTTAAGTGGATGCCAAGCACCATATTCACAAGAACCCTAAAAGGTAGGTACCGTTATTATTCCCGTTTTACATATGGAGCCTGGGGAAGCCAAGTGAGCTGCCTGAAGTCACACAGCTGGTCCCAGAGCCAGCACCCGACCCCATGAAGGGACGATTACTTCTGACCACACTGACAGCCTTCTGCCTCCACAGGAAATGGGAAGGTGGGGACCCAGGTGTGGCCCACCAGAAGACCCCTACCTGCCTGCTGCTGACCCCAGAGGGTGCCTTTCACAGCTTTGGCTATACAGCCCGAGATTACTACCACGACCTGGACCCTGAGGAGGCTCGTGACTGGCTCTATTTCGAAAAGTTCAAGATGAAGATCCACAGTACCACCGTGAGTCACATTCTGGCTCAGGGCCCAGCTCCAGCCAGGAAGGCAGGGCTAGGAGGGAAAGCAGGGAGGGAGACCTCATGGAGGGTGGGCAAAGCTAAAAGGTGAGGGGGGCCCGGAGGCGGAGTTTGAACAGAAGGGATGGAGGCATGACCATGGGGTGTGAAAGGGTAAGGAGAAGGGCTGGGGAGAAGAACTGCCGTGAGATTAGAGCCAGAGTGGGACAGTACCAAAGAGGGGAGCACAGGAAATGGGGTTAAATGTAAGAGGTTGTCAGAAAATGGAGAGCTGTGGCCTCCTACAGAGTTGCCCTGTGTCCCTGCCAGGATCTCACTTTGAAGACCCAGCTAGAAGCAGTAAATGGAAAGAAAATGCCTGCCCTGGAGGTGTTCGCTCATGCCTTGCGCTTCTTCAAGGAGCATGCCCTTCAGGTGCGCTGTGACCCTCTCTGCTTACTGGGGTGGACAACCCCCAGGTCCATCCTTTCCCCTCAGCCCATCCACTGAGTAGCCACTGTCAGAAGACAGGGGTCATCTTCTCCAGTCCTCTGCCTTCCTATCTGGTAGAGCCTGCATCAGCTATCTGGTAGCCCTGCATCAGGTGTTGGGGAGGTGGTGGTGGTGGTGGTGGGAAAGGGGGTGTTAAGATTCTCCCAAGTCAGCTGGGAAGTTCTTCCTCAGGCCTGATTAGCTCCTCCAGCTCCTGTAAGGACACTCCCCTCAGACCAAGCCAGCCCTTCCCTTCACTGCCCCATCCTGCTCCAGGAGCTGAGGGAGCAGTGCCCGTCACTGCTGGAGAAGGACACTGTGCGCTGGGTGTTGACCGTACCTGCCATCTGGAAACAGCCAGCCAAGCAGTTCATGCGGGAGGCTGCCTACCTGGTGAGAACATGCCGGCAGAGTTGTGGGTGTTGCTCGGAAGGGCCCCGGGCATGGCGCCATACCCTCATTCATACACCACCCTTGGGACCACAGAGGCATCGTGTAAAGACTGCCAACCCCACCCTGCTGGGCATTTTGGAGGGTTGTTGCCACCAAGAGAGGGGGTGGTGGGCCTGTGGGAACAGAGAGCTGAGGGACAAGGGACAGCCCAGGCCAGCTTAACCAGTGTCTGAATGCAGGTTTCCTAGAAGCAGAGTCCAAGATGGGAATTCTTATGCATGTGGTGTATTGAAGGACTCTCAGATGAAAGGGGAGTGAGGAAAGCAGGACAGGAGAAACAGCTGAACAGGGATGGGTCTCATCTGAAGTCTAGCCTCAGCCTGATCCCATGGAGAGCTCTGGAGGGAGAATGTACCCTAGGGTTAGCCACAGGGAGGCAAGAGGGGTGGCTTTTGGTCCATCCTTATCAGTCTGTCACTGGTAACTGGTCGGGTTAAGCCCCCCCAAATGAGGTAGTTCCCATTCAGCTGAAGGCAGTTCTCCAGAGAAGGGGCAATGGGGAACTGATAGGCAACACTCACAGGAGCTGGGCAGGACACCAGGAACATCCACTGTAGCCAGCATCAGTATTTTTACCACAGCCCCAACCATTTTAAGTTCTTGAGTAGAGGAAATAAGACCGTGAAACTATGAAGGGAGGTGATTTGGGCCAATGTTTGCTGATCTTCCTACCATAAGAGAGGCCCAAAGTTCTGGAGAAAGGGGGACTGCAGCTCAGGCACCCCCCCCCCCGCCCCCAGTGGAGATGGGAAGGTTGGAGGGGGACTCATTGTTTCATCCTGCCCCTGAAACTGGGGCCAGGGGTGGGGGGACACCCGAGGATTTCCAAAAGCAATCTCAGGAATTCCAGTGCACCCAATCTCAGGAATTCCAGAACCCCCAACCCCCCAGAAGCATACCTTTTCCTAGGTGTCAAATCCGCAGGTGCCCTCACTTGTCTCTGGAAGGAGCTAACCCCAAGGCCAGTGGGCATCCATCCCCCTTTCAGAGACCAGAGTGAAAGCATGGCCGTGCCCAGTCAGAACAAATGCCCCCACCCCAGTAGCCCCCTGCCAGTTTGCCCACCCTGCCTCCTCCCACACTGTTCCCTGGCTGTCAGTTCAGAAAGGGCTGGCCCTGGGCAGGAAGTCTTGATATCCGCCTAGCCCATCCCCCCACCTGGTCAGAATCTGAGGAACCCCACGAAACCATAAAGTATTTCCTATGGGGATCCCCTGTCCTGATGCAGGAAGTAACAGAAAGTGTTTTTTTCCCCCTAGCTCGCTTGCCTTGGTGCCTGAAATTTCACTGCTAAAGTGTCTTTTCTTCTATATCACATTCCTTGGGAACAAAGTTCTCAAGAGAGTGGGGAAGCCCATGGTCACGGTCCATTACCAGTGAAGAAAGGGCGTTCAGTGAGCTAAAGGGGACTCCCCCACCATCCCCTCTGATTGATGCTCTGGCCATTATACCCCCTAATACACTGTACTGGAGTCTCCACTAACCCCCTCAGCCAGTGGTCAGCTGCTAACCCAGGACTTGTGAAGGGGACCTTCCTGCAGCCCAGGGCCACCTTGGGCAGCCTGGGGCAGATCCCAGGTGCTCTAGGTTTTCACTCAGTCTAAGGTCCCTCCCTGCTGGGCAACCCCATGGCATCCTTGGCCACAGCCATTCCTCCCACCCCAAGCCTGGTCATAGGGTGGCTCTGAGACAGCTCCAAATCTGTGCAGCATGGAAGGGCCTTGAGAGGCCTAGCGTGAGTGCACTATAATGGGGAGGAGATAGGAGCCCCACAAGCCCTGGTTGCCTGCCCTGAGGTGCCATTTAGTGTGATGCCTGGTCCATGATGCTCCCCAACCCTGCCAACCACCATCAGGCTGGACTAGTGTCGAGAGAGGATGCAGAGCAATTACTCATCGCCCTGGAGCCTGAGGCTGCCTCTGTCTACTGCCGCAAGCTGCGTCTGCACCAGCTCGTGGATCTGAGTAGCCGAGCTCCAGGCAGAGGGTGCCTGGGTGAGCGCCGCTCCATCGACTCCAGCTTCCGTCAGGGTGAGCCAACCCCAGGGGTGGTGCCTAGGGGTGGCCATGGAGGCAGGCACTGAAGACTATACTGTGCCCTAGAGTAGCACTGTCTGAGGATGGTAAGATTCAATCCAACCCTGAATCTGAGGTGGTGGGGGAGTAGGGGTCGGGGTGGGGCTAGGGGTGGTGACAGCCTACCCTAGAAAGAGGTGCTGGGGTTACTGACAAAGGTACTCTGAGCTGAAGGTGGAGGTCTTCAGCTTTCCCTTAAACAGCTACTGAATCAGTTTTCCCTCCCATCCTGGCGTGTCAACTGTCCCCCGACCCCCACTAGCCCCAGGCTCCTGCTGCCAGGACTAAGTGCTGAGACTGCTGTAGTCAACCTTCCATGATAGGGACAGGTCTCAGGATCTCCCCTCCTCCCCAGTTCCTCTGCTGCTGCTGCTGCTAAGTCGCTTCAGTCGTGTCCGACTCTGTGCGACCCCATAGATGGCAGCCCACCAGGCTCCGCCGTCCCTGGGATTCTCCAGGCAAGAACACTGGAGTGGGCTGCCATTTCCTTCTCCAATGCATGAAAGTGAAAAGTGAATGTGAAATCGCTCAGTCGTGTCTAGACCTTCCTAATTCTGATTTTGCCATGGCCTGAGCCCCTCTATATTAAGGCAAGGTCTTGCAGCCTCCTGACCTCACTGTCCTGCTGTCCCTCAACACTCAGCCCGAGAGCAGCTTCGAAGATCCCGCCACAGCCGGACATTCCTGGTGGAGTCGGGTGTTGGAGAACTGTGGGCCGATATGCAAGCAGGTGGGGGAGGGAGGGGAGATGGAGGGATATTCCTTGGGCCCTGCGGGATACCAGCTACTGAAGGTGGGAAAACATTCCTGAAGTCAGCTCTATCCTCTAGGAACCCTGCCCCTTCCAACTCCATAGCTATACCTAAACTGGTAGTCCCCCTCACCATCACTTGCATTCCCACCCCGACTCACAGCCATGCCACTAACCCCCATTCCTCCAGAGGATTCTCTGCAGATGGAGTTGCAGAACCCTGGAGCCACTTTCCCTCACACCTTGTGCCCCTACCTGGTGACCTGAAGCCCCTTTCAACCGTAACCCCCACAGCCCTGCAGACAGGGCTCAGGACCTGGGGCCGGGCTGAAGGCTGGTTGAGTCTCCAGAGGGTCTAGAGCTAAACGGCCACAAGTGTGTGCTCATGCTTGCCCCCACAGGAGATCGCTATGTGGTGGCAGACTGTGGGGGAGGCACAGTGGACCTGACGGTGCACCAGCTGGAGCAGCCCCATGGCACCCTCAAGGAGCTCTACAAGGCGTCTGGTGAGTAGCCAGGCCGTGCCCTTGGTACCCAGAGTGCCCTTGCCCTGCCAGCACCTCCTGGCAGTGGAATGAGCACTGTTGCCCTCTTCCTCCTCTGCTGGACGCTAGGCGGGCCCTGCGGCGCGGTGGGCGTGGACCTGGCTTTCGAGCAGCTGCTGGGCCGCATCTTTGGTGAGGACTTCATCACCACCTTCAAAAGGCAACGTCCAGCAGCCTGGGTGGATCTGACTATAGCCTTCGAGGCCCGGAAACGCACTGCAGGCCCACACCGTACAGGGGCGCTCAACATCTCCCTACCGTTCTCCTTCATTGACTTCTACCGTAAGCAGGGAGGCCACAACGTGGAGACAGCCCTGCGCAAGAGCAGGTGAGTGTGGGGACTGCCCCTACAGGGGAAGGCAGTAGGGGATCCACTTGATCTGGCCCAGGCACAAGTCATGCCAGCCCAGGTGGAGGCAGGGGGAGGAACATGAGTATCCCAGCTGAAATCTGCAGCCCAAACTGAGGCAAGAGGATCATGAGCCCCCAGGGAAAAGCCAGTCTCTATCTCCTATTCCCCACAGCTGTACATACACACACACACACCCCTACCTATCTCCTTTTCCATACACACACACACACATCCCCACACACACCCCTACCTATCTCCTTTTCCATACACACACACACACACACACCCCATCTCCTTTTCCATACACACACACACCCCTATCTCCTTTTCCATACACACACACACACACACACACCCCTATCTCCTTTTCCATACACACACACACACACACACACACACCCCTACCTATCTCCTTTTCCCTACAGCCATACGTACTCACACACACACCTGCCAGCCAACCAGTCTGTGTTCCTCTGCTCGGGGCAAAAGGAGACTTCTCTCCTGGGACCTCATGTCTGGACCTGGAACAGACCTGAGCCTAAAGCCCCTGCAAGTGTGGTTGGCACAATACAGAATGTGCCTAGGTACTTCGGCCTGGAATAGAAGTAGGACCTGGGCCCTGACCCATGGGCCTGTGCCTCCTTCACCATCTACAGCGTGAACTTCGTGAAGTGGTCCTCACATGGGATGCTCAGGATGTCTTGTGAGGCCATGAATGAACTCTTTCAGCCCACCGTCAGCGGGATCATCCAGCATATAGGTGAGTGCTTGAGCTTGGGTCGTTCATTCACCTTAGCATACACACCCACATGCGAGAGTATTTTCCCCTATTAGTACCTGGAAACCTCCCCAAATCCATACACTGGATTGAGACCCAGAATCATCAGGAATACCTGAAGGATGTAGTGCCCTGGGGATTAATATAGGAAGATGTGTAGTCTTGCCAGGTTAAAGTAACTCTAGTGGCTGACTCCCCAAGTAGTATTAGGTCTTCCCCAAACTGTTATCACAGTGATTTCAATAAGTTTAAGTATCTAGAGAGTAAGTACAATGTCTTGCATGCAGTAGGCATTTAATACATGTAAATTCACACCCTTACTCAAGGCCTCCACAGTGTAGTGGGAAAGCTAGATAGTGTTGAGGAAGCAGAGGCCATGAGGATGGCAGAGTCCCTCATGAAAGTGCTCTGTGTTTTTCTTCATCCAAACCAGGCTAAGGTTTTATAGTGAAATGGTTAGTTCTCGGTGCCCCAGGGATGCAGGAGGGCAGAAGGGAAGCACCAGTGGCTGCGCAGCGGTAGCCTCAGGGGCCCACGCCCCGTCCGTCTTCCTTACCCCCTCCCCACCCGTCCCCGCAGAAGCACTGCTGGAGCGCCCTGAGGTGCAGGGTGTCAAACTGCTGTTCCTGGTGGGCGGCTTCGCGGAATCGGCTATGCTGCAGCACGCGGTGCAGGCAGCTCTGGGCGCCCGCGGCCTGCGTGTGGTGGTTCCGCACGACGTAGCCCTCACCATCCTCAAAGGCGCAGTGCTTTTTGGGCAGGCGCCGGGAGTGGTTCGGGTGCGTAGATCGCCGCTCACTTACGGCGTGGGCGTGCTCAACCGCTTCGTGGCTGGTGTTCACCCGCCTGACAAGCTGCTGGTTCGTGACGGTCGCCGCTGGTGCACCGACGTTTTTGAGCGCTTCGTGGCCGCCGAACAGTCGGTGGCCCTGGGCGAGGAGGTGCGGCGCAGCTACTGCCCAGCGCGCCCGGGACAGCGGCGAGTGCTCATCAACCTATACTGCTGCGCCGCGGAGGACGCGCGCTTTATCACCGACCCAGGAGTGCGCAAGTGTGGCGCGCTCAGCCTGGAGCTTGAGCCAGCCGAGGGAGGCCCCGACGCCGCTGGAATGCCCCCCGGCCGCCGCGAGATCCGCGCTGCCATGCAGTTTGGCGACACTGAGATTAAGGTCACCGCCGTCGATGTCAGCACCAATCGCTCCGTGCGCGCCGCCATCGACTTTCTTTCCAATTGAGGGCGCAGTGCCAGCACCCCCTCGACCCAACAAAACTTTTGGCCCAGGGCTGGGGCAGATAAGTCCACCCTGTTTCCCGCCATCCTGCCTGGGGGGAGATGAGGTCGCAGGAGGGATGGGTGGGGACACATCCAGAAACTCAGGCTTCGGGATTGGGCCTCAGTCCTCTGATGGAAAGGCTGAAGGGCGCTTCCAAGGACTGAGGTCAAGGAGACTTAAAAGGTTTGCAAAGGCATCCCCACAGGGAGCACGTGGTCCTGAAAGCAGGCTGCGTCAGAAGGCTTGACCCTTGGTCTGAACTAGGGGCCAGGGTGGGAGTGGGGGGTGAGGGTGGGGGTACAGCTGCGGGCAGGGCAGCAAGAGGGAGGAGGTTGTGCAGGGTCTGGAGCCGAAGGGCAGAGTGCTCTGGCTGGCTCAGCCTGCATAGGGAGCCAGGCAGGACAAGGACCGAAGCTGACAGGAGAGGGACAGAAGTAGCAGGACCTACCTTCCTGGGTGTGGTGCTGACCACCGAGTATGAATGCTGATTGTAGAAAGGGCAGTAGCAGGCTATGAGAAGGGTACAGGCAAGGGGGGAGTGGGATAACATGCTGAGGGGGGCTTTCCTTTCTATCTGAGAAGGCCCCAGGGGCAGCCTGGGAATGATCCGCATACTCTCAGGTCATGGAGAGGGAGGAGAGTAGGGAGGACAGAAAGAGCACTGGTCCCAGCTCTGACATCAGGATAGTGTGCCTGCCCTCCTGTGACATGCAGCAGTCCCACCTGCCTGAGAGCCCTAAGGTGACAATAAAGCTCACGGTGAAACCATGGCCTCCTGGTATCTCACAAGGGGGGACTCCAATAGTGGAGTAGTGGAAGGGGGCTGGGTTCTTCTACAAAGGCAGGTTTTCAGCTGTGCATGGAGCTGTGAAATGACTAGAAAGGAGTGCTGCTGTCTCCCATCAAGCCCTCCAAACAACACCCCACTCCACAAGACCCCTCTGTGACCTGGGTGGAAGGCCCCTCCCCGTGCAGGCTTTGTTGTCTTGGCAGGCCAAAAATGCCCCCACCCACACATACCTCTTTTGGGGTTAGGTGCTATAATACCACAAAGAAACTCTGCTTCCAAAGAGAGTAAGTAGCCAAAACTCTTCCTTGGCCCATCTGCAAGGACTGGGCATTCTCAGGGCCCTGGAGAACAAAAACCCTGCTGGCCTCTGGTATCCAGTGGAAGTTTTATTTCTTCAGGATTTTATCCCAACCATTCATTTAAAAACAACACAGACCTAGGGGGTAGGGATTGGGGACTGCATCTCCTTCCTCCTCACCATGGACAGCAGTGGAAAAAAGGGAGTAGACAGGAGAGGTGGCTAAAGCGAGACAGCAGCAGTAGTAATAGGGGCAGCTCTACCACAGAGCCAGCTCCCTCCTCTCCTAGGCTCAGACTAGAGCCCTTATGGCTTGGGGTAGGGGTGGGTACGACCCACCCCAGGCCCTCCCCTGGCCCTCCTCAGATAGCCTCCTTGGGGGCTCAATCCATTTCTTCCAGCAGGAGGCTGAGGCACACAGGAGAAAGTGGGAGAAGATGTTGGAGAGGCAGGGAGGTGGCACAAATGAGGTGAGAGGCGTGGGCAAGGCTCTAGCTTAGAGGCCCTTGGACCCTCCACCTCCACACCCACCCTGGGGAAGGGTGAGGAAGCCACACCGTCACGCAGCATTTGGGGAGATGAGGTTGGGTTTAAGGCTGAGGGGCCCCGAGGCAGGTGGGGCGGAGGGCCTCAGTCGAAGCCGTGCCAGTCACTGTGCTCTGAGTCGTATTCTAGCTCAGCACCCACGCACTTGACACCATCTAGCAGCATGGGTGTGCCGTGGTGTCGGTCTGCAAGACAGGTGACAAGTCAGTATGCCAGGTTGGACCCTGGCCCCACCTACTCCAAGGGGACTCCTCTACCTTCCCTCCCAGCTCTGCTAGAGGATGAGGAGAAAGGCACCCACCAAGGAGACTGGGAATGGGCCAAAACAAGGATCCCTTTTTCAGACTTAAGGAGGGTGGGAACTCCTTGAGGCCAAGCTGGTGCCTCCCTCCTCTAGCCAGACCCGGGCCTCAAGCTCTCACCCATGACGCGCGCCTGCACCATCACGCGCACACAGGTATCGGTGCCACCTTCACAGGCTAGCAGCATCTCCTCCTTGAGGACGCCCTCCTTGTGCGCGGAGTACTCACACTTGACGCTGTAACCTGCCCGGGGTGATCAGCACCTCTGTGGCCTCCTGCCCCCCAGCACTCATGGGTCCCCACCCACCACTAAGACCTCTAGAGGAGCAAGGATGGCCCAAACTCCCCCGACCCTTGCCCCCCGGGCTGGGTACAAAGGCCTCTGGAACTTGGTCATTCTTCACTGAGCTCTACATGTAGGCCAGAAGTCAAACTCAGGCTTGCAAGAGGTGGGATTCCCCAAAAACACAGGCAGGGAGAGAGGGTGACGGGGGAGGGAGGAAGGAGCAGGGCAGGGATTGAGCAGATCAGGTGGCAAGAGGCAAAGACCTGAGAAGGCTTGCTCAACCCACTTAAGGGCAAAGTCATGAAGTGGAGGTAGGGGGGACATGAAACTGAAGCTGGGGTTTCTGTAAATGGTGAAACTGATTCCCTAGCCTTTGGGAGGAGGGGTGCTGAAGGTGGCAGGGTATGGAAAAGCAGCTTCAGGTCTGGTGGGTGCTGGGAGGTAGCTGTCCAAAGTTCCTGAGGTTCCAGTAGGTTTCCCCTGGCAAAGGAAGGGCTAGAGGCCTAGAGCAGTTCCTCAGTAGCTCCCACCATCCCCCTGAAGTAACCATCAGGCAGTGAACAGACACAGGTCAATTGTGTGAGCCCGTGGCCTTCTGTCCAGGAGTGAGGGCTGGGACATGGAACCTGCCAAGTTGCCACACAGCAGGCCCATAAATAGGCACCATGTCTCCTGGTTTCTGAGCTACTCATCAGCCCTCGATGGGGGGGAAGGAAGTACCCATGCTGTCACTCCTACTCACACCCAGGCTCTGCTGGAGGAGGGCAAGCTTTCAGCACCCCAAGCAGAGGACGCACCTTCTGGGATGGGCATGACGCTGAGGAGCTTGAGGTGCAGGCTGGGGACAGGTGCGTCTCGGACGTCCTTGCTCAGCCTGTGCACTGGGGGTAGGGTGAAGGTGATCTCATACCTGTGCAGGATCTTCAGGAATCCAACCTGCAGCAGGGCGGGGCAGGGGACGGAGGCGCCTTCACTCTCAGTCTCCCCCTGGGTCCACCAGGGTGCGCCACTGATGGTCCTGTGGGCCCTCCAGTTGCTTCCTTGACAATCCCAGGGGATTCTGACTCCCTCCATCATTCTAGCTGGTCCACACCCCTGGCCTGGCAGCTCCAGGCCCTTTCTCCAAGGACCCCACCCCATCACTTGGCCCATATCTGTCTCATGGGCCCTGAAGTTCCTTGGTGGCCCATTTTGTAGATGATAAAATAGAAGCCAGGAAATGACTGGCTGAAGGCCACAGCGTGGTCAAGCTATAGTCCTCCCTGGACCTCTTGGCTACTGCCACACAGCAAGGCACCAGCCACTGGCCACAGGGAAGGCTCAAAACCCCACGACACAGGCTATCCACTTGCCCCCACCACTATCAGCATGTGCCAGGGACACTGGTCCGCTAGTCACTCATACTGGGGCCACCAGCCAACATAGATAGCACAAGATGGAGGGTGGGTCAGAATCATAAAAACAGACACTAGATGAGCTTTGTCAGCCCAGAGCTGGCCCACAAGGCTGGCACCAGTCATGGAACTTGGAATCCAGCCTGCCCTACTGGCACATGAACATGGATGCCTGCCCATTCAAAGGCTCACTGTGTCCAACAGCCCTGATTCACAGCCTGGGTAATTTCTGTTGTTCATACACACAGCTTTGCCATCCTCAGAAACTCAGTTGTGTGACAGGCCACAGGCCAGGGTAGCTGTCGGGCAGGCAGGCTGACTGGAGTGCCAGTCCAGAAGGGGCAATGTGCGTGCTGTTATCCACAGCTCACAGGGCACACGCTCTCCTGCTCAGTTTCAGGAAATAGATGGCCCAGTCCTTTGGGGGAGCATTTAGCCTTTCAATAGGATCAGTATGATGTCACTGCATGATAAAGCTCAGTCCCTATGGCTCCCACACTCTGCTAAGAGGGCACACCTCTCAAGAGGGCTTTCTGGCTGTACCTGCCAATGGTGACCCTGTGGTCCAGCTGCACCACTTGCAGTATTTCCCTGGGGAAATACTCAGATGTAAAAAAATAAAACCATCACTGCCTTATTTATAACAGTACAAAATGGAAACAACTGTAATACCAGGGACAGGGAGCCAGCTAAATCAATGATGACAGATATAGTGGAATAGCAGGCAGTTGTAAAATCTCATGGAAAATTATTTACTGAAACAAACAGGAGATGGATCACAACAGAAGCAAGCAAAAAACAGTATGTACACTAGTATACCAGCTTTTCATTTTTGGAAAGAAAGCTAGAAAGGAAACTGGAACAACACACATCAAAATATTAACCATAGTTATTTCTGGATAGTATGATTGTAGATACTTTTAAATTTCTTTACAGTTTTCTCTATCTTCCAAATTTTCTCTACCATGGACATGAATAGATTTTGCAATGGGAGGCAGGGAGCTATTTTTGAAAGTTTGGGTTCATTCTCTTTGCTCCCTTGGGGAAACTATCAGCTCTTGGAGAAAGAGCAAGGGTTTTAGACTTGGGCAGAAATGGCTATGACTCTGGGCCCCTCCTCAGGGTGGTCTCAATAGATCAGATGCCAACCACCATGCTCACCTCCATGCCTTCCACGGCTCAACACAGGAGCCCTGGTGTACTGTCCAACCTTAAGGCCTCACTCCCTGTTTCCCTCCAATCCATCCCCTCCAAAGAATTCCTCCTGCCCCTCCCAAATGGATGTGGGATCTAACAGTGTCCCAGCAGTTGGAGGAGCCAAGGGTATACGAGATATGGACACTAGAAGAGAGGGAGAAGGGAAAACCATGGGGGAGATAAATACTACTGCAAAGAGCTTAAATCAGCCAGAAGTTTGGCAAAGCAGAGTAAATAAAGTCACACGTGTTATCAATATAATTAGCCTCACATACATACACCCTTCCATTTCCAGCTCTTTGGGGTGTCAACTGTCTCTACTTCAGGGAAGGAAAACCGAGCTGACCTGCCCAAGGTCACAGAGCCAAAACAGGAGGCCCAGAACTGAACCCAGGCCTGTGACACCAAAGCCTGGACACCTGCCTTCCAGTTGCAGTGGCTGGGGAGATGCTGATGGTAGCAGCAGCACCACTCCCATTCGAGTGACATCCTAAGTGCACGCATCTCATCACAGTCTCACACTTCCCACTTTACAGATGGGGAAACCGAGGCCCAGGGGAGGACAAAGATGGAGCCCGCTTAGAGGAAATGGAACAGGCCCAGGAATCTGGGCAGGGCCAGGGAGAAGGCAGAGGGAATATGGCTGATGATTATAAGGGGGAGAGGTATGCACATACCTTGACCAGAAAGCTGCTGTTGCTCTCCTGGGTGACCATGACAACAGAGTCATGCAGCTTCTCATCAAAGTGGACATGACTCTGGGAGCTTTCTGCATCATGGCTTGTTGCGAAGCGGATACTCCGGACTCTGGACTTGTTGCCTACAAAAAGTGGGAGTGGGCTCCAGGGGCTGCTGCCTTCTCGAGCCCCAGGAAACTACTCCACCGCGTCGCTGTCCTGCCCCGTGACTGCCCCTTCATATCAGTCAGCATCCACTGCTGAGCTAGGCCACATCCTACTTGATAATGGAGATCATAAGGCTTGAGACTCCCATCTGCCCCTGCCTGCTTAGTCCTCCCACAGAAAATGCACACCCTGAGAGAAGGTATGGGGGGATTTAGGGATTAGCTAATATGACCCTTCACTTAGAGGGAATGGGGCTGACAGGGAAGAGAGTCCTGACTCTGACCAAACCCCAGGCAGTGCAGGACTCAGCCCCAGTGCTCAGGATACCCTGCCCTGTGCTCTCCTTCACGTTTCCAAGCTCCGCATCTCTCAGGCCTTCTCTTCTAGGTCTGCCAGTCCTGAGGCCCTCTGCTTGCCCCTCCTGCTGACCTCCTTGAGAGGGGAGAAGGGCAGAGACAGGAAGGGGCTTGGGCTCCATGGGACCTGGCTGGGGGTGGGAGAAACAGAGGGTCAAAAACCACACTCAGCCCTCATAGAAGGGGCCGCAGCTTCCTCTAAACCTCACTACTGATCATTGGCAGGTAAGAACCACCCAGGGGAGCTCCAGGCCCCCTCCCAGAGACACCTTTCCTTCCTCTGCTTAACCCATCACGTGGCCCTCGGCTGTCCCTCACTGGGTCAGGTTTTCCAAGGCCAGGCAGTCAGGGAATTAAGGCAGGCAGATTATTAGGAGCTTGGTGGGGGCCTGGGCCAGTCCTTGCCTGGGTTTTTGCACATAATGAAGACTCAATGGAGGCCCAAGGGGTCAACCTGGCATTTCCATGTTTCCCTGCTGAGTCCCTCAGATTTAACCCTCATATCCTACCTCACCTAAAACCTTCTATGAGTCCTTCTGGACTCTGAATGAAACCCAAATTCCTCTCCACAACCTGCTGTAGCCCTACCCACTTCAGAGCCTCAGTGCTCACACCAAGCCCCTTGTGCTCCCAACCTCTACAGTGGAACGGGGAGGCTAGAACATGGGGCTATGAGGGCACACACCTCCACAGGTCAGCACACCAGGGTTCCCTGCTAGGGCTTGGGCATCCCCAACACAAACACTGGTGTAATTACTGATGTAATATAATTCATACGTCACATTCAGACAGACACACACACACACAGCCAACGCAGACCCCACATGCAACAATACCCCTTTCCACCAGGGTGCACTAGAAGACTCTACAAACCCCAGCAGACCAGGCAGGCACTCACCCTTGTTGGCTGCAGCCATGGACGCCCTCCCTGCCACAGGGTGAGACACGCAGCTCCTGCCGGACACCACCGGTCACGCTCAGCAGCCTCCCATGCTCCAGGGACACCAGCAGGAGCCTGATGGGGGGGGGGGTGCGGAGGGGAGGGCAAGGTCAGGACCACCGATGGGCCTGTGGCTGGCGGGAGAGCAGAGATTTCCCTTCAGGAAGGACCCAAACCCCTGCGGCTCTCAGTAGTCCAAGTGGTACCTGCACCCCCTAAGCAGAGGGGGCTTTTGCCCCCTACTCTTCCACCCACTCCACATTTGCCAAGAGCCCTCGCCCTTGCCTGACGCACTACTGACCCACAGCCTGGCCAGCATGTACTGACCTGCAGTTTTTGGGTGTCAAAGCACCAGCCCAGAACTCTAGTGCCCAGCAGACCTGAGGCTGGTGGGAAGAGGCAGCCAGCAAAAGAAGGGGACTTTACTGGCACTTTCCAGGGGCCAGTTCTGGTGCTGGTGATCCAGGAGTTGGCCCAGCCCAGACACACAGGTTGTACCATCATACATCCAGAGGTCACAGTATTCTCGCTGCACAAGTCAATCCAGGTCAGAATTAACAGTATGCTTCGAGGAGGTGAAATACGGGGGCCTATAGAGTAAGACATGTTCTTAGAGGTTTCCCTCCTGGTGATCAAACAGGGCCATATACAGAACAGGCACCTATGACAGGGTTGCCACCCATCAGAACTCACAGTTCAGACTCTGGCTTGATTGGCAGGCCTTCCAGTTCAGCTCCCCAAGGGCAGCCTCAGGGCAGAGGCAGTGGGAGGTACCCCCAGGAAGCCTGTGTAAGCAGCACAGCTCTGAAACACTGGGCTGGGACCATCTCAGCATCAAAGAGAATATTATGCAATTGATGTTAACAGATGGAACTATATAAAATCAGAGCATTCACAGTGATTATGAAAAAAAGAAGAAAGCAAAACAAATCCAAACCCTCATTTGTCACTACCGACAATACCAACACCCTAACTCTCTGCTCTGAAAACTGGCAATCTTAAAGAGAATTAATTCAGTCTGTCTCTTGGTCTTTCTTGAAGCCAAATTGCCCTGGTGGTTAAAGGATAGCTCTTTCTTAACAAAGGAATGACTGAATGCTAAATAATTCTGCAACCCCCCCCCCCAAAAACAAATGTTGGAAGCAACACTAATCAGTGGATGCTAAACCAGGAAGGCGTGGATGCTCACAGATGCACAAGTACCACTGACAGATGACCTCAGGTTAAAGGGAACAAGTTTGCCATGGAGCAAAGTGACATCAGCCAGTCTTGCACTAGTCAGCCTCCTCTCACTCAGAATGGGATACCGGGCACAAGTGTGCCTACTGATGTGAAGCAGCACCAAGTCACAGCACCGCTGACAGGGCACTTCTGCCCCAAATGTCTAACCTGCAAGCAGAACCAATTAAATGACTCCACAAGAAAGCAAGGAGACAAACCCAGAAGGCCAGATATTCTGCAAGACAAGTGACCTAATTTTAATAAAAGAGGGAAGTTGCTTTAGATAGGAGATGGGCCAACTACAGCCTGTCAGGCTGCCACTGTTTCCTGTTTTTTTGTAAAGTTTTACTGGCACACAACCAAGTACTCATTTGTTTACATGTTGTCTACAATTGCTTTTATTTGTTTGTTTTGCTGTGCCCTCACGGCTTGCAGGATCTTAATCCTGACCCAGGGATTAAAGCCTAGCAGTGAAAGTCCTAACCACTGGACTGCCACCTAAAATTGCTTTTGCACTAAAGCAATCCCTGGTTCAGGAAGATCTCCTGGAGGAGAAAATGGCAACTGACTCCAGTATTTTTACTTGGGGAAAAACTCCATGGACAGAGGAGTCTGACAGGCTACAGTCCACAGGGTTGCAAAGAGTCAGACATGACTGAGCACACACATTAAAACTACTCTGAGTAGCTGCCACAGAGGCCACATAGCCTGCAAAGTCTAAAATATTTACTATCTCGCCCTTCACAGTAAAAGTTTGCCAACTGCTGTTCTAAATTAATACACAAAGAGACTAAGAAGGCAGGATACTCTATGGGACAACTGACCTGGTTTTTCCCACCATGTCAGTTTCAAAAAGAAAAATATATGTAGAGGGGGATTTCTAACTACCTAAAAAAGAGAATTTGGGAGATAATTGGGAAATGTTAATAAACAGGACTGGATCTTAGATGACATTAAGAAATAAGAGTTGATCAGCTAGGTGAGATAATGGAATTAGATCATGTAGAGAAGTATGTCCTTATTTCCCCTGGAGGAGATGGCAACCCACTCCAGTATTCTTGCCCGGAGAATCCCATGGACAGAGGAGCCTGGCAGACTACAGTCCATAGGGTTGCAGAGTTGGACACAACTGACTGAGTATGCATGCATGCACATGTCCTTATTTGTCAGAGACATACACTAAAGTAGAGATGAGTGATATATGAATGACCTCTGCTGGTCCAGGGAATGAAGAAAAACCATAGAGTGGCCTCAGAGTTGGGGCTGGGCCTGTGGAGGGCATAACCTCAAGGCCCCTCAGGTGCTGAGCTACCCTAGGAGCAGGCCTTACCTCCCTCCCCATTTCCCAATGCAAAAGCCCACCCAGGCCCAAGCCCCACCTCAAAGGCAGGGCTAACAGCTTGGGTATGAGAAGCACCCCCACTGGAAACCTCAGGAGGTACAGAGAAGGGCAAACCTAGAGCCTCAGGAATGCAGGAATAGCCGCAGGCCCGCACTTGGCCAGTCCCAGAAGGGCAGCCCCTAAGGCTGTCTCCAGAAAGTCTGGCCCTTGGAGAGCAGCCTGCCCTATCTACCCACTCTAGTCACCCCCGAAGCTGTGGACTCAGAGCCTGTGAAACACAAGCCAAGAGCAAGGGGACCAGGCCTTCCCCCTACCTTGCGCGGAGGCTGTTCCAGCCACATCTCTACAGCCAGGGGAAAAATGACAAGATCCCCCCCCATTTCCCAGGCTTCTCAGGTGGCTCGGCAGTAGAGAATCCACCTGCAATGCAGGAGACACGGGAGATGTGGAGATTCAACCCCTGGATCAGGAAGATCCTCTGGAGAAGGAAATGGCAACTCCCTTGAGTATTCCTGCCTGGGAAATCTCATGGACAGAGGAACTGGTGGGCTACAGTCCATGGGGTCATAAAAGAGTCGGACACGACTTAGTGACTACACAACAACAATCATAATTTTGTGGCTTCTCAGGTGTTGCAGTAGTAAAGAATCCATCTGCCAATGCAGGAGACTCAGGAAATGTGGGTTCGATCCCTGGGTTGGGAAGGTCCCCTGGAGTAGGAAATGGCAATCCTTCCCAGGACACTTCCTGGGAAGCCTGGATGAAACAGAGGCTGGTGAGCAAAGATTCCTGGGGCTTTTATATGCAGGGTCCTGTACCTGTCTTCCTCCCCTGTCCACTGCCTGTTGCCTGCCTGCCTGCCTTTACCCAAGCCATCTGCCTGGAACAATTCTGTTCTCCCATCCACATCTCAGCCTTGGGACCCTTTTCATGGCAGCACAACCCATTCCCACCCCCTCCCATTCCAGGATAGGCCTGAAAATCTTCAAAAAGAATTCCCTTTCTCACTTCTAGGATCGTTTAATATCTCTGTCTGACACCTTGCAAGGACAGCGACTGTGCTTTTGCCAAACCCTGTGTCCCTAGCACCCAGCCCAGCATCTGGCAGGGAGCAGCTGTGTTAGTTTTATATTCGTTAAATGAATGAAGGACCAAACTAAACGGAGCCCAAGAATGGGCCTCAGTGGGCCCTTTAGGCAGACGTAGCACATCAGGGCCCAGAGGCTGTCAGAAGAAGAGCTCCCCACCCTGCTCTCTTAGCAACCCCTGCGCTGGAAGGCATTCCCTTTCCCCCATCTCAGAGTGGTGCCTCCCACAGGGCATCTTCTAGCCTGGCCACAATCGGCTGTTACCTCCCCACTGCCGCCACCAACGAGGGCAGGACCTGTGTCTCTTGCACTGCGCAGAGCTCAGTATAGAGCAAGCACTCAGGCATTGCCTTGTAACCCTTGGGCACTGACAACAGAGAACGAGAAGGCCCAAAGAAGGCTGGAAATGCTCCTTTCCCAGCAGAAAGCCTCATTGGTCACTGTCCCCTGTGAGCCAGACCCTGTGCCACACACAATTCTTCATTAGAATCGGGAGAAGAGGGCATCAGGCCTCTTCCTGCAGCAGCTGTGTCCAAAGAGAAACACCAGGTACCCTTGAAGCCCCAGGCCTCCTCTCGTGCCAGCCAAATCTTGATCGTGGCCCAAGCAGCTCAGCCCCCAAGAGGCAGCAGGGCCATGGTAAAGAGCATGGGTTCCAGAACCCCAAAGACCTGGTTTAAATTCAGGCTGCATGGCAGTTACTTCATGCCTCAGTGCCTCAGTTTCCTCACCTGCAGCACAGGAATAAGCAATGGCCTCTTCCTCAGTGGATCTGGTGCAGCTGGTGCCTGAAGCTCTGTGACAGCACTCCCCATTCTGCCCCCACCTTTGCAGAACAAATCCCCCAAAGGACTGCTTTCTGAAGCAACAGCAATTTCAGCATCAAAGAAGCACTTCAAGCCAATCCTGAGCAGTCAGGAATGGCCCTTATGGCAGGCCCCAGAGACTCTAGCCTTCTCAGAAAACAGCTCAAGGGTTGAGGGGCCTCCCTCTCCCTTCCATCATCCTGTCTACCCCCTCCCTGACTCCCAGGCCAGCAAGTTCTCCAGGGATTGCCAGAGAGCAGACTGTTGGGAACTCACTGTCCACCTCCCTCAACCAGAAGGACTTATAAAGAAAATGTGAAGAATATGTATCCTGGGAAATGCCCTCATTCCAGCAAAAAAAAAAAAAAAAGACACCCACTCTTTAAATGAGCTGTCAGAGGTGATACCAGTCAGAGGTGATACCACGGAGAGTCATGGGATGGGGAGGGTTGAGAAGCTGAAAGAAGGGCCTTGGGGGACTTCTTCAGCTCTCAGATACTCTCTCAGGGAAACTGGCAGAACCTTCTCTATGGGAAACAGAGAGCTCCCCGCTCAGGTCCCTCTCAGTTTTAGAGAGACTAGCTGCTTCAAGGTTATCCTACCCAGGGTAGGGCTCAGCCAGGCCCACTGGCGCCTCTGGCATAAGGAACAGAAACAAGGAAATGGCAGCTGGGCAGACAGACAGTTACACAGAAACTCAGATTCCTGCTATGCACACAGGGTGCTAGCTGCTACTCCAGACTGTGCCACACTTGGCGTCCAAGGCTGGAGAGTGGGCCAAAGGCAGTCTGTCCATGGCAAAGTAGAGCTCCAGGACCTGCCACCCTCTTACCCTATACCCCACAGCTGCATGCTCCCAGCACCTCTCTGCAACCCCCAAGTCCCAAGCATCACAGGACCAGCCCCAGTGTGTCCTCTGCTTTGTGGTTAGGGACATGCTTCTTGGGGCCTTGCTTCTCATTCATTCTTCAATTCCCATTCTCAACCTGTTGAAGTATTTTCTGAGCCAGTAACTGTACAATCTCCTACCTTCCCCACCCCAATTCTGGGCTCAGTCCTGGCTTAAGCACTCAGTCCCGGCTTAAGCACTCAGTCCCACAGAAGCTGTTCCTCAAAGCTCAAGCATGGGGCTTCCCTGGTGACTCAGAGGTAAAGAATCCATGTAGGAGACACAGGTTTGATTCCTGGTCAGAGAAGATCCTACTTGTTGAGGAGCAACTGTGAGGCACAACTACTGAGCCCACACTCTATAGAGCCCGAAAGCAGCAACTACTGAGCCTTCGTGCTACAACTACTCAAACCTATGTGCCTAGAGCCTGTGCTCTGCAACAAGAGAGCAGCCCCAGCTCACTAGGGCCTGCATACCTAGAACAAGGCCTGGAAAGGCAAGGCTGGAGGTCAGGAGTGGTTGTGGCAACTCAGTCTCGATGTGACTCCATTTCCTCCTTCCTCCAGCAGGCCAAAATTGCAAGGGTAAGTATGGGTGGTCTCTCTCTCAAAAGTGGGTGGAGCAGGGCTGAACTGAGGAAAGAACCCCACCATCTCACATCCTCTTGTCTCCCCCAAGAAATGCTGCCTTCCTCTCCCCAGCATCTCCTCCCCACAATCCCTCTAGCCTGAGGGTGCTTAGACACCTCTAGCCTCCAGACTGACTGCCCACCCAGGCGAGGCCAGGTCCAGGGGGCAACAGCTGCCTCTGACCTGCTTCAGCTCCCTGGGCAGAGAAACGCCTTACCCACACTTCCCAAAGCCAAGATTCGAGAGAGAAAGCAACTGAATGTCTCCCTTCTCAGTACACCAGGATCCCTGCTCACTAAAAGAAACACTGGTCCAGAACCTAAAGGAAGGCCTCCTGCTCTGTGACAATGGGGTGGTAAATCATCAAGCTCCCAGAGACATCAGGGGCCTGGGTATATGAATCTGTATCCTCTCTACCCTCCATCCCCATCCTATCCTCATCTTCTAAGGGGACAAATGCGTCTGGACGCCGCCCCCACCCTCCACCCCCAATCACATCCCTCCCGGGCTGCGAGGCGGCGGCTCTGTCCCTCAGAGATAATCTTCTCTGTCCCACCATCACCTCTGCTGACGCAGTAGTTTCGCGAGCCCATACTCCCCAACATCACTACCCTCCTCCCTGAAGGTGCCGAGCCACGCGAGGTTCAGAGACTACTCGTCCAAGGTCAGCAGCGAGGCGATGACAATGGTGGGGAGGGGGTGCTGGGAGTTGCTGACGGCGCTGACCCCATAGGCCCCCACCCTCACTGTGTCACACGTGCCCTCGACAGCGCCCCGCGGAAAACACTTCAACTCTACCACCTAACGGTCACCTGCGGCCCTGGGGTCTAAAACCTCCCCAGCTCAGGTGCCAAGGAGCCCTCCCTGGCCCGGCCCCGACAGCGGAGCCTTCCTCCAGCTCCAGCCCCAGCCGGAAGGGTCCCAGGCACCGACTACCTAGAACGGTGGCTCGGTTAGGAGGAGATCTCTGTGAGTGGGATGAAACTGGGAGGTGGCAGAAGGAAGAGCAGTCTCACCGTGCGGGAAGCACCCTGAGGCCGCGACGGTTAGGACGACCGCAGTTGCGGCAGTGGCTGAGGCGGCAGCTCTGGAGACCGCGGCAGCAGCCAGGGCTCAACACCGAACATGAGAGAGCCCCGCGCCGCCACCGCCCGCCGCCAGGGCACGCCCCTCCCCCCGCCCATTGGTCGACGGGGGGGGTGGGGCGAGGGCGCTTCGGACCAATAAGCGGGCGCCAGAGAACCGCCAACGGGCTATGCGCCTCTGCGTCAGGAGGCCCTGCGGCTGCGCTGTGAGGACCCACGCCCCAGGGCCCGAGAAGTTCTCGCGATGAAGTTAGCCCTCGAGTTTGCTGTAGCCAAAGACCGGAATTGCTCAGAAGCCAGAGAAGGAAGAAGCAATTTTGAATGGACTCAACGCGCGTCCACTCTCAGCGTTGGGGTTTGCACTTTCCGTCTCCGCCCAACTTGGAAGGGGCGTCCCTCGTGTTCCGCCCCCTGGAGCGGCCGTAAGGTGGGACTCAGAGCTAGGTGGGGCACCTGGAGGTTGCCTTTCCCCCTAGGCTTCCAAGCCCGCCTGGCAGTTGATACGGGTATCGCTAGGTCCTGTCCTGGAAGGGAAGAACCCTCATTCTCGCTCTGCTATCTCTGGTTTCTGCATCTTCCTCTTCCGTCTCATCTCCCTGCCTCGGAGGAAATCTCCCTGCCTTGAGGATCCGAGACACATCCTTGGCGCCCGGCTGGCCCAGAAATGCATCAGAACAAAGAAGGGTGGGGTTTGGGAGAACCTCTTCAGGCGCCTCCGGGGACCACAGCCTCTGCTCTCGGTCTCTATGGAGGCAGTCGCAGTGTCAGAAGGATGCGCCTGGCTCTGCGTCCCAGGGTGCGCACCTGCAAGGAGCCTTCGGAGCAAAAACGTAGCCCTCGGATCTTTAAGGGTTCTAGCCACTGCTCCGCCTACAGGTCCTTGAACAAACAACACCCCCTCCCCATTTCGCTGACTGGAACAGGGTCCCTAAAGTACCCGCGGGGAATGAACCCTTCTAACAACATAACTAGGAGAGAGATGGTATGGGCGGCTGAAGGCCAGCTTCTTTTCAGAAAGACCGCGGTCACTGCGTCTGGGGAGCCTCCAAGGCTCCTACCCTCTGCAGGATCCCTGTGACCCCCTAACTTATCTTCTGGTCTCTGGTTAACACCCTGTTGACAGATCTTCCTGAGCTATCGTTTCCAGTGAATCCTACCCTGCTCCAAAGTGCTCTGTGCTCTGGGAGTGTCCAGAAAAACCTCAAACTTCTTAGCATCATTTTGGGTGAAACGTGAACACTCTGGTGTTTGAGATGACGGATCATCGGGAGATCTCCACATTCTGATCTCAGCCCACCCACTCTTGCTAGATGCTTTCTCTTTATCCAACTCCACCAGTCCATGTGCCCCACTTGTCTCCCCCTCAGTTGCAGTCCTATGTCTATTCTTCAAGATGGCAGACGATGTGCCCAGAGTAAGCTATAGATGTATTTTGTTTAGTCCATATGGGCTTTAAAAAATTCTAATTCAGACTTCCCTGGTGGCCCAGTAGTTAAGAACCCACCTGCCAATGCAGGGGACACAGTTTGACTCCTGGTCTGGGAAGATTCCACATGCCTCAAGGCAACTGAGCCTGGGTGGGTGCTGCAACTACTGAAGCCCCCACACCTAGAGCCCGTGCTGCTCCGCAAGAACAGAAGCCACTGCAGTGAGAAACCTTTGCACCACTAGTAGCCCCTGCTCAAGGCAACTAAAAGCCTACACACAGCAGGGAAGACCCAGTGCAGCCATACATTAATTAATTAATTAAAGAAAACTAAACTCTTGGAAAAAAAAGTCTAATTCTTCCTCCTTCTCTGCTCGTTCTTCCTCTTATTGATTGAACAATGTAGATTCAATTCTAGCCTGGCACCAAAGGCTGACACCTCAATTTACCATAGTCCTCACCAGTCCCTATTTTCTGACATTTATTTTACCTCTGGGTCTATGTAGACATCTGAATTTATGATCCCCTCCTTATACTACCTTCCCACCTGGAATGGCCTTCCTGCTCTCTCATAGGCAAAACTACCCTCCTTTCAAGACCAGGTTAATGCCTTCCTGTTATGTTTTTCTAGTCAACTTCTCAAAATCATCCCTGCTATGGACTCTTTCAGACATACAGACTAACGACTATTATTTCTTTTCTTTTCTTTCCCTTGGGACTTTTAATTGTTACCTCCTTTCAACAACTGTTTACTAAGTGTATGTGACAAGCAAGTTACTGTGCAAGGCTCTGGAGTTAAAAGCACTTGCAGTTTAGGGTGGGAGATAAAAGACAAAAAGAACTGTGATCTCCTGTCCCTACCAAACATTCCTCACACTCCCAGGCACTGGGCAGTCTGGCTAACTGGCCAGTTGGGGGGACCTGCAATACAGAGCTTTCCCTGCCTGGGGATATTACAGGCTCCCAGGGTAGGCCCCAAAGCCACAGTGCAAATGCAGATGGTTCCAGAAAGCCTCCAGGAGGAAATCAGACTCTTCATGCCAAGAGGAAGTCAGGGTAGAAGGTACCCAGCTGCCCCCCCCCCCCCAAAGTCCAACAGCCTGTGTACCAAGAATAGGGTGAGCCAGCAAGGGAGGATTTATGAGCAACTCCAGATTGAGCATATGTAAAGCATCCACTCCAGCTTCAAACACATGGTTTTCTGGACTTCATTATTTTTATTTTATTTTTTCCTTTTTTCTTCTTCTTCTTTTTTTTTTTTTTTTTGGCTGTACAGCCCAGCTTGTGGGATCTTGGTTTCCCCAAGCAGGGGCTGAAGCTGCACCCTTGTCAGTGAAAACCTGGAGTCCTAACCACTGGGCTGCCAGGGAATTCCCTGGACTTCTTTCTTTTTAATAAAAATTAAACAGTTATGGCACCGAGACCCTCTGCACCCGTGCGAACATGGCGCTGCAAGCGGTGCGGAGCGTGCGGGCCGCGGTCGGCAGCCTGCACGCCATCTCGGCACCCAGCGCGCCCTGCTCGCCGCGGCCATGGGGACTGCGGGCCATGGGGACTGCGGGCGGGTGCGGTCCGGGCACTGCGCACCGGCCCTGCTCTGCTGTCGGTGCAGAAATTCACAGAAAAACACGAATGGGCAACAACAGAAAACGGTGTTGGAACAGTGGGAATCAGCAATTTTGCACAGGAAGCTTTGGGAGATGTTGTTTACTGTAGTCTGCCTGAAGCTGGGACAAAGTTGAACAAACAAGAGGAGTTTGGTGCTTTGGAAAGTGTCAAAGTTGCTAGTGAACTCTATTCCCCTCTATCAGGAGAAGTAACTGAAATTAATACAGCTCTAGCAGAAAATCCAGGACTTGTCAACAAGTCTTGTTATGAAGATGGTTGGCTGATCAAGATGACATTCAGTAACCCTTCAGAACTAGATGAACTAATGAGTGAAGAAGCATATGAAAAATACATAAAATCTATTGAGGAATGAAAGTGGAACCCCTAAATAAACTACTTTGAAACAACTTAATCTAGCATAGTTGTCTTAAATTAGTGTTGGATAGATATTTAAAAAGCAACTTTTAGCAAAAGAAACTACTTGTAACAATGTTTCCTGAAGAAAATGCCCCTTAACTTTCTAATGCCTTCAGATAAACACTGTGTATCTTTTCCACAGAATCCTTTGATTTTTAGGCTAGGCTCCAGTTATAATATTCAGAATTCCTGAAATTATCTCTGATAAAACTAATTATAAAAATTATGTAATTCAAGGATAACATGGTTATCTTATACCTTATATGACATTGTAACTTGCTTACAGCTATCCTTGGACTTGGGTCAAAATGATCTTCCCACTAGAAATAACTGCCAGTGGAGAAAAGTTTGTTAGTTGTATAGTGTCCAGTGAAGAATATTACTGTCTTAATTTTGCAATATACTGTGTTTGCTGGTGCTATTTTTATACAGTGAAGCAACAGCCTTGCAGGAGAATAAGCAATTTAGTAATAAAATATTCAACTTCTTAAAAAAAATTTAAACAGTTATAACCTCATTGGAAAACTACTTGGCAGTATCTAATAGAGCTAATAAAATGCCAACCCTGTGACCCAGCAATTCCACTCTTATTTACACATCAAAAGACATGTATACAAATCTTCGTGGCGGCATCATTTGTAATAGCCCCCAACTGGAAACCACCCAGATGTCCATCAACAATAGAATAAGTCTTCTGCTTTCTCTCAGAAGTAACACTATTCTAGATTTTATCCTTTCACTGTTCCTTCATCTGCATGGTCACGAGCTTTTAAAATAGCTCCCAGTTATCCCTGCCTCTTGGTTTTCACACCTATGTGTACCTCTCCCCTTGAAAGTGGGCTGGACTTAATGAATTATTTATTTTGCTGCCTTGGGTCTTAGCTGCAGCCCATCGGATCTTTGTTGCAGAGTATGGGCTCTCTAGTTGTGGCACGCAGGCTTAGCTGCTCCACGGCCTGTGGGCTCTTTCCGTGACCAGGGATTGAAATTGAGTCCCCTACATTGCAAGGTGGATTCTTAACCACTGGACCACCAGGGAAGTCCCTGTCTAATGACTTTTAATAAATGGAGTACCACAAATGTGATGGATGTCACTTCTGCGATTACATTAGAGAAGATTATAACTTCCATCTTGCTAACAGACTCCATTAACTCCTTTGCTGGCTTTGATGAAGTAAGCTATCATACTGGAGATGGTCACGTGGCAAGGAAATGAGGGCAGCCACCAGTCAATAGCCAGCAAAAAGCAAACCCTCAGTCCGTCAGCCCACAAAGAACTTAACTGTCGACAACCAAGTGAACTCAGAAGTCAATCTTTCCCCAGTTTTCAGATGAGACCATAGCTCTGGCCAACACTTTGACCACAGCCTTGTGAGAAGCCCTGAACCAGAGGATCCAACTAAGCCATGCCTGGACTCTTCACCCATAGAAAATATGAGGTAATAAATATGTGCTGTTCAAGTCACTAAGTTTGTAATAGAGAAAGGAGTTCTTTTCAGTTCTGCTATTACAAGGAGTGTTGCTATGAACATCGCAGTCCATGTGTCACAAAACATAGGAACTTAAGTTTCCCCTGGATATGCTGAATATGTTGGAGAAGACTCTTGAGAGTCCCTTGGACTGCAAGGAGATCAAACCAGTCAATCCTAAAGGAAATCAACCCTGAATATTCATTGGGAGGACTGATGCTGAAGCTGAAGCTCCAATACTTTGGCCACCTGGTGTGAAGGACTGACTCTGGAAAAGACCCTGATGCTGGGAAAGATTGAAGGCAGGAGGAAAAGGGGATGACAGAGGAGGAGATGGTTGGATGGCATCACCAACTTGATGGACATGAGTTTGAGCAAGCTCCAGGAGTTATGGATGGACTGGGAGGCCTGGCGTGCTGCAGTCCATGGGGTCGCAAAGAGTCAGACACGACTGAGCAAATGAACTGAAGTGATGCTGAATATATGCCTAGGAATAGAATTGTGGGGTCCCAGGATATTCAAATGTTCAATGTTACTAGGAATGTAATGATCAGAGTTAAAGTCACACCAAGGCCAGGGTATCTTGGTCAGGGTTGGGATTCAAGCTTGGTCTAGGTCCATAGAACTTGGGGTCAGTCTGTGGGCAGGGTCGGGAGTCATACACGTTTAGGGGTGAATCCATAAGCAAGTTTGAGGGTGACTCTGTGGCTACATTTGGGAAGAATCTGAAGCCTGGACTTGTGGTTGGGTTTGGGCAATGCTGGAAGATGCTGAGAGTAAGTTTGGGGGTCAGTCATGGCCTGACTTAGTTAAGAGTTCAACTTCTAAGAGTTAGAAGTCAGGCTGTCCTAGTGCACAAAACCATCCTCCTACCAAGAAGTGGCCACTGCAGGGTCCAGCTCCCCAAGAGTTGAGACCCAGCCTGGGCCCACAAGGCTCTTTCACTTAAGGGGTGGGGATAACACAAGGGGAACAGGAACTCACTTCCCTCAGAGAAGAGAAAGCAGGCACAGGAAGGACACCATAACTTTAATGGGAACAACTCAGCTCCACATCCCCCAAATATTCTCAACATACACTGTGGGAGGGGAGGACAACTGGAAGGCACAGTCTATGGCTGAGCTCACACCTCACCCCTTCCTCTTCAGCTGCTGTGTTCTCCAGCCTTTTAGCTGGGTCCCAGGTGAGTGCCCAGGAGGGGCAAGGAAGCCCCTCAGCTGTCTCGGACAGCCTCCTCTTTGACCCAAGGTACAGAGAACTAGCCTGGATGGAGACGCTGCTGTCACCAGAGCAGGGTGGGGACCCGGTTCTAAGGGTGCGGGCCAAGCTGGGGGACCACCCCCTAAGGCCCAGCACCGGGAGCACCAAGGCAGAGTCCCTGGTGTCAAGCACTGCTTTGGGGTGCACGCCAGGTCTCTGCATGTGGCTTCTGGGTTCTGGAAAGCAGTCCATTCTCCTGACCCAGATGGAGCGGAAGGAGTGGCTCAGTTCCTGGGCTCCGCTTGGAGGGTTCCTATCCCACTGCCCCCCATGCTCACTCACACCCCAAGGGGGCGCTTGTGTCCCAGGAGGCTCACTGGAGCAGCTGGCTCCGCCCGCCCATTCGTCTGCCCTTCGAGGTGGGTGCATCAGTTGCGATGTCAGGGCTCTGGCGGATAAGGGGGCGTCTCCCAGGCTCACCGCTGCTTACGCTCTGCCTGCTGGAGCCTCCGGGAGAGGTCTTCTATGCGCACGTTCTTGAGCTGGAGCAAGTGCTCCAAGCGTCTCACCTTCATCTGCAGGACCTAGGCCAAGCCACACAGAAGTCAAGTCCAGTGGCTTGCTGCCCCCTGCCCATCTTCCCAGGCCTCAATCCCCCCGCTCCCTCCCAGTGTGCCTTCACCTGCACGGTCTCCTGCGAGGCCAACAGCTCCTGCTCCTTTTCAGCGATCTGGAGGATGAAACTTGGGTCGCTCTGCAGTGCCTGGCTGTACCCTGGAGGCTGGGGCACAGGCAGTCGGCCCTCCCTGGGGTGAGATGCAGCTTAGCTGAGGCTTGGATCTTAGACCCCACCATCACCCTTTCAGTGTCCCTGGCCAAGCCTTCCCTCCCTCTCATTGTCCCTAAAATCCCTCCATCCCTGACTTCCCCATCTTTCCAGATGCAACCCTCACCCTGACCTCCCAGGTAGAGAGAATATAAGGCTTGGTAAGGTCAGGAGCTCCCAGCTTCCTTACCTGAGTTGCCCCCGTCCCTGGGGGTCTGGGGCACCTTCCCCTCGGGCCTTCTGGGACAAACCTGAGACAAGGCAAGTATACGAATAACCCTGAAGGAGTCCTATTTTCCTGTCTTCCCCCTCCCCATAGTCCCACCCCTTCCCCCACAGGAAGGAAGGACAGGAGAAAAGCTCTTCTTGGAAGGGAAGGCAAGTAAAGGCTACCTTACCCACATCCATGTAGTCAGTGCCATCCTGGGGAGCCAGCTCCTGAAAGAACCGCCCAGAGTCTGCAGTGACCTTGGGCTGCCCACTCCCAAGGACATCCCTCCCGCTGTGGGCTCCCTTTAGCCAGACACCCTTCTCCCAACTTGTCACTGAGGCAGATCTTTCTGCTGCCTGGGAAACTCTCCTAGAACAGTGCAAGAAGCTGGAGTGAGGAGGCACCTGTAAGGAGCCGATGCCCTGCTTCCTACGTCTCTGACGCTCCTCTAGGCGCTGCCTCAGTGGAATGAGCACCAGCTCCACCACACCTGGGGCACACTGTGCTATCTTGCGCATCACGTCATCTGGTACAGAGAAGTTCAGTTTGTTCAGCACTTTCCTGGGGGTAGACACAGGGATGGTGGATTGATTCCTGGGTGGATGAAGTGAGGGGTAGGGGGAAGGAAGGAGATGCAGCAGTGGTAGCCCTTCCGTGCACAGCTCTGGGAGGAATGGAAGGGCACCCAACCTGAGCCCAGAGCATGTATGTCTCGAGGATCCTTGTCACCTCCCCCAAAGAAGAGTCCTTTGATTTTGTTACCAGATAGATTCTGTATGCATTGTCCTCCCCACCCCAGCCACCAGCCTGGACTGTGGAGACTATAGGAGGTGGAGGGGCTGGGCAACCCTTGCTCGGATCCCAGGGTAGGGGCTAGAAATCTCACTAGTGTGCCCAGGCATTCTGTTACCTGTTCAGATGACCCCAGTTGCTCAGTTTCTGCTGGAGAGAGTTGGCAGGGACATAATTGTGCATCTCCACCATCTTGGGGAAGTAAAACTTGATGACCTCTGCTACCAGGACTGAGGGAGAGGAGGTGGGAGCAGACATGGAAGGTGTAGAGATGGGTAAGGAAGAAGGAAGAGGGAGAAGGAATGGGTGGGGTGGGAGAATCAGGGGTGGCAGAGTGGTGGGGCCAAGAGAAGAGGTAGAGATGTGGAAAGGGGAAGGATAATATGGAGGGGAGGTAAGAGAGCAAGAACAGTGATCAGCCAGAGACAAATTCTCCAGAGGAGCTTCATCCCTTTGCCATTAACTCAGGGCATCTGAATACTAAGGTCTCTAGTCCCCTATTACAGAATGAGTATCCAAGAGATATAGGAATTGATATAAATACACACAAACACACAATGATACAGAGATGTAGAAACACACGCAGACACATGGGGCCATCACCAGTGTCCCAAGAGACAGTTTCCAACACACATATACACGGAAGCACAAAGTATCACATATGCATCAATATACACACAGAGAAGTGCATACGTCTGTCATTAAAATCCCAGGAGAGAGTCTTCAACACACAGACACCTAAATAATCACAAAGAAACATACGCACACAACACGCCCATTTTTACATATAGGACAGAACATATCAACTTGCATATGAACAAACACATGCTCAGACTCCCACAAGACATATAGAACACAGAATAAGCATGCACACACACACGCAGATGCACAAATACACATCTTAGTCATTAAAGTTCAGGGAAGGAGTCATAGTCACATATACACACACAATACACCCCACACAAAGGATAGAACATGTATACATAAATATGGACACACACATGCTCACATTCCCACAGATGCACACTTCTGCAATTGAAATCTTAGGAGATGGACACCCCTCTCCCTAACCCACACCTAACCCCTCTGCCACAAGCACACAAGCACCAAGAGACATGTATTCACATAGACCCTGTACACACGTACATAAAGGACAGAAGGCGTTGACACACAAAGACATACAGGACACACCCAGGCGTGCGTACGGACACACTCACACACGTTGGAGCACACACCTCCATCACTGAAGTCCCGGGACAGATTTCGCTTGGGCCGGGACAGAGGGATGTTGTCTACCCACAGATAGAGTTGGTGCAGTGCTTCCTCATCCACGCTGCCCGCCATTGGCGCCCTCGGAAAGGTCAGCCTGTTCCAGCTGTATAGCGTCCAGGGCCAACCTCACGAGCCCTCAAGACCTCTTCTCTCGCCACTGCTGAGACCCAGATCCGCCGCTGCGTCTCTAACCCAGACTCGCGTCCCAGCTGGGAGCGGCCATATTGTTTTCTGAAACCATGGCAACCGAAACTGACTCGCCGGGGAGCAGGGGCTTCTGGGAGTTGTAGTTTCCCCCCCTCCCGCTGCCTCCCTTCAGGCCTCACTTTGAAAAGGCGGTTTCTCTTCCCCGCCTCCCAAGAAACCACTTCTGCCAAATGCTGACCGGAGACTGGCCCACTCTGGGAACTGCCAAAGACAACCAGGCCTCCAGAACCCCTGCATCAGTGTCTTCAGAACAAGGATCCCCTTCAGGGTCCTTTAGCAATCAGTCCCAAGTGAAGGCAGCAGCCCAGCGTTTGTCAGCTTTATCTGGGGGTCCACTGTTAGTCACCAGCTGCTTCACATCTGGACTCTGGAAGGCTGTGTGACAGTCCTTGCCAAGTCCCTCCTCAAAGCTCTGTGCTCACAGAGCCATCTCCACACCACTGTCCCTTACCCCCCACCCCCATCCCCAGTGGAATCCTGGTGAGGCATTTAATATGTAACCCAGATTTCCAGGGAGAACACCAGACCTCAAGACCAGTGTCTTTGCAGGTCATTTAAGTCCTTAACCCTATTTCCTTCTTCATGAAATGGATATGGTTCTCATCTATTTGTCCCAAAGGAGTAATAGGGAGAATGGGAAGGATATTTACAGATCTGTATTTTGGGACTAGGGGAACAGGAGTTAGTTATAAGTAACGGAGCTTCAGCTCCTATAGACACTTCTACACCGTTCATCTCCCAGAGTTATTCTCAGTTTAGAAACTGAGTCAGTAACCAGTTCCTTTAGGAAAACAGAGCTAAGAATGTCTTAGTAAAGGGACACTT
This sequence comes from Muntiacus reevesi, assembly GCF_963930625.1. Lineage (NCBI taxonomy): Eukaryota > Metazoa > Chordata > Mammalia > Artiodactyla > Cervidae > Muntiacus > Muntiacus reevesi. Next base: position 50,062,766 of record NC_089250.1, on the reverse strand, counting down.
CAAGATCAGCCTGGGGAAGAGAGCTTGCTTCTGCCACAGACTAGTGATTTGGCTTTGGGCACTTTTCTGTACATGTTTTCTCATGGTTTTACCTACCTCATACGGGTTTCTTTTTTTAAGAATATTTTATTTATTTGGACGCGTTGGATCTCAGTTGCAGCACAGGGGATCTTCTGTCTTCGTTGCAGCAAGCAGGATCTTTAGTTGCAGCCTGAAACTTAGTTGCAGCCTGTAGGATCTAGTTCCCTGACCAGGGATCGCACCCAGGCTCCCCTGCGCTGAGAGCAGAGTCTTAGCCACTGGACCACCAGGGAAGGAAGTCCCCTCACAGGAGCTTTGTGAGCATCTAGTGTTTAGCAGAGGCTGGCACACAGTAAGAGCCCTATTCATGTCGATTGGTGTTATCATTAGAGATGATCTCAGTTCGAGCAAGAGGCATTCTTGTTGGCAGCAGACAAATGGAAGCATTTGCCTTGCTTGGTATTTGAGGCGAGGGACTTGGATTGGCCAGTGGCATCTAGGGAGAAGACTACTGCTCCCACCCATTTACTCCAGAGCAGGCGAAGGGGTAGACTGGGCTTGTCTCATCCTCCAGAACTCAGATGGGGACTAGACGTGGGCCAAGGTGGGGCTGAGAATCCCAGGTGCTTTTTGCTCTTAGTTCTGAAGCCTTCAAGGCCTGGAAGGAATCCCTGAGTGCCAGAGGTGTAGAAGGGAAAGTGTGGAACAGCCCCTCCACCTTCCTGTTTAAAAAGATGATATGGATAAGTGCCCCCCCCCCCCCCCGGCCCCCACATTCCAGGGTGGAGAAAGGAGGAACTGCAATGAGGTGGGGGCAGGGAAACAGAGGGGTGATGTGCCAGGCAAGGTGGGAAAACCGGTTTGGGGCCCAGAGCTGCCAGCCTGCTCAAGCTCAGGCCCTCCCCTCACTGGAACCACTGGGGCCTGAGGGCCTCAATGAGGAAGGGCCTGGGAGGGGTGAGAAAAGGCAGGTAGGATCAGCAGAGCAGGCAGTCTCACCTTTGGATGGGGGGGGGGCGGGGGGCCTCTAGAGGGCATCACACAGGGAGTGGTTAACATCCTCAACCTCTTCGGGGTGCAATGTGTCCCCAGCAATTCCACCTCTACCCTGCCACTGTTTCCAAGGATAGCCACCAGGACTGGAGATGCCAATCACTGAAAGGCGTAGAGGACTCCCTACTTAAGGCACCATACAAGGGATACCCCTACAACTCCAACCTGGACCACAGGAGCTGCCCCCAACATTCTTTTCTTTCTGCCCTCCTGCCCCTCTCCTGCAAGGATCTTCTTTAATGGGCCTTGATAAGCCTAGTTCCCAGGCACCTAGCTTAATTTGCCTCTCCAGGGACTGTTGGCTCCCTCCCTCCTATCCTAGCCAAGTGACCCAAAGCTTCTAACCCCTAAGCACTGCAAGGCCCAGCTTCCTCAAACCCACCCCCAGGCATTGGTGCACTGAAGATCCCTCCTTCCCCCAAGTCTGTGCTGACACTCAGTCATGTCCGCCTCTTTTCGACCCTATGGACTGTAGCACGACAGGCTCCTCTGTCCATGGGATTCTCCTGATAAGAATACTGGAGTGGGGTGTCATTGCCTCCTCCAGGGGATCTTCTCGACCCAGGGATTGAACCCGACTCTCTTAAGTCTCCTGCACTTAAGGAGGCAGGCAGATTAGGCAACTTTTTTTTTTTTTTTTTTTAAGGCAACATTTAAATACAGATGTTGCCCCTCACCCTGGTCAGGGCCTGGGCTGTAGCCACTCTCTCAACATTTGTCCCACCAGAACAGGGATCAAAAGGAACCGGGAAAGAAGTGTCCCCAAGACAGACGCAAGCCCAGACCATGAAGGATGCACCCTTGGCTGTTAAAATGTCCACTCCCACAAAAGGGGGGCAGACAGATTTATTGAATTCAGACTAGGAAAGGAGCAGCTGGATGGCTGGACTCTGGGCCCAGCCCCAGGCCCCCTGCCCAGGATAGGGCCCTGCCAGAGAGGGAGGAGAGGCATGGGGCCTGCAGCTGCCCACAAGGGAAGTGCCCACTATCACTCCTCTGGAGGGCCTCTTGAGAACCTCCAATCTGAAAGAAAACCAAGGGCCAAAGTAACATGGACTGGGCCAGAGGAAGGGGTTGGGAAGTGGGGAAGCAGGCTGAGGCAGGCCTGGGAGCCCGTGGTTAGACTGTGCTTCTCAAGGTGGCCTGGGGACAGGGATGTGGGGCTGCCAGCCTTGTGGGGTCCTAGGCTGGACTTTTCTCTGGAGCCCTTCCCAGAATGGCTTTGGGGTCCCCCCCACCAAAGACCTGGTGTGGATGGCAGAGGGGAGAGGCACTCTCTGGCCAGGAGCTTCCAGGGTCCACCCCTGGCTGCTACTGTGGCCTAGTCCAGTGATGGCACGGTGTGGTAGCACCGGACAGCTCCCCATCCTCCCCACCGAGTCCCCCATGCCCAGGGGCAACTGGGGAGGAAAGAGGATTCTGAAAAAGAGGCAAAAAGCAGGCAGTGAGGTTGATGCCAGCCCCAGGCCCTAGAGAGGTGACTGGGCCTGTCACAGGGCCAGGAGAATATCACTAAAGGATGTGGGATTCCCCACTCTGCCTCCATCCACAGCAGTCGCCCAGAGAGTCCTCTGCCCTGGTGCTGCCACATCCAGGTTGGGGGCATGGCTGAGCTCACTGGCTCAGCTTTGATGTCCAAGACCCCTAACTCCTGCCTGCCTGGCATGGTTCTTTCTGGTCACATGAACCAGGTCATGTTCCAAGTGGAGGATGTGGCTTTGCACACGGTCATCGATGGGGAAGGAGGTGAGGTACCTCTTGACCATAGCAAAGTAAGCCATGGCTTCCCCGAAGCTGGGTACAGGCACCTCATCACCATCCTCCTCATCATCTTCATCATCTTCATCCTCCTCATCATCATCTTCCTCTTCTTCCTCACTGTCTGACTCAGAGTCCTCCTCACCTTCCAAGAAATGGAGGGTAGGGCACTGGGCCTCCTCCTGGGCACCGTAACCTCCGAAGCTGCCACCAGCCTCCACTACACCCTGGGCCCAGTCCTCAGCCTCCAAGCCCTCAGAGGAGCTCTCTTCCTCCTCCTCCTCTTCCTCTTCATCACTATCATCAACATCACCCTCCTCTTCTACCTCCTCTTCCTCCCCGAGCTCCTCTCCTTCCCCCCCTTCCTCCTCCTCCTCACCATCCTCCTCCTCCTCCTCCTCCCCTTCACCCTCCTCTTCCTCTTCTTCCTCCTCCTCCTCCTCTTCCTCCTCTTCCTCTCCCTCACTCTTGAGGGCAGTAGTGATGGTAGCATTAGGGCCACCCCCAAAGCCAGCCTCACGAAAGCAGGCAGCTATGTCGGAAGGTTCCACAGCCTGCCAAGCCGCAGCCACGAAGTGCAGGGCCTCCATGAGGCCTAGCTGCAGGCCTGAGCGATCCTGGCCCTCTAGCGCTGCCATGGCCTTCAGCAGCATGGCCTGGCGGTAGTGGCCCTTCACCTGTTGGACCACGCCACGCTCCAGCGGCTGCACCGTGCCTGGTGGGAAGAAGGCCAGCTGCACATGCCGCAGGCCCGAGGTATCCAGGGACTGGGCAGCCAGGCGGCCAGCCAGCAGCAGGACTCGGCGAGATTCTGCAGCCATGCGGGTGTCCAGGGCCTTCAGGTACTTGGCCAGAGCCTGGGTGGTAACACCACCCTTAGAGTTGGCGGTATAGTCACAGGGCAGGCCAGCTTGGCCTGCACGGGGTTTAGCCGACTTGCCAGCCACAAGCGGGGGCAGCTTCTCACTACCATCGGCGTTGGCACACAGCAGGACACTCAGGCGCTGGGTGGCCCTGCGTGCCCGTCCATCACTGCCACACAGCCCCGCCGCTTGGTCGGGCAGGAAGTCGTACCACAGACTGGTCTCAGTGGCGCTGAACACGTCCTGGGAAGCGTAGCCCTCGGCCACCGACGGTGGCTGCTCCTCCCGAGCGCGCCAGCCCGTGGTACCCCCACCGCTGCCCTCCGAGGGCACTGCGGGAGGGCTGGCGGGCGCCGCTGGGGGCCGGGGGGCAGAGCTGCGCGACCTGGCGCGGGCCACGCCGCTGCAGGACACTACACCGTGGCGCCGGCGGAAGCGGTCCAGCCAGCCATTGGAGGCAGTGAAGTCGTCCATGCCCAGCTCCTCGGCTATACGCAGCGCCTTCTCCTTGAGGATGATGCCCTTGACCGGCAGGCCAGCGGCGCGGATCTGCTGGAACCAGGCGATGAGCAGCCCCTCGAGCTTGTCGTAAGGGGACAGTTTGTTGGTCTTGCGACAGGTGGAGGCTACACCGTACTTGCGCTCCGACGCCAGGATGGCGCGCTTGTTCTTCAGGATGGTGCTCAACGTGGACGGTGGGATGTTGAAGCGCCGCGCGATCTCGCCCTTGCGCAGGTCCGGGTTCTCCTCCACCTCCTGGATGATCCGCGACTTCTCCCGGAACGTCAGCTGCCGCCGCTTGGGGCCCATCCCGGCGCGCCCCCCGCCCCGGGGCCCGGCGCCACCGCCGCCACCCCGGGGCGGGGGGCCGGGCCCGCGGCGGGGGGCACCTGGCGGCCTCTCCCGCGCGCCCCGCCCGAGACAAAGCGGCTCGCGGGGCGGCGGGCGGGGCGGCGACCCGGCCGGGCCGGGGGCACCTTCGGGGGCGCCGGCGGGCGCGGCGCCGGGCGGTGGGCGGCAGGCGCCAGGCGCGGGCGCGGGCGGGCGGCGCGGGAGCTGAAGACAGGAAGTGTCGCGGCGCGGGGAGCGGGGAGCGGGGAGCGGGGAGCCGGGAGCGCGGCGAGCAGGGCGGAGCGGGGAGCGGGATCTCGCGGGAAGCGCGGGGACGCCCGGCACCGCCTCCAGCCCTCCGCGCCCACCCTTCTCCCCGCCGCCCGGGACAGACCGCGCGGGGGCGCTTCGGCCTGCCGGAAAGGCCAGCGCTGTGGCGTCTGGTGACCCTCTGGCAGCAGTGAGGGCTGCGGCTGTGTGCCCGGCCTTTGCGCCGGGTGGGCAGAGATTTGCTACTTTCAAAGAATAACAACCGTGTTTTGTCTTTTTTATTTTATTAAGATAGAAATATCCCGCTATTTTTCCCCCCGGAAACTGAAAAATAATGGAAACTAAAAAAGCAGCTTTCATCCCAACACCTGGAGAGGTGCACGGCTCACGATTGGATACATTTTCTTCCAGTCTTATCTCTAGGCGCATGTAGTTTTCTTTTTAAAAATTTATCGCATAAAACGAATCAGACGGTATAGGCATATATTGGCATCTCCTGTTGCTTTTTTGTTGTTCAGTCATTGAGTCGCTCAGCCCTTTGCGACCGCGTGGACTGCAGAACAGTAGGCTTCACTGTCCTTCACTGTCTCCCCAAGTTTGCTCAAACTTATGTCCATCGAGTCGGTGATGCCAGCCAACCTCCTCCTCTGTCTTCCCCTGCTCCTGCCTTCAGTCTTTCCCAGCATCAGGGTCTTTTCCAGTGAGTCAGCTGTTTGCATCAGGTAGCCAAAGATTTGGAGCTTCAGATTTGGCATCATTCATTTAACTTCCAATGAATATTCAGGACTGATTTTCTTTAGGATTGACTGGTTTGATCTCCTTGCAGTCCAAGGGACTCTCAAAAGTCTTCTCCAACACCACCATACCAAAGCATCAGTTCTTTTGCACTCACCCTTCTTTACAGTCCAACTGTCACATCTGTGCATGACTACTGGAAAAAACCATAGCTTTGACTATACAGACCTTTGTCAGCAAAGTCTCTGCTTTTTAAGACCCTTAAAGAGTCTTTGTCTCTGCTTTTTAATACACTGTCTATATTTTTCATAGCTTTCCTTCCAAGGAGCAAGTGTCTTAATTTCACAGCTGCAGTCACCATCTGCAGTGATTTTGGAGCCCAAGAAAATAAAGTCTGTCACTGTCCCATTGTTACCCCATCCATTTGCCATGAAGTGATGGAACCGGATGCCATAATTTTTGTTTTTGGAATGTTGAGTGTTAAGCCAGCTTTTTTACTCTCCTTTTATACCTTCATCAAGAGCCTGTTTAGTTCCTCTTCGCTTTCTGCCATAAGGGTAGTGTCCTCTGCATATCTGAGGTTATTGATATTTCTCCCAGAAATCTTGATTCCAGCTTGTGCTTCATCCAGCCTGGCATTTCGCATGATGTACTCTGCATATAAGTTATATAAGCATGGTGACAATATACAGCCCTGACGTACTCCTTTCCCAATTTTGAACCAGTCCATTGTTCCATGTCCAGTTCTAACTGTTGCTACTTGACCTGCATACAGATTTCTCAGGAAGCAGGTAAGATGGTCTGGTATTCCCATCTTCTTTAAGAATTTTCACAATTTGTTGTGATCACACAGTCAAAGGCTTTAGCATAGTCAATGAAGCAGAAGTAGATGTTTTTCTGTAATTCTCTTGCTTTTTTTATGATCCAACAGATGGTAGCAATTTGATCTCTGGTTCCTCTGCCTTTTCTAAATCCAACTTGTACATCTGGAAGTTGTCGGTTCACGTACTGTTGAAGCCTAGCTTAAAGGATTTTGAACATTACCTTGCTATCATGTGAAATGAGTGAAATTGTGGGATAGTTTGAACATTCTTTGGCATTGCCTTTCTTGGGATTGGAATGAAAAGTAGTCTTTTCCAGTCATGTGGCCACTGCTGAATTTTCTAAATGCTTCTTTACCTGGCATCAGGTGATGAGAATTTTGCCTTACTGATAAAGTACTGCAAACTTTTTAATGGTTGTATATTGTCCCAACTATGGTTGAATACTAATCAGTGAAGCCTATTGTTACACATTTAGGTTATTTTTATAAGCAACACTATAGTTTTAAATCTGTTTGATGATAATCCTACAATCTATATATAAACACTGATAACATCTCAGGGGGTCACTTTCTGTGCTGTTCCATGCATTTAGCAATAAATGTATGTGTTTGTACCTACAGAAATAATGTCATGTATGTACATAAGCATACATACATATATACATACATACAAATCTCTGAAGCCTCTTCCTCCACCAAATGCATAAAAATGACAAGTTCTTAAAGCAATGAATTGTAGTGTTTTTTTTAAAAATCTTTAAGTAGCATGAGGAGTAGGCAGAGAGGAAGGCTGTGACCCAGAGGGACAGGCTGAGGATTTGGAGCTTCAAGGAAATGGATGTGAACAAAACAGAAAGGAGGACCAGACAGTGCCCTGGGTTCTCCAAGGTTAAGGGCTCAAGAAAAGCTAACAAGAAATTTGGGAGGAACAGCTAAACCAGTAGGAGGAAATTCAGTCTCGTATCCTGTTCTGGAAGTTAAGAAAGGTGTAACTCACCATTCTTTTAGTGTGCATTTCTCTTTTCATATGTGTATTGACCATCTGAGGCCTGAGAATTTTCTAGTCATATCTTTTGCCTTTGTTTCTCTTGTATTTGTCATTTTGTTGACTTTTGGGAGCTCTTCATAGGCTCTGAACATAAAATCTTTTAGTATATTGAAAATACTTTCTCCCAATCTGCCGCTGTCCTTTAACTTAGCCTAAGAAATCTCACAACTGAGCCACTGAGCAACAAACAAGGAATCTCAGATATGAGAATTTTAAAAAATCTTTTTAAATAGGTAGGTCTGTCAGTTTTTTCCTTTATTGCTTCTGGATTTTATGTTTTGCTTAGAGAGGGTTTCTCTCCCTGTCCCCCTCCTCCCATCTCAAGACATAAAAAATATCCTTCTAATCACAAGGTCCAGAAGACAACTTGGGAGACTTTTTCTCATAAGAGTCAGATCAGTGCTTGGGCCATAATGGGTTTGTGGTCCCTATGCAGAAGGTACAGCTGGCTGAGGATGTGCGAGCTCAGTTGTTTCAGTCATGTCTGACTCTTTGCAAGCCCATGGACTATGGCTCGCCAGGTTCCTCTGTCTGTAGGATTCTCCAGGCAAGAATACTGGAGTGGATAGCAGGGATCTTCCCGACCCAGGGACCGAACCTGCATCTCTTATGTCTCCTGCGTTGGCAGGTGGTTTCTTTACCACGAGCGCCACCAGCACTCCTTCCCACAAATCCTCAGGAAACCAAGTCGACGTTTTGGAGGGTTCTTCCATGTGAACTTATGTCCTCCTATCCCTCACCCATCCTGGCTTATAATCAATGGATATTTGGGTGAAATCACTGTGGTTGAGCTTTTTTTAAAATTTTCTACTTTGTTGGATTTTCTAAGTTTTATTCAATAGCAAATACTACAGGCTCTTGAAAATGAAAATGAAAAGTTTGCTGAGAGGCACAAAGAATAGTGATGAGCTAAGAGGAATGGGTATAGGCCTGATGGGCAACTTTGAACAGCCTGGGCCAAAAGAAAGGAAGGTAGACTGTGGACTTCCCTAAGGTGGAAAATAGGAAAAATGGCACATTTTTGTTACTTTATAAAGGAAGCTCATACTCTTAAGCTATCATCTCCCTATCCACCCCCTGTCCTTTGCCCAGCCCTAAACAACCACTCATTTATTTTCCATCTATAGATTTCCCTGTTCTGAACAATTCATATGAATAGAATCATATGTGTCTTTTATGACTGGCTTCTTTCACTTAGTTTCATGTTTCAAGATTCATCCATTATGTAGCATCTATTAGGACTTCATTATTTTTTTATAGCTGAATAATGTTCTGTTATAGAGATTCATGACATTTTGCTTATCAAAATGTCAGCTTGATGGGCATTTGTGTTGTTTCTAGCTTTTGGCAACCATTAATAACTGCTATAAACACTTATTTGCAAGGACATATGTTTTCATTTCTCTTGGGTATATGTCTATGAGTGGTATTGCTGGATCTCATGGTGGTTCAGTTCAGTCGCTCAGTTGTGTCTGATTCTTTGTGACTCCATGAACCGCAGGACGCCAGGCCTCCCTGTCCATCACCAACTCCCGGAGTTCACCCAAACCCATGTCCACTGAGTCAGTGATGCCATCCAATCATCTCATACTCTGTCATCCCCTTCTCCTCCTGCCTTCAATCTTTCCCAGCATCAGGGTCTTTTCAAATGAGTCAGCTCTTCCCATCAGGTGGGCAAAGTATTAGAGTTTCAGCTTCAACATCAGTCTTACCAATGAACACTCAGGACTGATCTCCTTTAGGATGAACTGGTTGGATCTCCTTGCAGCCCAAGGGACTCTCAGGAGTCTTCTCCAACACCACAGTTCAAAAGCATCAGTTCTTTGGCACTCAGTTTTCTTTATAGTCCAACTCTCATATCCATGCATGACTACTGGAAAAACCATAGCCTTGACTAGACGGACTTTTGTTGCCAAAGTAACGTCTCTGCTTTTCAATATGCTGTCTAGGTTGGTCATAACTTTCCTTCCAAGGAGTAAGTAGTCTTTTAAGTTCATGGCTGCAGTCTCCATCTGCAGTGATTTTGGAGCCCAGAAAAATAAAGTCAGCCACTGTTTCCAGTGTTTCCCCATCTATTTGCCGTGAAGTGATGCGACCAGATGCCATGATCTTAGTTTTCTGAATGTTGAGCTTTAAGCCAACTTTTTCATTCACTCTCCTCTTTCACTTTCATCAAGAGGCTCTTTAGTTCTTCTTCACTTTCTGCCATAAGGGTGATGTCATCTGCATATCTGAGGTTATTGATATTTCTCCCCGCAATCTTGATTCCAGCTTGTGCTTCTTCCAGCCCAGTGTTTCTGATGATGTACTCTGCATATAAGTTAAATAAACAGGGTGACAATATACAGCCTTGACGTACTCCTTTTCCTATTTGGAACCAGTCTGTTGTTCCATGTCCAGTTCTAACTGTTGCTTCCTGACCTGCATACAGATTTCTAAAGAGACAGGTCAGGTGGTCTGGTATTCCCATCTCTTTAAGAATTTTCCACAGTTCATTGTGATCCACACAGTCAAAGGCTTTGGCATAGTCAATAAAGCAGAAGTAGATGTTTTTCTGGAACTCTCTTGCTTTTTTGATGGTCCATAGGATGTTGGCAATTTGATCTCTGGTTCCTCTCCTTTTTCTAAAACAAGCTTGAACATCTGGAAGTTCACGGTTCACATATTGCTGAAGTCTGACTTGGAGAATTCTAAGCATTACTTTACTTAGCGTGAGAGATGAGTGCAATAGTGCGGTAGTTAGGGCATTCTTTGGCATTGCCTTTCTTTGGTATTGGAATGAAAACTGACCTTTTCCAGTCCTGTGGCCACTGCTGAGTTTTCCAAATTTGCTGGCGTATTGAGTACAGAACTTTAACAGCATCATTTTTTTTTTTTTTTAAGGATTTGAAATAGCTCAACTGGAATTCCATCACTTCCACTAGCTTTGTTCGTAGTGATGCTTCATAAGGCCCACATGACTTCGAATTCCCGGATGTCTGGCTCTAGATGAGTGATCACACCATTGTGATTATCTGGGTCATGAAGATGTTTTTTGTACAGTTCCTCTGTGTATTCTTGCCACCTCTTCTTAATATCTTCTGCTTCTGTTAGGTCCCTACCATTTCTGTCCTTTATTGAGCCCATCTTTGCATAAAATGTTGCCTTGGTATCTCTAATTTTTTTGAAGAGATCTCTAGTCTTTCCCATTCTGTTGTTTTCCTCTATTTCTTTGCACTGATCGCTGAGGAAGGCTTTCTTATCTCTCCTTGCTATTCTTTGGAACTCTGCATTCAAATGGGTATATCTTTCCTTTTCTGCTTTGCTTTTCTCCTTTTCTCGTGGTAACTTTATGTTTAATCATTTGAGGAATGGCCAGATGGAGATCATGTTCTTTTCCATTCTTTTTTGGCTGCACTGGGTCTTCACTGAGGCATGTGCACTTCTGAGTTGAGGCCTGTGAGCTCAGTAGTTGTGTTCCTGCATGTGGAATATTCTTTCCCTGAGCGGAGATTGAACCCTGGTCCCCTGCATTGGAAGGCAGATTCTTAACCACTGGACCACTAGAGACATTCTAGTACTTCTTTTTTATGTACTTCTTGATTTTTAAAGATTTGTTTATTTTTGGTTGCTGCCTGTGGGATTTCTCTAGTTGCAGCACGTGGTGTCTACTCTTCATTGCAGTGCTTGGGCTTCCAATTGTGGTGGCTTCTTTTGTTGCAGAGCATGAGTTTCAGTAGTTGCCGAGTATGGGCTCTAGGGTACAGGGGCTCAGTAGTTGTGTTGTGTGGGCTTAGTTGCTCCATGGCATGTGGAATCTTCTGGGACAGGGAATCAGAACCCGTGTTCCCTGTGTTGGCCAGAAGATTCTAATCCACTGTACCACCATGTTCTTTTAATTAATCTAAAAATTACACCTGTTCTTTGGAAGATATTTTAAAATACAGAAAAATTTTAGGATAAACCATTTAATTACCATTCATTCCACCACTCCGAGAATACCCTTATAGGATACTTAGCTGTGCATATTGTTTTTAATGGGACCACACTTGGCATAATATTTCAGCCCATAGTATAAATATTTTCTCATGTCAATATGTGCATCAATGAGATTCAAAATTCTTTTAGTCTAGGAACCCTTTCTTTAAGAGACCATTTTCCAAAAGCCCAGTGGGTAATCATGCCATCATCAGTGGAAAATTCTTAAAGAAATGGGAATACCAGACCACCTTACCTTCCTCCTAAGAAACCTGTATGCAGGTCAAGAAACAACAGGACTGGACATGGAACAACAGACTGGTTCCAAATTGAGAAAGGAGTACATCACTGCTGTATATTGTCACCCTGCTTATTTAACTTATATGGAGAGTACCTCATGTGAAATGCTGGTCTGGATGAAGCAGGCTGGAATCAAGATTGCCAGGAGAAATAGCAATAACCTCAGATATGCAGATGACACCACCCTTATGGCAGAAAGCAAAGAAGAACTGAAGAGCCTCTTGATGAAGGTGAAAGAGGAGAGTGAAAAGGCTGGCTTGACACTCAACATTCAAAAAAACTAAAAACAAAGATCATGGCATCCAGTCACACCTACTCCATGGCAAATGGATGGGGTAACAATGGAAACAGTGACAGACTTTATTTTCTTCAGCTTCAAAATCATTGTGAATGGTGACTGCAGCCTTGAAATTAAAAGACGCTTGCTCCTTGGAAGAAAAGCTATGACAAACCTAGACAGCATATTAAAAAGCAGAGACATTATTTTGCAGACAAAGTCCCATCTAGTCAAGGCTATGGTTTTTCCAATAGTCATGTATGGATGTGAGAGTTGGACTATAAAAAAGCTGAGTGCCGAGGAATTGATGCTTTGGAACAGTGGTGTTGGAGACAACTCTTGAGAGTCCCTTGGACTGCAAGGAGATCAAACCAGTCAATCCTAAAGGAAATCAATCCTGAATTTTCATTGAAAGGACTGATGCTGAAGCTGAAGCTCCAATACTTTGGCTTCCTGATGCAAAGAGCTGACATATTGAAAAAGAACCTGATGCTGGGAAAGGTTGAAGGCAGGAGGAGAAGGGGGGCAACAGAGGATGAGATGGTTGGATGGCATCACCGACTCCATGGACATGAATTCCAGTGAGTTCCGGGAGATGGTGAAGGACAGGGAAGCCTATCACGCTGCAGTCCATGGGGTCGCCAAGTCAGACATGACTGAGTGACTGAACAACAAGGATTATACAGCCTGCCAGGTGCCAAATATCCCTCCCCTCCCCATATCTGTTCTCTTTAGATGCTTCAGGTATTGCACAGTGTAGGAGAACCACCCTCATTACTCTAGGCCCCTATTGAAGGACACTCAGCTTGCTCTTCATTTTTCATTGTTATTCAATATTATAAACATACATCTGTATGTACTTGTATCATCTTAAGAGAAATTTTTAGAGGTAGGATACTGGGGTTAGAGAGACCAAACTTGGGCTCGGGCCTATTTGAGGTACTGGGAGACAGGGGAGAAGCAAATGGTCTGCTACCTGTTCTTCAAAAACTCGGTCAGCTTCAGAAAATGAGATTTAGGAAAAGGAAAAGAAGATTTCAATAAAGTCTGTTCTGTCCAGCAGTTTCTCTTTAGGGATTCATTCTGTGCTTATCTGTTGCATCATTTAAAAGCTAATAAATGTACAGCATTAGGAAATTGAGTAAATATATCTACAAATAAAAGAAAGCAAGGTATAAAACACTGTTTTATATACTATTTGTAGATTTATAAAAATATGGTCATACAATTGAATATATAGATACACACTGTCCACTAGAATAGCCCATGAGGTTACTGAGCACTTGAAATATGGCAGTTCCAAATTGAGATGTGCTGTGTGTGTAAGATGCACATTGGACTTTGAAGGCTTAGTATCAGAAAAAAAAGTATGTAAAACATTTCATTAACAATTTTTATATTGATAACATGTTGAAATGATAACTTTAAAAATCCATTACATTAGGGACTTCCCTGGTGGTCGCTAGCAAAGTAATGCTCAAAATTATCTAAGTGAGGCTTCAATAGTACATGAACTGAAAACTTCCAGATGTTCAAGCTGGATTTAGAAAAGACAGAGGAACCAAAGATCAAATTGCCAGCTTTTGTTGGATCATAGAAAAAGCAAGAGAGTTCCAGAAAGACATCTGCTTTATTGACTATGCCAAAGCCTTTGACTGTGGATCACAATAAACTGTGGAAAATTCTTAAAGAGATGGGAATACCAACCACCTGACCTGCCTCCTAAGAAATCTGTATGCAGGTCAAGTAGCAACAGTTAGAACTGAACATGGAACAATGGACTGGTTCCAAACTGGAAAGGAGTATGTCAAGGCTGTATATTGTCACCCTGCTTATATAACATATGCAGAGTACGTCATGTGAAATGCCAGGCTGGATGAAGCACAAGCTGGAATCCAGATTGCTAGGAAAAATATCAATAACCTCAGATATGCAGATGACACCACCCTTATGGCAGAAAGTGAAGAGCAAATAAAGAGCCTCTTGATGAAAATGAAAGAGAGTGAAAAAGCTGACTTAACACTCAACATTCAAAAAAAAAAGATCATGGCATCCAGTCCCATCACTTCATGGCAAATAAGTGAAGTAACAATGGAAACAGTGACAGACTTTATTTTCTTGGGCTCCAAAATCACTGCAGATGGTGACTGCAGCCACGAAATTAAAAGATGCTTGCTCCTTGAAAGAAAAGCAATGAGAAACCTTGAGAGCCTATTAAAAAGCAGAGACATTACTTTGTGGACAAAGGTTCATCTAGTCAAAGCTATGGTTTTTCCAGTAGTCATGTATGGATGTGAGAGTTGGACCATAAGGAAAGCTGAGTGCGAAGAATTGATGACTTTGAACTGTGGTGTTGGAGAACACTCTTGAGAGTCCCTTGGACTGCAAGGAGATCAAACTAGTCAATCCTAAAGGAAATCAACCCTGAATATTCATTGGAAAAACTGATGCTGAAGTGGAAGCTCCAATACTTTGGCCACCTCATGAGAAGAACTGACTCATTGAAAAAGACTCTGAAGCTGGGAAAGATGGAAGGCAGGCAGAGAAGGGGATGACAGAGGATGAGATGGTTGGAAGGCATCACTGATTCAATGGACATGAGTTTGAGCAAGCTCTGGGAGATGGTGATGGACAGGGAAGCCTGGCGTGCTGCAGTCCATGGGGTCACAAAGAGTTGGACATGGCTGAGCGACTGAACTGACTGACTGGTGGTCCCTGTGGCTGGGACTCCACACTCCCAAGGTGTAGGGGTGATAGTATTGGTCCCCAGTTGGGGACCTGGATCCTACATGCCATGGTTGAAGATCCTGCATGCCACAGAAAAGATCCAAGATCCCAAGTGCTCCAATCGAGAGCTTGCATAACCAAATAAATAACTAAAAATATTAAAAAGTTCTCAAGCTGAAATTAAAAACAATATATTAGGTTAAATAAAATATTAAAGTTTCATCTGTTTCTTGTTACTTTTTAAAATGTGCCTACTAGAAAATTTTAAATTACCTATGTGTCTCCCATATTGTTTCTATTGGTTAGGACTGTTTAGACTAAACTCGGGAAGAATACGCAACACATTCACTATAGTGACTGGGGAAGAGTCCTGAAGATTTGTCTGGGGTTCATGATCTACTTTTGTCACATCCCCACCCTCCTCATCCCTCTCAGATGGGACTAGGGTCTTCTCATTCCCTCTTCCATGTTTCTCCTGGCCTGCCCCAGTCCCCAATGCCAGGCCCTCCTTTCTGCCACCCCCTCCCACCCCCCGCTACTGCTCCTTGGCCTGAAGGATTGGAGCTGTATGGGAAGGGGCTCAAGGCTGAAGTGCCAGCATTCTTGAGCTGTGACCTGATAAGCTGGAGGCCACCTCTTCCCTGGGAAGATGGGGTGCAAAAACAGCTTACTCCCCTGAGTGCAGCCTTCCCACCACAGTCAAGGACAGCAAGCTCACTGGCAGGTGATCAGATAATCAGAAGATGCTCAGTTAAAACTAGTGACAGATTCAGCCTCCCTGATCAAAGAAACACCAATTAAACATTAGCACCAAGTTAGCCAAATCATCAATAGGCATTCCATAACTGGGTTCTGAGACTGCTGACACCCTCCTTTGTCCTCACTGCCGAAACTCACGACTAGACCAATCATTAGAGCCTCCTCTGGAGCTGCAGGAAGAAACTGGGCGGCTTGGGATCACATCTAACCGGGGACCCCCGGAAACACTGTCTAGTTATGTGTCGGCCCCCACCGCGGGTCCACCTCCAGCACCGGGGGCTCCCCGTGGGAATTACTCTGGGGGCCGCCCCAGGAGCTGCCAGTCGCGGGGTCAGGGAAGCTGGGAGAGTAGATGTACCTAGGGTATATCTCCACTTCACCATCTGCACAATCATGTGACCTTGAACGAGTTAATGAACTTCTCTACGCCTCATCGTCTCTGTCGGTAAAGTGGAACGGCGAACACAGACCGCATTGCACAACTGTATTCCGCAGATTCTTGGAATGGAGGCTCTCAGGATGCCAGCCGGTACTTGTAAGTGATGTTAAAGGGTTGGGTCCCTCTGAGGCTACTCTAGGAAGTTGTTGTATCTCCTGAGGCCTTATTCGCTGGGGGTAGGGGGTGGGTAGCTCCAAACCACATACTGAGAATCGGAATTTGAGAAGCCCAGCTCCTTAAACCTTGGCTCGGAGGGAGTGCGAGGGTTAATTCCTCGATTTCTCCACCCGACCCTAAGCCTGGAACCGGGCGAGGCCGGACTGGTCCAGCCTCCGCGCCTTCCACCACACTGGCCCCGCCCTCTGTCCCGCCTCTCTTCTTTACTGCGCCCCCATTGGCGGCGTCCGGCGGCGCGGCCGCTGTTATTTTTCGAATATATAAGGAGGTGGAGGTGGCAGCCTCTGCTAGAGGCTTCCTGGGCTGGTGGCCTGTCCCCGTGTCCCTCCTCCCTTCCCCACCCTCCCCACTTCCCTCTCCTCTCTCGCTCCTGCCCCGTTGCTCTTCCTCCCTCCCTTCCCCTCCACCCCGGGCCGGCTCCCTACCTCGTCCAGGCCAGCTGTGCCCGGCGTCTGTCGGTCGCCCTACGCCAGGCCCGCCCACCCCACCTCGATGGAGCTGCCCCAGCCGGAGCCCGTGGCAGGCTCGGCTCTCAGTCCGGCCGGCATGCGCGGTGGCGCCCAGCGTCCTGGCCACCTCCCGGGCCTCCGGCTGGGGGCTCATGGCCTCCTGGGGTCTCCGGAGCGTTCAGCCGCTTCCTCGCCGGTCACCACCCTCACCCAGACTATGCACCACCTCGCTGGGCTCGGCAGGTAGGGGGCCCCAGGGATGCTCGGTGTAGGGTGGGAGGCCCGCACTAGGGTTTGGTCCCAGGCCTGTCGGGAACCCGGCATGGGTGCCAAACGGAGAGGCATCCCAGACACAGCCTGCTTCAGGGCTCAGGACCGAGCTGTGCTGCTCACACCCTCCAAGTGACTTGTTCTTGGCTGCCACAAGCCTCTGGAGACCCTCTTCCCCACCTCCACCATGCTGCCTCCCTAATCTTGGCTCAAATCTCCACCATTTTGCCCCAGGCAGGGGATCCTGAGCGTGGAGGGGGAATTTGAGGGTGGTCCTGTTCCCTCCATCCTCAGTTGTTTCCTGGGGTAAAGGGGTTAAACACTGGTCCTGTTCCCTGAGCAAGTCTGCAGCTCCAGGCTGGGTTGTCCTTGAAGCAATAAAGACCAAAGGCTTGGCCAGTCCTCCAGAAAGGCTTGTGGGTGGGCAGGGACCTGAAGAGTTTAGGGGATGGCCCTCTAGGGCTGTCTGCTGCCTCACCATTCCCCAGGGTGGTCCCAACCCACCTCCTTGCTCTTGCCCTGGGTTCACCTTCCCTGCACCCAGGAGAACCTTTAATCAATCAACAAAGAGAAGACACTTAGGGCCTCTGTAGAAGGCCTGAGAAGAGGGTAGATCCTTGATGCCATTACCTCCCTGGGACAGTGCAGTGACTGGAAGGGCCCTTCAGAGGTTGGGGGGGCTGGCGGTGTTGGTGGGAACATGGGCCAGCCAGCCCTTGAGCCCCACATTTACCTTTCTCCTTCCCTGGGTCCCTGCTCCCTTCCCAGCGAGACCCCAAAGAGTCAGATAGGCAGCCTGCTCACATGCCTATCCCTGTCCCGTCGGGCGTCTGAATCCTCCCTGTCGTCTGAGTCCTCTGAATCTTCTGATGCAGGTGAGGCCCAGGGGTGCCAGGGGAGTTTGGGGGGCTGCCTGAGCCTCCCCACTTCCCTCCTGATCAGACTAACATCCTCACCACAACCTGATGGGACCCCAGCAGCCTCCCCCTGCTCACTTCTGGTGGGGCATACCACACCCAGCATAGACTGGCTGAGCAAGGCTGGTGCTGGGTGGGGTCCTCCGAGGGAGATGAGATCTTGCTATTTAAAACTAGGTGCAGAAGTCCTAAACCACAGCCCCACCTGGGAGGCAATTAGGCTGAAAGTCTGTCATTTTATAACATTCACTTGCCTTCAGCTTTAACTTTCATTAAAAGCTGTAATCTCTTCTAGAACAAATTATTTTAAATCAGTTCAAGAAAAATGCTTAGCCGAATTTTGGGTTAAAGCCTAAACTTTAGGCTTTATAGTTTCCATAGTAATAGGTGATTCCATAGTAAATAGGGGATGGAGCCCTGTGTAACTTGGCAATGTGTCAGCCCTTGGGGTCTATGGGTGGATTTTCTTTCAGTTTGTAATGTATCAAGACCTAAGATAAAAACAGGTTTTTCCCCCTTCTCTGAATAGGGTTGGGACATGGTAGGGAAAAGTGCAGGAAATGCCACCACTTTCAAACCAAGGCACTCTGTCTCTCAGGTCTGTGCATGGACTCTCCCAGCTCTATGGACCCCAACATGGCAGACCAGACGTGAGTAGAGAAGAGGGACCACATGGTCAAGGAGGGGAACCTGCCTTGAAAATCTTAGTTCCACCCTAAACTCACTAGGGGAGCTTGGAGAGCAGACAGACCTCTTTGAACCCTCATATAGGGGCATTAATTGACCTTCCCATGTACTGGATTTCTGCTTGTCTCAGGAAAGGGTCTACTATCATGGGAGCAGCTTAGAATGGGTTCAGGACCAGGGTGGAAGGAACAGTAGCCACAGGGAGCCTCTTGCGGGAATACAGGACTGTATGTGCCCTTTCTGCCTATACACATTTTTTTTTTTTTTCCTGTGAATTATCACAATTTTAAAATATGGTCCAACTAATTCAAAGTTTTTAATTTACTCTAGGCCAAACAAAACAGTTGCTGCAAGCTGGTTTGGCTCTTGGCCCTCCTATCAGTAACCACTGGTTTCAGTGACATTTCACCTGCTGGCCAACCCTTGGACCAGGCCCTTTGTGAAGGAGAGTGGAGAAGTTGGGGGGCTCTGCTCAACACAGTTCTCTGCTTCTTGGTTGTGGGGCATGAGTAGTACCTTCCAGAGCACAGCTGTTCCATCCAACAGGGAGAGCAGCTGCCAGGCCTTCCTGGGAACAGCAGGCATCCCCAGCCTGGGCTGAGGGACTGTGGATTTGGGTTTAGGGCGGTGGCTCTCTTTCCTCCCGTTGCCTTTGATCAGACTGGGCTGGGCTGCAGGTTTGTTCATAAACAGGAAATGGAGAGAGCATTGGGTGGTGGTGTGGGGACCGCAGGTGGGGTTTTGATGATAACACAGAGCTGTCCCTGCTTCACCCCTAGGGCCCAGGTGCAGACTGAAAACCAAGCCAATTAAATTGGTCATCCTGGTGCCAGGTTGGCTGCATACAGCCACCCTGCCCCACCTGGGCGGGGCAGGGGGGTGCCCATCCTCTTGACACTTTAGCCCTCAGTTTCCCACCACCAACACTGCACCTGCCTTAACAGTTACACAGAAAGAAGTGTGTGCGTGTATGTGTGTGTGTGTACACATAGACACAGAAAAGCCCTGCCTGGCAGGTGGTCCCTGGTAGCATACCTAGGCTCAGAAGGAACATCTGTTGGAATTCTTTGCCTGCTGGCTTCTTCTAAGGCAGGAGGGGGGAGGGGGGTGGGACAGAGGCTGGGTCCTAAAATTCCACAGGAGGGAGGAGAGGTTATGACCTTGAACATTTGTCACTAGGGGGTCTGACATGGCAGACCAGGGCTGATCCAGGGGCACACTGAACCAGGCCCCTGTCCTGGAGGAGCCAGGACTATCCCACACAAGGGGAGGGAAGCCCTGCCTTGCTGGTATCCAGGCCCTGGAGACACCCCCATTTTCAGGACAAGGCCTGTCATGGGATGGATGAATGCCTTTCCTGGCAGCCATATGGCCCTGCTGAGGTGATTTGCATACAGGTGGAAGGCCTGTGGGCAGGCTGGTGAGACCGTTGCCTTGGTAACTCCTCAGCTACCCAGAGACCTACCCCAGCTGTCTCTGTCACTGCCATTCTTCGGGCCTCTTCCATTTAGGGCAGCTTTTAAAATCCCAGGCTGCCTCTTATCTCCCTCTTCCCCTATACCTGGGCCCTGATAGGTGCTGCATTCTTCCTACCTCCTCTTTCCCCTGGCCACAAGGCTTCCCTGGGCCTTGTGGACTGAGGACCAAAGGCTGGGGATAGGCAGTGGGCTGTGAGGAAACCTAGGTTGAATGGGACCCTTCTCTGTCCTAGGTTTGAACAGGCCATCCAGGCAGCCAGCCGAGTTATTCGAAAGTAAGTGCTTTGGCCTTCACTGCCCAGGCTCCCCTGCCCCGTGTGGGTGGTAGAGGCCCCAGGATGTACAGGGCTCTGTGGTGGAGGGGCACCCTGCATACTCTCCACCATAGCCTGACTCTCCAGCCCTGAGGTGTCCCTGTTTCCTTCTGCAGTGAGCAGTTTGCCATCCGACGTTTCCAGTCCTTGCCGGTGAGTGTCCTCTGAGGCCCAGTGAGAGACTTGGGCCTGCTGGCCAGGATTGTAGGGTGCAGGAAGGACCTGGATTGGTTCTCAGAGGGCGGACTTGAAGCAGTTGCATGTCCCTTGTCTGGCTATGGGAGCTGGGGGAGTTGGAGCCGGGATGGGAGAAGGTAGGGCCTGGGCTGGCACTCGAGGAATGCAGCCTTCTGTACCTACTGCCTTCCTGGCTCTCTAGGGGAGGCTTCTGGGCCACAGTCTTGTGCTGCGGAACATCACCAACTCCCAAGCATCTGGCACCTGGAGGAAGAGTGAGGCGTGTGACCAAGCTGCCCACGGCTCTGGGGAGGACAAAGAGAATGTGCGTTTCCAGAAGGCCAGAGTCGAAGCACTTCAGGGAGAGAGGGGGGCTTACTGGAGTGTTTTCTGGCATTTGATCATGCACCCCACCTGTATTGCCCACAGGATGGATTTGTCTTCAAGATGCCGGGGAAACCCACACATCCCAGCCACTCCCGTGCTCTTGGGGAGTGGGCCAGCCGCAGAGAAGCCTTTGCCCAGAGGCCAAGCTCAGCTCCCGACCTGATGGTATACCAGGAGAGCTGACCCATGCAGGGCAGGCATGCACGCAGGGCAGGTGCCTGTGAAGGCAGCCCGGGGAACTTGGGGGTGATCCTGAGCCCTGAGGCAGTGGGAACCTTATTTCTCAGAAGGTCAGGGTGGAGACTTGTCTCAGGGCCCCATGTTGAGTCTCCTCTGTCTGTTCGTCACGCATGCAGTGTCTCGCCCCTGAGCGGAAGATGGAAGTAGAGGAGCTGATCCCCCTGGCCCGATGCCACTTTTCTCTGACCCCCTCCACAGGGGCTGTTGAGGAAGACGATGGATTCGTGGATGTCCTGGAGACTGACTTAAAGGTAAACAGCCTTGCCTTGTCAGGGCCCCTACCTCTCCCCTCTTGAGATCTCCTGAAAGAGGTAAGCTCTGAGCTCCTACAGTAAGACTATGACCTCATTTCAATGTCAGAAGAAGAACTGGAGGTAACTGAGTCACAGCCTGACCTCTGGCCAATCAGAGAAGAGGAAGTGGCTGGTGCTGCAGTGGAGGGTGGATGGGCAGGGCAAAGGGAAGACTGATCTTCCTGCATCGCCATGCTTCTTCTATCTACGCAAGTCCCTCCGGCGAGTGGGGCCCCGCAGTTTCCTGGTCCTGGGGACTGCCCTGTGTGGAGGTGTGAGCAGGGTCACCAAGGGCGGTTGGCCTGGAGTTTTGCTGGGAGAACTGGGAAAACTGCCCTGGAGGACTCGGGGCTTTAGGGGTTGGACCTGTGTCTGCGAGTGTGACCATACCCTTGCTGATCTGGCCTCAGGAGAATGATGTAGTTCCCCCAGGCATGGAGAGCCTCATTAGTGCCCCACTGGTCAAGACCTCAGAAAAGGAGGAGGAACAGGTGAGCCCCTGGAGAGGCCCCTCAAAACTTGGGAGTGGTGGGGCCCTACCCTCTGAGTGAGACTGGGATGGAAAGCAGGGGCTAGGAACGCTGACCCCGGACCTGCTGCCTCTGCCAGGACCTCATCATGTACAGCAAGTGCCAGCGGCTCTTCCGCTCTCCGTCCATGCCCTGCAGTGTGATCCGGCCCATCCTCAAGAGGCTGGAGCGCCCGCAGGACCGGGATCTGCCTGTACAGAACAAGCGGAGAAGGAGCGTGACCCCTCCAGAGGAGGAGCTGCGGGAGGCTGAGGAACCCGTGAGTACCCTCCCGGGCTGGGCTGCCACCCTCCAAGTCCACCCTGTAAGCCCTTCTCAGCTGGGTTTGTAGAGGGGGGCAGGGTGCAAGGAAGGGAGATATTAACCAGATGGGGCACTGAGGGGACAGCCTCACCCCTGACCCTGGCTGCCACTTGCCTCACAGAAAGCCCGCATTCTCCGCTCAAAGTCTCTGTGTCATGATGAGATTGAGAATATCCTGGACAGTGACCACCGAGAACTGATCGGGGATTACTCCAAGGTACCAGCAGTGGGACCCTCAGGAGGCTTGGTCCCTTACCATGTGGCCCCTGAACCCAGCAACTACTTCAGTGACTCCCACTCTCCCAGAAGCCCCTCATTTTGTCCTTTGCATCTTATCCTGTATTCTCACCCAGACTCCTCTCTCTGGCTCTCTTTGATCTCCTATCTCAAATCTGTCCAGGCCATCAATGGTATTTCCACCTTGAAGAAGATTTCCATCTTGCTTGGAGCCTCCTGGGGCCTGCTTGGCAAAGCATGGGGGCAGGAGGCATGAAGGGCTCATATCCTCTGCTCCCCACCTTTATTTCCTCTTGGAAGGTTGTTGTCTGGGGATCAGACCCTAGAGGCACTTCTTGGTTGCTCTGGGAACCAGAGCTTAATTTGAAAATCAAAGCAGATACTTCCCTGGTGGTCCAGTGCCTAAGATGCCACGTTGCCAATGCAGGGGACCCAGGTTGGATCCCTGGTCAGGAAACTAGATCCCACATGGTGCAACTAAGAGTTCACGTGCTGCAAAAAATCCCACATGCAGCAGTGAAGATCAAAGATCCCATGCAACTAAGACCAGATGCAGCCAAATAAAACAAATAAATAAATATTTAATAAAAGGGAAAGTCAAGTAAGTTTGGCTTTCAGACTTGAGGAAAAATTCATTTTTCTCAGGTTCCTGCTCTTGCCAATGTCACTGCCTCTCTCCCCTTCCCTTCAGGCCTTCCTCCTACAGACTGTGGATGGAAAGCACCAAGACCTCAAGTACATCTCACCAGAAACGGTATGCAGGGATGAGCTATTTTTCGGTGACTTTGGGACTTCTGTTTGCTTGTTAACCTCCCCTGGAGTCAGGCTACAAGCGCTGGGTCAGCCCCTGCCTGCCAGCCTGAACCGCTGGGACCCACCTCCGTGGCCTCCTGCAGGTGGTGGCTCTGCTGACAGGCAAGTTCAGCCACATCGTGGAGAAGTTTGTGATTGTCGACTGCAGATACCCCTATGAGTATGAAGGCGGGCACATCAAGGTGAGACAGGGTGACGGGAGAGGCCCTGAAGACTCATCCAGTTCTGTCCTTCCTCTGCCCAGAGGATGCGCCCTCTCCTGGGTTAGGATCTGCCCTTCAAGAGGTGGAGTCACTCATCTGAAAGATGGGGACTGCACAGGGCAGGGTCAGCCACGCACGCCTGCGGCCTGACCTCTGGCTTCTCTGGCAGACGGCTGTGAACCTGCCTCTGGAACGGGATGCCGAGACCTTCCTGCTGCAGAGCCCCATCACACCCTGCAACCTGGATAAGAGAGTCATCCTCATTTTCCACTGTGAATTTTCATCTGAGCGGGGCCCCCGCATGTGAGT
Organism: Muntiacus reevesi; assembly: GCF_963930625.1. Classification (NCBI taxonomy): domain Eukaryota; kingdom Metazoa; phylum Chordata; class Mammalia; order Artiodactyla; family Cervidae; genus Muntiacus; species Muntiacus reevesi. The sequence goes on along the minus strand of NC_089250.1, from coordinate 50,039,121 downwards.
CCTGGCTCCGCCCAGCCAGCGAGTGCTGCTCCTCACCTTCCCTGTTTAGGCTTTTGGGTGCTGGAACCATCCAGTGGCCAAGAGGCGTGAGCCCAGCCCCGGTCCATCCTGGACCTGGGCCTCTCATCTCACCTTGGAGCTTGGAGCAGACCTTATCCCTGCTTCCCCGTGCATTGCACCGTCCTCCTATCTCCTCTCAAACTTTCCGTCAGGCCTCCCATCTTCCCTCTGTCCATTGCTGCCATCCCCACCAAACCTAATTCTACCTCTCCAATGGTGTCCTTAAAATCCAAAGGCCCTGTCCCAGTCCTCAGTGATGCTGACCCTTCCTGGGTTCGATTGTTCTTTCCTCTCCATCTCCTCACCAAGCCTTGTCCAGACCTTCTGACTCTTACCTCTTGAACTTGGTTCACTTGTCTCCCTTCTGCCTCCACTTTCTTGGCCCAGAAGAAATGTCTCGGACAGAGATTGTGTAACTGTCTTCTGGACACAGAGCCCCTTTGATTTGCTTTTTTCTGTCTCCCCAACCTCTTGTGTACCCAGTTAGCCAGACTGAACTAAAAGTGTTCTTGTGGCTGACATTCCTGCCCTCAAGCCTTCTGTGGTTCCCAGAGGAGTGGGTGCAGGGAGCAGGTCCCCTGATACATCCCACTGCACACCCAGCTCTCACCCCCGCATCCCTACTGGTCCCAGGTGCCGTTTCATCAGGGAACGAGACAGAGCCTCCAATGACTACCCCAGCCTCTACTATCCTGAGATGTATATCCTCAAAGGCGGCTACAAGGACTTCTTCCCACAGCACCCGGTACCATGGATGGGGGTGGCCATAGCCTCCGTGGGAGGGTTGGGCTACAGGGAAAGGGGTTGACCAAGCAGTAGCCCTCAGATAAGGGAGGACAGGGTCCTCCCTGAAATTGCCCAGTTCCCTATGTTTATTGCCCCATCCCATCCTGCCCTAGAGCTTCTGTGAGCCTCAAGACTACCGGCCCATGAACCATGAGGACTTCAAGGATGAACTGAAGACCTTCCGCCTCAAGACACGCAGCTGGGCTGGCGAGCGGAGCCGGCGAGAGCTCTGCAGCCGCCTGCAGGACCAGTGAAGGGCCAGCAACTGTCCCACCAGCCTTCCTTGCTTTGTGTGGCCTGGCCATCGGCTGCCCTGTGGTCTCTGGGGCTGAGGGTCTGCTGTCCAGGGAAAAGACAGTGAGGGCGTCCTGTCTGTCTGCACCAGCCCTGATCCTCTGTCTCACTCCAGTCATATTCCATATCCTAGTGACACCCCCACCCTCACCCCGGGAGAGCCCAGCCTGCTGACTAAGTGAAATTGGATTAAGTCTAGCTCAAAGGAAGTATTTGTGTCTAACAGGAGCCTTTTTGGTGTTTTTTCCTTCCTCGTTTAGGTTAACCCTTTGTTTTCCTGTATTCGGAAAAGCCTCTTTTTTTCTAAGAGCTTTGTTTGTATGTATGTATGTGGCTGAGAGAAAGCTCCAGCCTCCTAGGAGGAGCCACTGCTACCCTCGGAGTTAGCACTGTGTCCCAGGTGCTAACACACTCCTAAGTATGTGCTACACTCCCCTTTCTCCTTCCCGTCTCTCCATGTGAACATCTCTAGCACAGGCATGAGCTCTTCCTCCTTCCTGTTTCAGTGTTAGTTGTATGTTTGATCTCTCTTTTTCCCATCTCAGGATAGTTACAGGCTAAGGTTTAGGTTTTCCCTGTCCAGTTGTTAAAGATACAAACATTCATAACCCACTTGGGCCTGGCTTCTGTGGCTCGGAAAGGGATGTTATTATCCATGGAGGCCCCTGGGTGAGGGTTAAGGCCTGCATCCTGAGCCCACTGGAAACCTAGCCCTCACTGCTGTGAACCCTGGGGCCTGAACCCATGTCAGAACTTGCTACTGTCTCGTCACGGACGGACAGATGGACGAATGGAAGTGTGGATGGATGGTGGATGCATGGATGGCCATAGACCCACAATGCCTTGTCCACAAACCACTGAACTGAAAGCATTTCAGTGAGCGTGACTGCCTGCAGCAGGAGTATACATGTGCCTGTCTGTGGACAATATCTTTACACTTTAAGATTTGGAGATATTCAAAAGGAAATGTCACGGAAGCAGCTAAACTAAGGCCAGCCACCTCTGGATTCTGAATCTTGGGAAATGGGCAGGGCTTCTTGAAGGCTCTGCTGAGTCATCTGGAAGGGTCTTGGTTCAATAAAGCACTGAGCAAGTTGAGTAAGTAGCATTTTATCCTGTTGAGCCCTTAATAAGACTATGGCAGACCTTAATGGTGGAATACAGCAGAGGCAAGTCACCGGATTGGGGCTGGAAGACTCCTGGGGAGGTGGCCTCATACCCTCTTCCCGAGTCTTGCCAAGATTTTGGATTCAGCCTCCCTGTTTCCCTCATCTGGCTTCTTAAGCACTTCTGGGGTCTACCTTCCTAAACTAGCCCTCCGTTCCTAAATTCTGCACCAAGAAGGCAAGAATGATGTCATCAAGTCTGTTCCCTACAACTGTCAGTGACTCACCATTGTCTTCAGAATCTTAAAAGTCTCATAGCCCTTTAGGACCTAGACCCTCTCCTGCCTCATTCCTCACCTCTTGCTGGATTAAATCCCCCATAGTTGCTGTTCACATTTCCTTGTCCTTGCATCTGCAATATTACACTCAGGAATGCTCTCCCTAATCTGTTATTTCTCAATTTCAAATTCAATTTCAAGATTCAATTTCAAATGTTAATGCTTCCCAGAAACCTCCCTGCTCTATTAGGGAAATGATTTTCATTATCCCCAGCACTCAGCAAAGGTTCCACCCCTTAGGAAGTGCCAAGGTCAAGGTAAAGGAGTGGGAAAGGGCCGATCTGGGCGAACCAGAAACCTGGATGTGTCAGAAAATCCCCTTGGAATACCACAGCAAACTAGTCTCCCCCACACCAGCCCAAATATGAGCTATGATGCTAGGGGCTCCTTTGCAAATGTACAACTAAGACACTGATAAGACACACAGTGCTCACACAACATGTCAAGTGTCATTCCCACTTTTTGTTAAAGTTCTTCTACCTTGCCATGATTATTTGCTCCATTCTGCAGGTGGGAAAACAGGCTGTTACTTGCCAGAGCAGGAAGAAGAGACTTGAGAGTCCTAGGCTGAGTCTAAAGGACACTTACCCTGTCTCTAACTTGTCCCCCCGACCCCAAGTTTCTTAAGCTCCTTTGTCTTCAATCTTGGTCTTGAGCCTGCTGCAAGGGCACAATAGGTAGGAGGGATGATATTGGGGGATGCTGGGCTTCTACTCAGGAAGTGTAGCCCAGAAGCCCCCTCCCCTGAGCAGGCAGCTGGCACCAAGCCAGCCTTCTCTGGGCGAGGGGATTTGCCCCAGAAAAGGGGAACTACTTGTGCAGACCCCTGAGAAAGAGGAAGTAGAGGGAGAGGAGAGTGAGCGAGCCCTGGGCACAGGTTTGCTGAGATTTGCCTGCTCCACCCTGAGTGCTCAAGTGACCTGGTTTTATGAGGAGGAAGGCCCCTGGGTACTCAAAGGGCACTCACCTGCCCCAAGCCACACAGCAGATACAAGCAGAGTAGGTATTCCAGCTGCCTGGGACTTTCACTCTTCACCTTCCCACCTCCCTCAGAGGCAAGAAGGTGGGGCTAGGCTGCCTGGCTTCTGCTCTAAGCGTCCTCTTACCACCCTGGCCATGTGGATCGGATCACAGGGGGAGGAGAAAGCAATGGGGTGAGTGTCTTAACACCGCCCAGACTGAGCTAGGTGCTGACCTCTGCCCCGCTCATAATCCATCATAGTCGGTTGTGATCACTTAGTCTGCCCCCAGACACTTTTACCTAGTGTCTCCTAAGCATACCAGGTCACACATTTAGCTCATTCTGCAGGGGAAACAAGAGGAAGGGACCTTGATCAAGTGAGGACAAGAGTCTTCCCTCAGAGAAGGCCTTGGTGCCTGGGTCTGGTAGACAGGGTGCTAGGGTTCACCTCTCCAAATTGGGTTGGGCCAAGACCTCCCTGTCCTGGGGATTTCATAGGATAGGGCAGAGGTGCTGCAGTCCCTACCAGGAAGAGAAGCTATAACTTTATTCCTGGATGATCAAAAAGAGGGGTGGATCAGGCAAGGAAGCAGTTTAAAATCCTGGGCTGTCAGCCAGTTTTAAAGGTTGTTTTGCTTATGCCAAGTCAGGGCAGGAATTCCCACCTCTGGCTAGGAGCCTGGGAGCAGCCACATGCAGCCTACTCACACGGTTTAAGAGTCACACAGGAGCCTGACAGAATCAAGGGGCTGGGGAATCATTGGATTTGCTTGCTATTTGTCATTCGCAATGACAATTTAAAAAATGTTTTCTTTTTAAATTGGGGAAAGACTGACATTTCCTCAAAGGTACATAGCTTAAACATAGGGCACAGGTGTGAGAAGGTTCCACACAGCATCCTGGAAGGTTTCCTCCTACTCTCTTCCTGTTACCCACACTCAGGTCACCACTAGTTGACCTCAATTGTAGTAGATTAGTTTTACCTGTTCTTGAGCTTCTACACTTTTGTGTCTGACTATTTTCTTTCTTTTTTTTTTTTTTAGTTCTACCACTTTATTGCTACCAACCCATTTCCCTCCACCCTCGTGCACACATGCTCAGTCATGTAATCCCATGGACTTCAGCCCGCCAGACTCCTCTGTCCATGGACTTTTCCAGGCAAGAATACTGGAGTGGGTTGCCATTTCCTTCTCCATGTGTCTGACTATTTTCACTCAGCCGGAGAAGGCAATGGCAACACACTCCAGTACTCTTGCCTGGAAAATCCCATGGACGGAGGAGCCTGGTCGGCTGCAGTCCGTGGGGTTGCGAAGAGTTGGACACGACTGAGCGACTTCACTTTCACTTTTCACTTGCCTTCATTGGAGAAGGTAATGGCAACCCACTCCAGTGTTCTTGCCTGGAGAATCCCAGGGACAGTGGAGCATGGTGGGCTGCCATCTATTGCGTAGCACAGAGTCGGACATGACTGAAGTGTCTTAGCAGCAGTATTTTCACTCAGCATAATGATCTGAGGTCCATCCTGTTTCTTTTACTAATAGTTTATTCTCATTGTATGGATATATTCCTAAATTGAATTATTCATTCTACTTTTTTTCTTCTGGACTTTAAATGTTGGGGGTTTGGGGGGTTGCCATGCATCTTGCAGGATCTTAGTTACCCAACCAGGAATTGAACCTGAGCCATGGCAGTGAAAGAGCGGAGTCCTAATCACTGGATACCAGGGAATTCCCTGGCATTTATTTGTTTACTTATTTGGATGCACCGGGTCTTAGTTGTAGGATCTAGTTTCCTGACTTGGGATTGAACCTGGGCCCCCTGTATTGGGAGCATGGAGTCAGTCACTGGACCACCAGGGAAGTCCCTCCCTAGTCTTTAAATCTTCTAAAAATTAAAGCAAAGATTTACTCTTTTGTGTATATATTTCTGTGCGTTTTGATGAATGTACAATTTGGTAACTGCCACCACAATTAAGATATAGAACATTTTCATTCTGCCCTTAGATTATTTGAGACTATTTGAAAATGTGATGGAACTATACCGGGGGTGGAACTATTGGATCATAGCGTGTGTATTTTCCACATAGTTCTTCAAGGTTGCTATACCAACTTATCTCCCACCAGCTGTGTCTGAGAGTTTTGTTGCCCCATATTTTCATTAGGATTCGTAAATTTTCATTTCTCTCTTAACCAGAAAATGTGATTGTTTATAGCAAAGAGCTCTGTTCACTGTCCAGTGCTGCCTGCACCTACATACTGTGGTATGGCGGTAGCAGGAATTTCAGCCTATTTTCTTACTCTCCTATGTTGAGACACTAATCTTAGTCTTAATTTTTTCTCAAGTCAGACTCTTTAAAAAGTTAAAGTGACTCTTTAGGTCACTGGCTTGTAGGTCACTGGCTTGAGTCCATCCAGTGACCACAGCTCACAGCCATCTAGAAAACTTAATGATTTTTTAGAAGTCTTTATCCCTGAGATTGAACACACAAGCACCCTACTTTCCAGAAGCAATAAAACTGTTGGTACAGAAAGGAAGGATGTTTAGACAAGAAGGTCTGTAGCAATGTGGAATCTGGAAACAATCAGGAGAGGGAAGTTGAGCAATGATGGAGAAGTTGCTGTTCTGCAGCCTTGAAATTCATGCATTGTTAGAATGTTGGATAATGTAAAGTTACTCAGCCTATTGTTCAAAAGAGACAGTTGGTTATGAGACAGAAGCTAAGAAGCATTCCCACCCAACCCACACTGGAGTTTGTGTGGATGCCAAGCAGGGCTGCTAGGATTGGCTCCTCCCCCACCCTGCCCACACCAGCACTCACACCCCGGGGAAGGGTGGTGACCGCAGCTGCCAGGCTCTGAGTCATCCGGGCCTGGGGCAGCGGGAAGGGAAGGGGCCTCACGTGGCCGGGTCTGAGCTGCCTCGTGGGGCCTCCTGGCTCTTAGCCCTGCAGGAAGAGCAGCCTTTTGAAAGGACAAATCACAGACTGCCTAGTCTTCCTGGAGCCCAGCCAAACATGGGGCCTGGGGCTCCCTGAGGGGAGGGTGCTGGAAGGGGTCTTCTGGGTTGGGGTTGGGAATACTAGGGAAGGAGGTTATCCAAACGGGGTAGGAAGGGAGCTCCCAGGGTTAGATTATTGCGGGTAAGCAGGGCTAGGGTTATGGCCTCTAGGAGTTGGAGGTGGGGGCTGACAGTCTCGGTGGTGACCCTGAGGGGATGGGGGAGAAGGGGACACATGGGGAGGGCATGTGTGACCCTGAAATTTGTGGACAAGGACACCTCACTCAGTACATGTGTAGCATCAGGAAAGTTCCTTGATCTCAGTGCCTCAATTTCCTCATCTGCAAAATGGAGATAGTATAGCCCCTCCATCAAAGGCTTGTGAATTGAATCGAATGAGTTGGTGAGAACAGGGCCTGCCTACACCAAGTGCCATACAAGAGTCTGCTATGGCTGCTATTACTTAGAGTCAACATGGGGATTATAAGACCAGATGGGTAATAAGGATAATCCTAAAAACATTTAATTAAAAGAAAGGGGCCAACTTGAGGATTTGAGCCTTTTCTGCACATGGACATGCCCCTAGGTGATGGATTACAAAGGAAAAGCCTAGATGCTCTGTGTAGGAGACTGTTGTCCTACTGCACCAGAGAAGCAGTTAGGAGGCTGTGGATGGGGTTTGGTACAGACGAAGAGGGAGCTGTCTGATGACCCACATAGGGCAAGTCATCTCTGAGATGGCCCAGGGAGGTGAAGGGGGATGGAAGTATAAGGCTTGCCTTACTTTGGTCTTCTTTATTCCAGGGCAACCATATCCACTCAATCTCAGCCTACCTGAACTCTCAGTAAATCTCTTCCTCTTAGTTTCCTCCTCTACAGTTTGAGAAACAGCTAAAAATTCTTGAAAGTGAAAGTGTAGTTGCTAAGTCATGTCCGACTCTTTGTAACCCCATGGTCTGTAGCCTGCCAGGCTCCTCTGTCCATGGAGTTCTCCAGGCAAGCATACTGGCATGGATTGCCATTCCCTTCTCCAGGGGATCTCCTCAATCCAGGGATCAAACCCAGGTTTCCCACATTGCAGGCAGATTCTTTACTGTCTGAGCCATCAGGGATATTCTTATCAAACATTAAAAAAATCTCAGACATTATTAAAAAAATCTAAATAAATAAATAAATAAATCTACTGCCTGGGACTGGCAGATTCCATGGAACTGCCTTCCCCTCATCCAGATGTAGGTGATGGCTCAACTGGTCTGGCCTGAGGTCTCAGGGTTTGTAAAGATCATCAATAAGCGTTCCCAACTGTCTTGGGGTGGGTTTCCTCTGTCCCGGGAGGTGTGCAAGCAGAACCTGGGGGTTGGTCCTGATGTCTGGGAGAAGCCAGCCTGCCCATCAGTGTTTCAGGACCCTGCAGTGGCCTGGGTGAGTGGGGAATGGAGACTGCTGTCCAAATTGAGTATCAGTCACCACGTGCATCCTGATGGTGGGTATCAGGGGGGATGGGAAGGGGAAAACACAAGGCTGCCTGCCACTGTGGGGCAGGCCTCACCCAGAAGTAGGCAGAGAGCAGTGGAAAGTGGGAGTGTGGGGAAGGGCTTCAGGCAAACCCCCCATCTCAGAGGGCCACTGAGAAGAGAAGAGCTAGGGATCAGGGTAATGGGCATCTCTGCCCACAGCCAGAGTAGGGGAAAGGGAAATGATGGGAAAGTAGCTGGTTGCTGCTAGACAGGTGAGTAAGGACTCAGATCCAGCCAGCTCCTTCCTTCAAGTTCCTCTAATTTTTTTATAGTGCTTTATTTATCTCAGTTTTTTGATAGTTGATTTACTATGTTGTGTTAGTTTCTGGTATACAGCAAAATGATCCAGTTATGTATATTTTATATATATATAAATATAAATATATATATATATATATATATATATATATATATACTTTTTCATTCTATTCCATTGTGGTTTATTACAGGGTACTGAATTATAGTATTTTATTTCACTTTTCTTCTTCTAAAACTGCCTCCAGACCAGAAGGTTCCACCTGCTTTCCAGTACTGACCAAGTTTCCAGTTTCTGACACCTTCTCCTATCCTGCCGCTGCATTGATGTTTGTCAACATTTACTGAGTGCTGACTATGTGTCAGGCTCCACTCTGTCCACTTCACATGTTGCCTCACTTAACTCATTTGCGTTAGGCTGTACCTGATAGACTGCTTAATAGATCACAGCCTTGTTGTGGTAAGTAAGTAAGTAAGTGTTAGTTGCTCAGTCGTGCCTGACTCTTTGTGACCCCATGGACTGCAGCCCACCAGGCTTCTGTGTCCATGAGATTTTCCAGGTAAGGATACTGGAGTGGGTTGCCATTTCTTTCTCCAGGGGATCTTCCCAACCCAGGGATTGAACCCGGGTCTCCTGTACTACAGGCAGATTCTTTACCAACTGAGCTACAAAGGAAGCCCAGTTGTGGTAAAGTGGTTTGCATAACTCAATGAAGCTATAGGCCATGCCAGGAAGGACAACCCAAGATGGATGAGTTACAGAGAAGAGTTCTGACAAAATGTGGTCCACTGGAGGAGGAAATGGCAACCCACTCTAGTGTTCTTACTGCAAGAATTCCATAAACAATATGAAAAGGGAAAAAGATATGATACTGGAAGATGAGCCCCATAGATTGGAAGGTGTCCAATAGGCTACTGGAGAAAAGCAGACGGCAATTACTAATAGCTTCAGAAAGAAAGAAGTGGCTGGGCCAAAGTGGAAATGACGCTTAGTTGTGGATATGCCTGGTGATGAAAGGAAAGTCTGATGCTGTAAAGGACAGTATTGTCCTGGAATGTTAGATCCATGAATCAAGGTAAATTGGAGGTGGTCAAGCAGGAGATGGCAAGATTGAAGTGAACTATTGACATCTTAGTGAACTATAAGTAAAATGGATGAGAACAGGCATATTTAATTCAGATGACCATTATATCTACCACTGTGGGCAAGAATCCCTTAGAAGAAATGGAGTGGCCCTCATAGTCAACAAAAGAGTACAAAATGCAGTATTTGGGTGCAGTCTCAAAAATGACAGAATGTCTCAGTTTGTTTCCAAGGCAAATCATTCAACTTCAGAGTAATCCAAGTCTTTGCCCCAACCACTAATGCTGAGGAAGCTGATGTTGAACAGTTCTATGAAGACCCACAAGACCTTCTAGAACTACCACCAAAAAAAAAAAAAAAAAAAAAGTCCTTTTCATCATAGGAAATTGAAATGCAAAAGTAGGAAGTCAAGAGATACCTGAAATAATAGGCAAGTTTGGCCTTAGAGTATAAAATGAAGCAGAGCAAGGATAACAGAGTTTTGTCAAGAGAACATGCTAGTCATTGCAAACACTTTTTTCCAACAACATAAGAGATGACTCTACACATGGACATCACCAGACGGTCAACACCAAAATCAAACTGATTGTGTTCTTTGCAGCTGAAGACGGAGAAGCTCTATTCAGTCAGCAAAAAAAAAGACCTGGAGCTGACTGTCACTCAGATCATAAGCTGCATATTGCAAAATTCAGGCTTAAACTGAAGAAAGTAGGGAAAACCACTAGGCCATTCAAGTATGACCTAAATCTAATTCCTTATGATTATACAGTGGAGGGGACGAATAGTTTCAAGGGATTAGACCCAGTAGAGAGAGTGCTTGAAGAACTATGGACAGGAAGTTCTTAACATTGTACAGGAGGCAGTGACCAAAACCATCCAAAAGGAAAAGGAATACTAGAAGGCAAAATGGTTGTCTGAGGAGGATTTACAAATAGCAGAGGAAAGGAGGGAAGTGAAAGGCGAGGGAGAAAGGGACAGATATACCAAACTGAATGCAAAGTTTCAGAGAATAGAAAAGGAGAGATAAGAAGGCCTTCTTAAATGAACAATATAAAGAAATAGAAGGAAATAATAGAATGGGAAAGACTAGAGCTCTCTTCAAGAAAATTGGATATATTAAGGAAACATTTCATGCAAGGATGGACATGATAAAGGACAGAAATGGTAAGGAAGGACCTAAAAGAAGCAGAAGAGATTAAGAAGAGGCAGCAAGAATATACAGAACCATACAGAATGAATATACAGAAGAATATACAGAATATAAGACCAAAAAGGTCTTAATGACCTGGATAACCACAATGGTGTGGTCAGTCACCCAGAGCCAGATATCTCGGAGTGTGAAGTCAAGTGGGCCTTAGGAAGCATTCAGTTCAGTTCAGTTCAGTTCAGTCACTCAGTCATGTCTGACTCTTTATGACCCCATGGACTGCAGCACGCCAGGCTTCCCTGTCCACCAGCAACTCCTGGAACTGGCTCAAATTGATATCCATTGAGTCGGTGATGCCATCCAACCATTTCATCCTCTGTCGTCCCCTTCTCCTGCCTTCAATCTTTCCCAGCATCAGAGTCTTTTCCAGTGAGTCAGTTCTTCGCATCAGGTGGCCAAAGTATTGGAGCTTCAGCTTCAACATCAGTCCTTCCAATGAATGAATATTCAGAACTGATTTCCTTTAGGATTGACTGGTAGAAAGCATTAAATAAACAACGCTAGTAGAGGTGACAGAATTCCAGCTATTTCACATCTTAAAAGATGATGCTGTTAAAAGTGCTGCACTCAATATACTTGCAAATTTGGAAAACTCAGCAGTGACCATAAGACTAGAAAAAGTTTTCATTCCAATCCCAAAGAAGGACAGTGGCAAAGAATGATAAAACTGCTGTACATCTGTGTACATCACAAGCTAGCAAGGTTATATTCAACATCCATCAAGCTAGGCTTCAGCAGTATGTGGACTGAGAATTTCCAGATATACAAGCTGGGTTTAGAAAAGGCAGTGGAACCAGAGATAAAATTGCCAACATTCACTGGATCATGAAGAAAGCAAAGCAATTCCAGAAAAATATCTACTTCTGCTTCATTCATTACGCTATCATGTTTGACTTTGTGGATCATAACAAACTGGAAAATTCTCAGAGAGATTAGAGTACCAGATCACCTCGCTGGTCTCCTGAGAACCTGTATTCAGGTCAATAAGTAACAGAACTGGACATAGACGAATGGACTGGTTCAAAATTGGAAAAGTATTATGACAGGTTGTATATTGTCAGCCTGCTTATTTAATTTATATGCAGAATACATCATACGAAATGCCAGACTGGATGAATCATAAGCTGGAATCAAGATTGCCAGCAGAAATATCAAAAACCTCAGGTATGCAAATGATACCACTCTAACGGCAGAAAGCAAAAAGGAACTAAAGAGCCTCTTGATGAAAGTGAAAAAGGAGAGTGAAAAAACTGGCTTGAAATGCAACATTCAAAAAACTAAGATCATGGCATCCAGTCCCATAACTTCATGGCCAATAGGAAAGGAAAAAGTGGAAACAGTGACAGATTTTTATTTTCTTGGGCTCCAAAATCACTGCAGACAGTGACTGCAGCTATGAAATTAAAAGATGCTTACTCCTTGGAAGGAAAGGACAAACCTAGACAGCTATTAAAAAGCAGAGACATCACTTTTTCAATAAAGGTCCGTATGTTCAAAGCTATGGTTCTTCCAGTAGTCATGTATGGATGTGAGAGTTGGACCATAAAGAAAGTTGAGTGCCGCAGAAGTGATGCTTTTGAACTGTGGTGTTGGAGAAGACTCTTGAGAGTCCCTTGGACAGCAAAATCAAGCTAGTTAATTCTAGGGAGATAGTGGAGGACAGAGTAGCCTGGAGTGCTGCAGTCCATGGGACTGCAAAGATTCAGACACAACTTAGCGACTGAACAACAGCATCATGTAACAGAAACCCCACACAGCAGTTGAACAAAATAAATATATGTGCTCCTCATTCAGCAAGAAGTTTCTGCAGTGTGTTTGGGGACCCAGGCCTCTTCCTGCCTCACTGTCTCAGCACCTTGCTTTGCCCTTGGGGGCACAAGTTGGCCTATGACACAAGCTACCAGAAGTTGAAAATGGGATCTGAGCCTGCTATACTTACCTTGACACCACCTCCATCTGGGTCGCCCCTGACCTCCAGAAGCTCAGCCCAGCTTCTCACTGCTGTCTCCTCCATGTACCTCACACTAGCCTGGGACCTGGAGTGGACTTACTGCCCAAGGAGTGGACAGAGGCCCCAATAGTGTGTTCCAGATGTCAGTTGGCCCCCAGCAAACAGTGCCCTCTCTCAGCTCTTTGCTGTAATCAGCTGGCAGACATAAGGCCTGGCTGAGAGTGATAGGGACCAGGAATTGAGCCAACATCATCCCAGTCTATTGGCTGAGGCCCCACTATCTCTGGGATTGCCCCTACACATACAAAAATGTTTACATATTGCATCTGTGACCAGAATGCCCACATACTCTGGCCAGTACCTGGCCATCTCCTCTAGCTTCCCCTCTCTGCCTCTTTGCCTGAGTCCTATGGTCAGAGGAGCCCAGTCTGCACACCAGGTTCTCTGCCTGAGCTGCACTGCCCCTTTCTTCAGTCACCAAGAAGTGTGTTTGGCCCTGGTGACTGAAACTGGGCATCACAGCCAGGGTGTATCCCATAGGAGACATCAGCACCCTGGGCAGACCCTCACAGTGGGTGTAAATGGGACAGCAGACTGCTAATGGGCCGTCTAGAAGGAAGGCTTCCTTTAAGTTTTGGTCTGAGTACCTTTCGAAGGGCTAATAAAGGGGAGGGAAGGGCAGGCCAGGCCGAGGGAATAACCAGTGTGGGGTTCTGAAGCACAGAACATATCTGGGTAGGTTGCAGCAGTTGACCTGCCAGGAAGTAAAATGATTATGTGTGGGGAGGCAGGGGGCTGGGGAGACCAGGGCAAGCCGCGTGGCCCAGAGAAGTCTTGCAGGGCCCCAAACACTGCTAGGCCAAGACTCCAATAGGAAAGTACTTACACACACACACACACACACACACACACACACACACACACACACACACACGTGCACACATGCTTTTTAACATATATTTATTTGGCTGCATCAGGTCTTAGTTGTGGTACACAAGATATTCCAACGCTTCGGCATGGCCACTCTTAGTTTCAGCACATGAGATCTAGTCTCCTAACCAGGGATGGAACCCAGACCCCCATATTAGGAGCACCGAGTCTTGGTCACTGGACCACCAGAGAAGTCCCCTATATATACTTTTGATAGCCTCCCTCAAAGAGGGGGCAAGGAAGAAGCTTGTTAGAGGCAGGAGGGTGAAAGGAAAAATTAATTGGTCTACTAAATCCTATGGGGCTTCACTGGGGCCCAATAAAATGACTGAACTGTCAGTGACAGCTGGAAACAGGATTGGGACCGCACTTTCAATCGGTCTACTCCGATTGCCAAGCCCTAGTCTTCCCCCCCACCCCCAAACCCCCGCCGCCAACCCACCTCAAGCCCTAGTCTTAACCCATCGGGGAGGTACATACAACACAGAAGCCCCGCTCCCTCAACTGCCTAAATATGCTTATTTTTCCCCAAGCCTTCACTCTCTGGGCCAAAGCCCAGTAACCTGAATTTTAACAGGTGCCCCCAAGACTCCCTGGGGCTTCCCTGTTGGCTCAAACGGTAAAGAATCCGCCTGCAACGCGGGAGTCCTGGGTTCGATACCTGGGTTGGCAAGATCCCCTGGAGGAGAGCATGACAACTCGCTCCAGTATCCTTGCCTGGAGAATCCCCATGGACAGAGGAGTCTGGCAGGCTACAGTCTATGAGGTCGCAAAGAGTCGGACACGACTGAGTGACTAAGCACACATACACACACACCGCGGGTTCCCACGCATGTGAATTAGTTTGAGATCCGCTGCCCTGCACCTTCAGACCCTGCCTCTTCCGGAAGCGCCACAAGCCGGGTCGCTACGCCCTCTCGCGGCCGCCGGGGATAATGGCCTGGGGCTCAGAGGGTGCAGGACTACCAGTGGGAACCTCGCGTACTCAGTCAGCGAGTGACCAGCATAGGCCGCGCAGGGAACTCGGGGCTAGGGGTCTTTGTCAGACGGTACGAGTTGCCCACACCCCGCCCTCGGAGCGCATTTCCGGAAATGAGACCTCGCCCACCCCGAGAATGTCACGCTCGGACGCGCGCCCGCTAGTGGCGTGCGCAGGCGCCCAAGTGCCGCGCAGCCGCCATTTTGCCCCTTTAGCCGAGGGACTTGGCCCGCTATTAGAAGTTTTCAGGCACGAAAGGAAAGGTGAGTACCACTCCCTGAGGACAGCGGCCCGGGGTTGCGGTGCACACTCAGTCCGCCCCACCCCACCCCACACAGTTGGTTAGCTGGGACAAGCAACTACAACCCCCCAGATGCACTGCGCCTCGGGGTTGCGCGAGGCCCGTGGCGAAGGTTGATGACGTAAATCTTCTCGTGGCTAGAGGGTCATGGGAGGTCAGCTCAGGTCTTTGGGCTCGGGTTTTAAAGAACTTTCTGGAACCTTCATTTTTAACCGGTTTAAGCTGGCGGTCTATTCACCCTTAGTCGAAGATCCCTGCTACTTTTCAGTCCCGGGCTGGTCACTTAGCCAGTCAGACATCATTATTTTTTCTATTTCATGGTCTTTGTTTTGACATGATCTCAGGCTTACAGATTTCAAGATTGACAGTTTCTTTCTGTAAACTTTTTATAAAGAACTCCTGTATACGTAATATTCTAGTTCAGTTTGTTGCAGATGTGATGCTCCTTTACTTGTGTATTTAGAAGTACTTAAGTGTGTATTTTCTAAAAACGAGGACGTTCCCCTACATTTAAAACCACTTAATATTGATCAAGACGATTATTTAACCTGTAATCCATATTTAAATGCTTCCAGTTATCCTAATAATGCTGTATATTGAAGCTACCAATTTTTCTGCCAGGGTTGTATTCCTCTGTCCTGTGTCTTCGACCTTCTTCAGTCTGGAGCATCTCCCCAGTGTCTCTTCACTCTGATAACTTACAGATTTAAAAATTCCTGGCCAGCAGTTTGTAGATTTGGCTTTGGGGTTGTCCAGGATATCTTAGCCATTAGACTCCGTTGTGGGCAGAGGTGCTGGCCAGAGCTGGGCGTGTGTCTTGGGTGGCTAAGGAGGACCAGTGACCAGCCACACCACCCTCCAGGCGGAGCTAGGCCAAACGCTTTCTGTGGTTGCCTCCCTTGTGGGGGTTATACACTCATCTCACTGAAGTGTCTGACTTCTCTGTATCATCATCCCAGAGCCATGGTCCACGCCTTCCTCATCCACACCCTGCGGGCCACCAAGACTGAGGAAGGCTTTTGCCGAGTGCTCTATTCTTGCTTCTTCGGTGCTGAGAATTCACCCAATGACCCACAGCCACGCAGTGCTGAGAGGGACAGACTTCTCCGAAAGGAGCAGATTTTGGCCGTGGCCAGGTAACCACACCATCCAGCCCAGCCCCAAGGCTTCCTGGTCAGTGATTATGATAGGTTTTCTAGGAGGGCACAGAGAAACAGGACTAAGAAGCAGAGAGAAAGTTTTTAGAGTGGTGCTTTCGAAGAGTCTTCCCAGTTGTTCACAAGTATTATATGAAAGGGGGTTAAAGAAATAATGTTATTATCACGATTATTTATTACAGTTATTTAGCATTTACTATAACTTTTTTGTAGTTAGTATTATTTAGCATGCGTGTAGTAAGCATTTTATGTTCTGCATATTTCATGTATATGAGCTCATTTTATCTTTGAAACAGTGTTTTGAGATAGGTATATTACCCCATCTTACAGATGAGTATATAGAGAGTTAAAGGAATTTGAAGATTACAGATGAGCTATAGAGTCTAGAAAGTGAAAGAGTTGGGATTTGAGTGTAAACAGTACAGATTAAACATGCTTTGAGTGCAGGACTTTTCAGGGCCTTTAGTGTGCCTTTAAGCTTTATGAATCTCTAAAAAGGAGAGAGAATGTAGTTTGTGGGAATCTTCACCAAGAGCCTCCTGAAAGCCTTGGATCCAGAGAGTATACAGCTGGGAAACACTGTTCCAGATAGGGTAGCTGGCCTGGGACCCTTTCCTCCCAGACCCAGACTGAAGCAACAGGTGCCAGAGTCTCCTGGCCCCTCTGCGTTTTGGGTGGATGGTTAATACTCTGGGGCAACCCTGGATCAGCCTCTTGTTACCTCTTTGTTTCTCTGGGCCTCCTCCCCGTTATGTGGCGCAGAAAACCAAACAGGTGTCTTTTAGAGCAACCTGGGACTTCCCTGGTGGTCTAGTGGCTAAGACTCCACACTATCAAGGCAGGAGACCCAGGTTCCAAGTTCAATCCCTGATCAGGGAACTAGATCCCACATGCCACAACTAAGACTCGGAAGAACCAAATAAATATCTTAAAAAAAAAAACAGCAGCCTGTACATGGCCCAGATTGGAAGGTGATTCATGAGAGGTCAGAGGATGATTTGAAAAGCCTGGATGTCCAAGTGGAAAGTTTTTCTTTTCTCTTTGGAGAAGGCTTCAGGATGGGGTGAGGGTGGGGAGTTTACAGACATCCTGGCTTGGATGTAGCTTATACTCCACTTCTCATTGCTTATTGAGATGTTGAGGAGGCCTCTGTGAATCAGTTAGGGGAGGGATCTTCTTCCCCTGATGCCCCTTCCCAGCCCAAGGAACTGTATTCAGAACCTGCCTTCTCAAAAAAAACCAAAAAAACAAAAAAAACAAAAAAACCTGCCTTCTCTTGGCTGCGTAGAGTGAAACGGTTCAGGACCTGGAGACTGGAGCCTAAATTCCTATCTGGGCTCATGCTTTCTATACTGTGGCCCTGGGCAGGGTCACTGCACTTCGTCTTTCCAGGGCTCAGTCTCTACATCTAGTTATGGGGATAATGGCAGCTCCTAGCTCCAGGGGTGGTCCTGAGGATAACAAGTCCATGACCCACCTATTCTTCCCAGGCAGGTGGAGTCCATGTACCAGCTGCAGCAGCAGGCGTGTGGCCGGCACGCTGTGAACCTGCAGCCCCAGTCCTCAGATGATCCAGTTGCCCTTCATGAGGCTCCATGTGGGGCTTTCCGCCTGGCGCCAGGGGACCCTTTCCAGGAGCCTCGGACAGTGGTGTGGCTAGGCGTGCTCTCTATAGGCTTTGCCCTGGTGCTGGATACTGAGGAGAACCTGCTGCTGGTGGAGGACACGCTTCGATTGCTGGCTCGCCTTCTCCTTGACCACCTCCGACTGCTGGTCCCTGGTGCCAACCTCCTGCTGAGGGCTGACTGCATCGAAGGCATCCTCACCCGCTTCCTGCCCCATGGTCAGCTGCTCTTCCTCAATGACCAGTTTGTCCAGGGTCTAGAGAAAGAATTCAGTGCTGCCTGGTCCCACTGACCCACACTGGGATGGGAGTCCTCCCAAGGTCAAGGAGATGCTGTTAAAGGGACACAGAGTCAGGTAAAGTTTGGCATCCACCGTCTCCTTCCCACCCTGCTCTCAGCTCTGGTGTGCTGCCACACCCAGGACAAATGGATGGGACAAACTGGCAGAAAAGGGGCCTGGGGAGAGGGTAGAGAGGAGGAATCAGAGAACATCCTATGCCTGGAGCTGCCTTGTGACTTACTTAGAACTCTGCATAGGGCCAGCCCTGCTTGTCCTGACCCTACTTTTCCCCATCCCTGCCAGCCAGCCTCCAGTTCACCAGCCCCTAATGCTGGGGTAGTAAGGAACAGCTACTTGGAACTCGGCCCACTTTCTTCTTCCAAACCCATAGTCATCGCAGTGCAAAAGGAGTCTCTTGAGACTTTCAGAGTTGGGGAGCTGGCCTCTGCCTTTGCACCTACCTAGGCACCATCATCAAGGATTTTGTTGGTTGGTGTCCAGCCCCACCGCAGTTCACAGAGGTGTGAGTTGTTCAGCAGAGAGGCTCCATAACTCGTTTTGAGCCCAGCCCATGCCCACCATCAGTCTATGGGGAGAGAAGGTGGTGTCAGGTGAATGCTAGAGGTCTGATGATGTTGTTTTCCTTTTGAATTAAAAGCACCGAGTGTGTAATTTCACCTTCTGTTTCTGTGAGTTTCATTAATGCACATCTCCTCCTGTACTACCTTGAGTTGGGTGTCTGAGCCTTCGTGGTCACGTATGTCCTCAGGAGGCTTCTTGGGAGGTCTCCACCTCTTGTCCTTCTTATCACCTCTGTCTCCTTATATGCCTCCTCTGGATGGTAGCACTTGCTTCCTCTACTACAATGTGGTGGGTTGGTGTGGATCCCTGAGAAGGAGCGCCTGAGACAGGATTAGGTACAAGCAGTTTATGTTGGAGGTGATCACAGAAAGCCCTGGAAGGGGAGGCAGATTATGTGTTAAGAGGAGTAGTTGCGGGGCTTAGCGCATCAAGTGCTTCTGGGGGCCAGTGCACAACAGTTGCCTCTGAATGACCTCACCTAAGGGTTGAAGGACTGTGGGTGTTTGCCTGGAATTCCCTTCCATCTGATTGTGAGATGTTCCCAGGGCCAATTCCCTGGTTCTTTCTATACCAACAAAAAGCCACTGGGCCTGCCCTATGGTCAGGCCCAAAAAGTTATGGGGCAGACTGCCCAGCTGCTGTAAGGGAGACTACTCAGCAGTTCCTAGTGATGGGTTAAAATGATTCAGTTGAGGTCTTCCTTGGTGGTCCAGTGGCTAAGACTGCATCCTCTCAAGGGTTCAATCCTTGGTCAGGGAACTAGATCCCACATGCCACAGCTAAGACCCGGTGCAGTCAAATAAATAATTTTTTTTTAAGAGTATGAACATTATCTCTCAACTTAATGAACACCTATTACAAAATAAAATGATTCAATTGAGACAAAACCTCAGTTACATCTATTTTCACGATCTACTTGTGACCAGTGAGGTATGGCTTTCTTACATGGGCAGAATGGGCCCCTCTAACGTGGTCAATCTGCAGGTGTGGGCCCGGTCTCATGTTTGCCAAATGTCAATTGCCCTTTGGTACCCAGGAAGGACCCACCAATATTCATTTAAGAGGCAGCATTTGTAGTTGGAGTTTTGGCTTTCCAAGTGCAGCCAAGGCCATCAGCCATGCCATGCCTTCCACTGCTACCGTCACGGTTGGGACAAGGCCATGTTCTCCACCCTAGGCTGTCACAAATTACATCCTGACCTTGAAGCCTTGACAAGATCCCAGTATGTATCTGTGGCAAGCTATGCCATTGGAAATGTCCCAGAGGCCCACATTATGACACCCCTGCCCCTCCCCTCCAAACCAGTGGTCCTAGCGGAGTGGCTGTATTCTCACAAAAACAGGCCCCTCCAACTTTGGTTTAGGGCTTAAGCGTGGCTGGCCTGAAACTTTTCTGCCTATTTTTCAAACTGAACTTGAGGATGAGTTGTTGTTTAGCTGCTAAGTCATGTCTGATTCTTTGTAACCCGTGGACTGCAGCAACGCCAGGCTTCTCTGTCCTCCACTATCTACTGGAGTTTGCTCAAACTCCTCTCCATTGCGTTGATGATGCTATCTTACCATCTCATCCTCTGTCGCCACTTCTCCTGCGCTGTCTTTCCCAGCATCAAGGTCTTTTCCCATGAGTCAGCTCTTCACGTCACATAGCCAAAATATTGGAGCTTCAGCATCAGTCCTTCCAAAGAATATTCAGGGTTGATTTCTTTAGAACTGACTGGTTTGATATCCTTGCTGTCCAAGGGACTCTCAAGAGTCTTCTCCAGCACCACAGTTCAAAAGCATCAGTTTTTCGGTGCTCATCTTTTATGGTCCAACTCACATCTGTACATGACTACTGGAAGAACCACAGCTTTGAACATATGGACCTTTGTTGGCCAAGTGATGTCTCTGCTTTTTAATAGCTGTCTAGGTTTGTCATAGCTTTCCTTCCAAGGAGTAAGCATGTTGAGTTTTAAGCCAGCTTTTACACTCTCCTCTTTCACCTTCATCAAGAGACTCTAGTTCTTTTCCGATTTCTGCCATTAGGGTGCTATCATCTGCATATCTGAGGTTGTTTATATTTCTGCTGGCAATCTTGATTCCAGCTTATGATTCATCCAGCCTGGCATTTCACATTAATGTACTCTGCATATAAGTTAAATAAGCAAAGTGACAGAGTACAGCCTTGACTTACTCCTTTCCCAGTTTTGAACCAGTCCTTTATTCTGTGTTGGGTTCTAACTGTTGCTTCTTGACCTGCATACAGGTTTCTCAGGAGGCAGATAAAGTGGTCTGGTATTCCCATCTTTAAGAATTTTTTACAGTTTATTGTGATCCACACAGTCAAAGGCTTTAGCGTAGTCAATGAAGCAGAAGTAGATGTTTTTCTAGAACTCCCTTGCTTTTTCTATGATCCAGCAGATGTTGGCAATTTGATCTCTGGTTCCTCTGCCTTTTCTAAATCCAGCTTGTACATCTGTAAGTTCTAGGTTCGCATACTTTTGAAGCCTAGCTTGAAGGATTTTGAGCATTACCTTGCCAGCATGTGAAATGAGTACAGTTGTACAGTAGTTTGAATATTCTTTGCCATTGCCCTTCTTTGGGATTGTAATGAAAACTGAAATGAAAACCTTTTCCAGTCTTATGACCATTGCTGAGTTTTCCAAGTTTGCTGGCATATTGAGTACAGAACTTTAACAGTGTCATTTTTTTTAGGATTTGAAATAGCTTAGCTGGAATTCCATCACCTCTACTAGCTTTGTTCATAGTAATGCTTCCTAAGGCCCACTTTACTTCACCCTCCAGGATGTCTGGCTCTTAAGTGAGTGACCACCCCATGAGGATGAGAGTGAGACCCTCTTCTCCGAGAAGCTGTGGGAAGTTGGGATTAGGTGAGGCTTGTGGTGTTGGTTCCCATCAGGTTGATTTACAGTGTTGCATTAGTTTCTGGTGTACAACAAAGTGGTTCAGTTATATATATATATACACACACACACACATATTCTTTTGCATTATGGTTTATTACAGGATATTGAATGTATTGATATTAAGAGTTCCTGTGCTGTACAGTCAGACCTTGCTGTTTATTTTATATATAGTAGTTTGTACCTGCTAATCTCAAGGTCCTTATTTATCCCTCCCTCACTCCCTCTCCCCCTTAGCAACTGCAGGTCTGTTCTCTGTGTCTATGAGTCTGTTTCTGTTTCATAAATAAGTTCATTCGTGTCTTATTTTAGATGCCATGTATAAGTGATACCATATGGTACTTGTCTTTCTCTTTCTGACATCACTTAGTATGATAATCTCTAGGTTCATGCATGTTGCTGCTAATGGTATTACTTCATTCTTTTTTGTGGCTGAGTAGTGTTCCGTTGTGTATGCATACCGTATTTTCTTTACCCATTCATCTGGTTGTGGATGTTTAGGTTTTTGCTTCCGTGTCTTGGCAATTGTAAATAGTGCTACTGTGAACATGGGGGTACATGTTTCTTTTCAAATTAAGCTTCTCTGGATACACACCCAGGAGTGGGATTGCTGGATCATATGGTAGCTCTGTTTTTAGTGTATAGAGGAACTTCCACACTGTTTTCCATTTGTGTGTGCTCAGTCACTCAGTTGTGTATAACTCTTTGTGACCCCACAGACTATAGCCCGCAAGGCTCCTCTATCCATGGTTACAACTTTGCTGTGATTGTTTATTAGTTCCTAGAGTTTTTTTGTTGATTCTTAGAGATTTTCTTCATAGACAATCACAGAAAATGCTAACAAATACAGTTTTATTTCTTCCTTCCCCGTTTACTTTGGGCTCCCCTCGTGGCTCAGTCGGTAAAAAACCCCCTGCAATGCAGGAGACACAGGAGACGCAGGTTCAGTCGCTCAGTCAGGAAGATCCCCTGGAGGAGAGCATGGCAACCCACTCTCGTACTCTTGCCAGGAAAATTACATAGTCCGTAAGGTCGCAAAGAGTCGGACATGATTGAAGCGACTGAGCACACACCATTTCCTCACCTTTTATTTCCTTTTCTTACCTTATTGCATTCCTTGCCTTGTGCCTGATCTTAGTGGGAAAGCTGGTTTCTCACCATTAGATATGATGTTTCTTGTAGGTTTTTGTAGACATTCTTTATCAGATTGAGGAAGTTCCCCTCTGTATCTAGTTTGGTGAGAGTTTTTATCATGAATGGATGTTGAATTTTGTAAAATGTTTTTCCCTTGTCTATTGGTATGATCATGTGATTTTTCAGTCTGTTGATGTGATGCCATTAATTAATTTTCAAATGTTGAGCCAGCCTTGCATACCTGGGATAAATCCCATGTGATCATGGTGTATAATTCTCTATACATTGTTGGATTCTATTTACTAATATTTTGTTGAGGAGTTTTACATCTATGTTCATGAGTGATATTGGTCTGCAGTTTTCTTGTCTGCTTTTGTCAGGTTGTATTTTGGTAATGCTTTTGTCAGCTTGTATTATGGTCATGCTGGTCTCATAGAATGAGTTAGGAACTGTCCCCTCTGCTTCTCCATCTTCAGGAGCAGATGTTAACAAATTGGTGCGTTTTCTTTCCTAAACGTTTGGCAGACTACTAGTGAACCCATTTTGCCCGGCCTTGAATTAAAACAATTAAAAAAAAAAATTAGATTCTGTGGGATTTGCTTCGTGGTTCAGTGGCTAAGACTCTGCACTCCCAATGTAGGGGGCCTGGCTCAATCCCTGGTCAGGGAACTAGATCCCACATGCCTCAACTAAAAAAAAATCCCACATGCTGTATCCAAGACCTAGTGCAGCCAAAAGAATAAATAGTAAAAAAATTAAATTTTGTTTTCTAAATAGGTAACTTGGTTTAGAAATAAAAATGATAAAAACATTTTTATTGAAAAACTTGGCCCTGCCTCCTCATTTACCTAGTTTCACCCTCTGCTTTGTTGGATAATAGCCTTCTAGGTTTCCTGCATATGTTTCTATTTCTCTGTATACAAATATAAGCAAATATGTACATTATGTCCTAATATGTACAGATATGTACTAAAAACACATATGTACTAATATGTGTTTTTATTTGATTTAATACTTCCTGCACTGTTTTCTTACACAGTTGGCTGCTGTATATAGGATTCTGCACTTGTTTGTTTCCTTAACAGTGTATCCTGGTGATCTTTTTATAGTAGTACATAGCATTCTTATTCTTATCCATTGAGTGGATCCCTTGAGAAGGGCATGGCAACACACTCCATTATTGTTGCCTGGAGAATCCCCGTGGAGCCTGGTGGGCTACAGTGCGTGGGGTCACAAAGAGTCAGGCATGACTGAGCAAATAACACTCACATTGTGTGGATATACTGTAGTTCCTTTATTTAACAAACTGAAAATTACTGTGAAATAGTTCAGGTTTATAAAAAAGTGCAGAAGGGGACTTCCCGGGTGGTCCAGTTGTTAAGACTCTGTGCTTCTGCTGTAGAGGGTGTGGGTTCAGTCCCTGGTTGGAGAACTAGGATCCCACATGCTGCATAGTACAGCCAAAAGAAAATTGGTATTAGTTTTTAAGTTATGAATTTTCCTCTCACTGATGCTTTAGCTGTATCTTGTAGAGATTCTGACATTTGATATTTTCTGGAAAATCTACATCTTTAAAAAAAATTTCTTTTTTTTCCTCCCTCTGATTCCCTATTTCTGTACAACTTCTTAAGAACGCTATTCCTGAGTTCTTGTATGTTCAAAACAATTTTTTTGGAGCCTTTATACTTGTTCTTTTTGCCTGAGTGCCTCAAGGATTCTTTGTTTTCTAGTATTTTTTTTTTTTTTTACTGTATTTGTAATTTTTAAAAAATTTTCAAATTGTGTTTTATTTTTAATTGGAGGATAATTACTTTACAATATTGTGATGGTTTCTAGCATACATCAGCATGAATCAGGGAACCCAAAACCTGTGCTCTGTGACAACCTAGAGGGATGGGATGGGGAGGGAGGTTCAAGAGAGAGGGGACATACGTTTGTCTATAGAATATGTCTTTTAATATAAACATTGTTGTGATTTTTTTCAAATGTAGATTGAAATCCTTTTTTATTTCAGAAACATTTTCCTAAACTGTATTTTTAAATGGCTATTGTATTTCATTGTTTTTATTCCTTTCAGGTATTCCAGTTAGGCACTACTTGGCTCTCCTTTGCCTGTCATGCATAACTATTTTTTTTCCATAATCCTGTTAATATGGCAGATCCCAGAAAGCACAAAAAAGAAAAAGTACTTCATGAAGATGAATCTCATATTTCAGTGAGGCAGAAACTGTGTCACAGTGCCCTCAATAGACTCAGTTTAGCTTAACCTAGGAGAGAGCCTGCAGACTATGAAGTTCATGAGGCTCACGCATGTGACTCAGATCTCTGCCTTCTGGGTGGTTCCAGGTCTTCCACCCCTGTGACACTGGTCTGTCCTTTAGTATTCCAATACCAATTGCTTGACGGACTCCTTTTCCAATTTTGAACCAGTCCATTGTTCCATGTCTGGTTCTAACTGCTGCTTCTAGACCTGCATACAGGTGTCTTAGGAGGCAAGTAGGGTGGTCTGGTATTCCCATCTCTTAAGAATTTCCCACAGTTTGTTATGATCTACACAGTCAAAGACTTTAGCATAGTCAGTGGAGCAGAAGTAGATGTTTTTCTGGAATTCTCTTCCTTTTTCTATGATCCAGTGGATGTTGGCAATTTGGTCACTGGTTCCTTTGCCTTTTCTAAATCCACCTTGAACATCTGGAAGTTCTCGGTTCATGTACTTTTGAAGCCTTACTTGGAGAATTTTGAGCATTACTTTGCTAGCATGTGAAATGAGTGTGGTGGTGTGAACATTTTTTGGCATCTCTTTTCTTTGGGATTGGAATGAAAACTAATCTTTTCCGGTCCTGTGGCCCCTGCTGAGTTTTCAAAATTTGCTGGCATAGTGAGTGCAGCACTTGTAACAGCATCATCTTTTAGGATTTGAAATAGCTCAGCTGGAATTCTATCACCTCCACTATCTTTGTTCGTAGTGATGCTTTCTAAGGCCCACTTGACTTCACATTCCAGGATGTCTGGCTTTAGGTGAGTGATCACACCATTGTGGTTATCTGGGTCATTAAGATCTTTTTTTGTGTAGTTCTTCTGTGTATTCTTGTCACCTCTTCTTAATATCTTCTGCTTCTGTTAGGTCCATACCATTTCTGTCCTTTATTGTGCCCATTTTTGCATGAGATTTTCCCTTGGTATCTCTGATTTTCTTGAGGAGATCTCTAGTCTTTCCTATTCTATGGTTTTGCTCTATTTCTTTGCATGTTCACTAAGGGCTTCCCTGGTAGATCAGATGGTAAAGAATCTGTGTGCAATGCCGGAGACCTGGGTTCGATCCCTGGGTAGGGAAGATCCCCTGGAGAAGGGAATGGCGATCCACTCCAGTATTCTTACCTGCAGAATCCCATGGACAGAGGAGCCTGGAAGGCTACATGGGGTCGCAAAGAGTTGGACAGACTGAGCAACACTTTCACTTTTCACTTTCACTTAGGAAGGCTTTCTTATCTCTCCTTGCTATTCCTTGGAACTCTGCATTCAGATGGTTTTATCTTTCCTTTTCTCCTTTGGCTTTCACTTCACTTCTTTTCTCAGTGATTTGTAAGGCCTCCTCAGACAACCATTTTGCTTTTTTGCATTTCTTTTTCTTGGGGATGGTTTTGATCACTCCTTGGGGAAAGGAGTACGTCGAGGCTGTATATTGTCACCCTGCTTATTTAACTTATATGCAGAGTACATCATGAGCAATGCTGGACTGGATGAAGCAGAAGCTGGAATCAAGATTGCTGGGAGAAATATCAATAACCTCAGATACACAGATGACACCACCCTTATGGCAGAAAACAAGGAGGAACTAAAGAGCCTCTTGATGAAGGTGAAAGAGGGGAGTGAAAAAGCTGGCTTAAAACTCAATATTCAAAAAACTAAGATCATGCCACCCAATCCCATCACTTCATGGCAAATAGATGGGGAAACAATGGAAACAGTGACAGACTTTTTATTTTCTTGGGCTCCAAAATCACTGCATTTGGTGACTGCAGCCAGGAAATTAAAAGATGCTTGCTCCTTGGAAGAAAAGCTATGACAAACCTAGAGAGCCTATTAAAAAGCAGAGACATTACTTTGCCTGCAAAGGTCTGTCTAGTCAAAAACTACTGGTTTTTCCAGTAGTCATGTATGGATATGAGAGTTGGACTCATAAAGAAGGCTGAGCACTGAAGAATTGATGCTTTTGAGCTGTTGTTGGGAAAAACCCTTGAGAGTTGCTTGGACAGCAAGCAGATCAAACCAGTCAATCCTGAAGGAAATCAACCCTGAATAGTCATTGGAAGGACTGATACTGAAGCTGAAGCTCTAATACTTTGGCCACTTGATGCAAAGAGCCGACTCACTAGAAAAGACCGAGATGGTGGGAAAGATTGAAGGTAGGAGTTAGGGATGACAGAGGATGAGATGGTTACATGGCATCGCCAACTCAGTGGATATGAGTTTGAGCAAACTCCGTGAGATGGTGAAGGACAGGGAAGCCTGGCATGCTGCAGCCGTGGGGTCGCAAAGAGTTGGACACGATTGAGTGACTGAACAACAGTAACAATTGCTTGAGCCCTCATCCTGCCTGAAGTGGGACACTTGGTATTGCCCCAGTGCATCATATATGTCTCATGAGTGTCACTTGTCCTTGTCCTCATCTTCTGCAACATTGTCCATCTTACTTGGGTCTCAGTGCATGTGACTTCTCCCTCTCCCTGCCCTGATATATTTGCTTAGGTGCAGAATACATGCTCTTTGCCTTGATGCCACCAAAGAATCAGGTTTTTGGGCACAACAGATTTTTTATAAATTTTGGAGGATAGAGGAGGATTATCTTATAGCATGACAAAGCAAAAAACTTAAGATTTAGTGTTAGACACCATGTTTCCTGAGTCTCTAGACCATAACCCCAAAGGGGGTCTTAGCACTCCTAGTTCCCCCTTGTCCTTGGCCTCCCATCAACTTTCAGACTGCTCCCTTCTGCTTTATTATTATATTTACTGAAAACTTTTTTCATTTTTTATTATAAAATATACATAACATAAAATTGAACATTTTAACCATTTTAAAAAAGTTTGTATTTCTTTAAAATTATGAAAGTATAATAACACATTTACAGGAAACTTGGAAAATACAGAACAAGGTTCCACTGTATATTACAGTTGTTTGACTTAAGTAGATAAATTAAGGTTTTTA
The DNA here is from genome assembly GCF_963930625.1 of Muntiacus reevesi. Lineage (NCBI taxonomy): Eukaryota > Metazoa > Chordata > Mammalia > Artiodactyla > Cervidae > Muntiacus > Muntiacus reevesi. Next base: position 50,011,466 of record NC_089250.1, on the reverse strand, counting down.
GTTGGAGTTTCAAAATCAAACTCAAAAATTAATACGGTGAATATACAGAGAGGTAGAGGGGTATAGTAGACCTGAAATGCACTGTGAACCAATACAACATAATGAAGATTTATACAGTTTTCATACAACAGGAGGAAACAAATTCTATTCAAGTTCCCATAGACTATAAACTAGGAGATACTGGAAAATATCCAGGGACATAAAACAAAGTGCAAAATTTTCATCGTCTAAAGGTATTAAAATCATACAGAAACAAAAAGAAATCATACAGAATCTGTTCTCTTATCACTGTGGGATTATGTTAGAAATCAATATCAAAGTATTTGAAAATAACCCACATATTTTCAAGTGCAATGTGACATTTACCAAGAGAGATCTTCAACTTAGCCATTGAGAGCCTCAATAAAGTTAGACTGAAAAAAACACAGAGGATGATTGCAGAGAGGAAAGCATTTAAATGAGAAATTAGTATTAAAATGAGAAATTAATGCTAAGAATACTTAAAAAAAAATCCCATGTATTTGGGAATGTCCACTTTTAAATGATGGGTATATCTAAGAAGCCATAACAAGGAAATTAGAGAATATTTGTAATAGAGTAAAAATGAAAAGAGAATTTATCAGAATTTGTTGCAGCTAAAGCTGCTCAATGCAGTTAAATATAGTGTGGAGTCTTGAATAAGTTAGGCAAATAAATGATGGACACTAGCATAACATTTTATGAAATTTGAACAAAATCTGTACTTTTTAGTTAATAATACTATATCACTTGTTAATTTCCTGTTTGTTTCCTTTTTTCTTTACAACATAGTATTTCTAATCCAGTTCTCAGAATTGGATTAGAAGTTAGAAGTTTCAAGCCTGATTCAAATTTTTTTTTTAAATCACTAAGATAATGAATTTTCTAGAATTTTAGCAGTAATACTAGATGCCAAAATACTAGAAACTATATCAAAATTTTGAGTGAATATAAATTAAGAATTTAGCATTCTATTCATACCTAGTCAAACAAGTGGAATCAAAATGTCATAAATTTTTTTAGGCAAAAATTTATAAATTTTCAAAAAAATACATATGTGAAAGTCGCTCAGTCATGTCCGACTCTTTGTGACCCATAGTCCATGGAATTCTCCAGACCATTTTACTGGAGTGGGTAGCCTTTCCCTTCTCCAGGGGGTCTTCCCAATCCAGGGATCAAACCCAGGTTTCCCACATTGCAGGCAGATTCTTTACCAGCTGAGCCACAGCGAAGCCTAAGAATACTGGATTGGGTAGCGTATCCCTTCTCCAGTGGATCTTTCTGACTCAGGAATTTAACCGGGGTCTCCTGCATTGCAGGCAGATTCCTTACCAACTAAGCTATAAGGGAAGCCCCATACTCTATTATACATGCTATACATATACATACAAAAGCTTTTTTACTATGCTTGATAAAGGCTTGAGAAAGAACAACAACAACTAAAAGAGATGGAGAAATTGGAAAACAAACTGAATGAAATAGGAACACTGAATATGAAATAGAAAAAGTGAAACAAATGAGATAAAAGCAAAAAAATTATCATGTAGTCCAGTTGTTTTTAAACATGGATGCTCCTTAGAAACACATCTGGAGCTTTGGAGAAAAATAGCGATACCTGGGCATTTGTATTTTTCAAAAAATTGCAAGATAATTCTGTATGCATCTGGATTTTAAAAAGTAATTACAAGGTTTTCTATTAAATGATAGTTTTAATGATAGATAATTCTCTTATTTTCTGTTGACCAATCATGATATTGTGTGCTTAGTCACTCAGTCCTGTCTGACTCTTCACGACCCCATGAACTGTAAGCCCACCAGACTCCTCTGTCCGTGGCGATTCTCCAGGCAAGATACTGGAGTGAGTTGCCATGCCCTCCTTCAGGGGATCTCTCAACCCAGGGATCAGACCCAGGTCTCCTGTGTTGCAGGTGGATTCTTTACTGTCTGAGCCACCAAGGAAGCCGGTTATGATATTAAGCAAATAATAGGTACATAATAAAAATAGTAATAGTAATTGACAGTTTTTACAGTCAATACCCAAAGAAGAATAAAAGATAGTTACATTGTAAGCCATAATGAAACATGATTAACCTAACAATATAAAATAATTACATGCAATTTCAGGGGTTAGGTTGAGTGATGTGGTAAGTGGAAGTGCATACACACACATGTTCTCATCTGCCCAGCTAGTCTACTCTATTGGATGGTGCATTTAATCCATTTACAGTTAAGGTAATTATCGATATGTATGACCCTATTACAATTTTCATAATTGTTTTGGGTTTATTTTGTGTAGGTCTTCACCTTCTCTTTTATTTCCTGCCTAGAGAAGTTCCTTTAGCATTTTTTGCAAAGCTGGTTTGGTGGTTCTGAATTCTCTTAACTTTTGCTTGTCTGGAAAGTTTTTGATTTCTCCATCAAATCTGAAGGAGAGTATTCTTCAGAATACTGTATTCTTCAGAATTCTACCAGAATACTGGTAGAGTATTCTTGGTTGTAGTTTCTTCCCTTTCATCACCTTAAATATATCGTGACATTCCTTTCTGGCTTGTAGAGTTTCTGTTGAGAAATCAGCTGATAACCTTATGGGAGTTTCCTCCTATGTTATCTGTTGTTTTTCCTTTGTTGCTTTTAATAGCTTGTTTGTCTTTAATTTTCATCATTTTGATTACTATGTATCTTGGTGTTTTCCTCCTTGGGTTTATCCTTCCTGGGACTCTGTGCTTCCTGGACTTGGTTGACTCTTTCCTTTCCCATATTTTCCTTGCCCTTTCAGCTATTATCTCTTCAAATATTTTCTGGAGTCCTTTCTCTCTTCTCCTTCTGGGACCCCTATAATGCGAATGTTGGTGCATTTAATGTTGTCCCAGAGGTCTTTTAGGCTGTCTTCATTTTTTTTTTTCATTCTTTTTTCTGTATTCTGTTCTGCAGCAGTGATTTCCACCATTCTGTTCTCCAGGTCATTTATCCGTTCTTCTGCCTCAGTTATTCTGCTGTTGATTCCTTCTAGTGTATTGTTCATCTCTGTTTGTTTGTTTTTTAGTTCTTCCAGGTCTTTGGTAAATGTTTCTTGCATCTTCTAAATCTTTCCCTCCTTTCTTTTTCTGAGATCCTGGATCATCTTCACCATCATTATTCTGAATTATTTTTCTGGAAGGCTACCTATCTCCACTTCATTTGGTTGATTTTCTGAGATTTTATCTTGTCCCTTCAAAGATCTGGGGCAAAACCTTTTGCTTTTTCATCCTGATTAGTTTTCTGTAATGTGGTTTTGTTTCTAGCTGCTGCAGGATTGTGGTGGTTCTTGCTTCTTCTGTCTGCCCTCTGTTGGATGAGGCTAAGAGACTTGTATAAGCTTGCTGATGGGAGGGACTGATGGTGGAAAAACTGGGTCTTACTCTGGTGGGCAGGGCTATGCTCAGTTCAGTTCAGTTCAGTCGCTCAGTAGTATCTGACTCTTTGCGACACCATGGACTGCAGCTTGCCAGGCTTCCCTGTCCATCACCAACTCCCGAAGCTTTCTCAAACTCATGTCCATCGAGTCGGTGATGCCATCCAACCATCTCATCCTCTGTTGGTCCCCTTCTCCTCCTGCCTTCACTCTTTCCCAGCATCAGTCTTTTCCAGTGAGTCAGTTCTTCACATCAGGTGGCTAAAGTATTGGAGTTTCAGCTTCAGCCTCAGTCCTTCCAATGACTATTCAAGGTTGATTTCCTTTAGGATTGACTAGTTTGATCTCCTTGCAGTCCAAGAGACTCTCAAGAGTCTTCTCCAACACCACAGTTCAAAAGCGTCATTTCTTCAGCGCTCAGCTTTCTTTATAGTCAAACGCTTAACATTCATACATGACTATTGGAAAAACCATAATTTTGACTAGATGGGCCTTTGTTGGAAAAGTAATGTCTCTGCTTTTTAATACACTGTCTAAGTTTGTCATAGCTTTTCTTCCAAGGAGCAAGAGTCTTTTAATTTCATGGCTGCAGTCACCATCTGCAGTGATTTTGGAGCCCCAGAAAATCAAGTCTGTCACTGTTTCCATTGTTTCCCCATCTATTTACCATGCAGTGATGGGATTGGGTGGCATGATCTTAGTTTTTTGAATGGTGAGTTTTAAGCCAACTTTTTCACTCTCCTCTTTCACTTTCATCACGAGGCTCTTTAGTTCTTCTTTGCTTTCTGCCAGAAGGGTAGTGTCATCTGGGTATCTGAGGTTATTGACATTTCTCCCTTGGCAATCTTGATTATAGCTTGTGTTTCATCTAGCCTGGCATTTCTCATGATACATTCTGCATATAAGTTAAATAAGCAGAGTCACAGTATACATCCTTGACATACTCCTTTCCCAATTTGGACCTGGTCTGTTGTTACATGTCCAGTTCTAACTGCTGCTTCTCAGTAAAACTTTAATCCAGTTATCTGCTGATTGGTGGGGTTGTGCTCTCTCTCTGTTAATTCTTTGACCTGAGGGGCCCAGCCCTGGGCTCTATGGTAGGATTAATGATGACCTCCTAGAGGACTTCCACCAAGGGGCCCCTTCCAGGACTGCTGTTGCCAGTGCCTCCATCCCCATGGCAAGCCACTGCTGACCCAGATCTCCATAGGGGACACTCAAGCACTAGCAGGTAGGCCTGATTCAGTCTTCTATGAGGTCACTGCTCCGTTCCCCTGGGTCTTGGCACACACAAAATTTTGTTTGTGTCCTCCAAGAGTAGAGTCTCTTGTTTTCCCCAGTTCTTTGAAAGTTCTGTAATCAAACCCCACTGGCTTTCAAAGTCAGATTCCCTGGGGATTCCCAGTCCCTTTGCATGATCCCCAGGCTGGGAAGCCTGACATGAGGCTCACAACGGTGGGAGAACTTCTTTGATAGCACTCTTCTCCAGATTGTGAGTCATCCACCCAGCTGGTATGGGATTTTATTTTATCATGTTGGGCCCCTCCTACTATCTTGTTTCAGCTTCTTCTTTGCCCTTGGACATAGTGTATCTTTTTTTGGTGGGTTCCAGCATCCTCCTGATGGTGGTTCAATAACTAGTTGCGATTTTGGTCCTCTCACAGAAGGAAATGAGCACATGTCCTTCTACTCCGCCATCTTGAACTGGAAGCCCTTAACCATTTTTAAGTGTCCAATTTAGTGGCCTTAAGTACACTCATGTGATTTTATCTTTTTTTTTTTTTTTTTGGCTAAGCTACACATGTGGGATCTTAGTTCCCTGACTAGGGATTGAACCCGTGACCCCTGCAGTGGAAGCACAGAGTCTTAATCACTGGACCACCAGAGAAGTCCCTATTATATTTATTTTTAGAAGAGTTTCATCATTCAAATAGGAATTCTGTACGCATTAAGCAATAACTCTCTGTGCTCCCTTCTATACCCTCTGATCTCCAGCACCTCATTTTTTTTCCTGTTCATTCCTTCTTCCTTGTTCATATTAAGCAGTTTAGGTCTCCATCCCCATCCAACTTGGTTCACACCTAACTTTAATAGCGTAGCTGTGCCCACCTAAAAATGAGAAAGAAAAAGACTGTTCTGGGGCTCCATCTTCAGCAGCTCAAAGCATATTTTGAATTCTGCTTTGAAATCCCAAACTCTTATGGGATGTGACTAAATTCTCAGGGAAGACTTCCTTTGTCACTAATGTATATAAGCTGAAGAGGATCATAGAGAGGTATATCTTCGAGAGATGAATCATGTGTTATATATTCCCCTGAAGGGGCAGGTGTAGCTGTAATAATTTTTTTTGGTTTGCATCACAAGACATTCAGAATCTTATTTCCCTGACTGAGGATCGAACCGGTGCCTCCAGCAGCAGGAAGCATGGGGTCTTAATAGCTGGACCACCAAGGAAGTCCCTGTATTAATTTTTACTAGCTTTGTTCACTCCACTCCAATTGCGTGTTTTATATCTTAATGTTTCTTTTTTCCCATCATGTTATAACCTCCAAGAGGGTTTATATTGTGTCTCTTGTTTTCTACATTATACTTACACCTGGCACATAGCAGCCACCCAATATAGAATGAATGAATGAAAATTGGTTTACAGAAATCTCCTTGGGCCAGAAATTCTGCAACATCACCATGTAACAAGTTTTGGGGGCCAGAAATTCTGCAACATTGCCATGTAACAACTTTTTCTTTCTCCTGGGGAGCAGAGAGAAGCAATAGACTGTGTTTGATATCTCTCAAGGTTGGTAGTGCCCAGGATGAAAGGTCCCTTTCACAGATGATAAGCTGCTTGTTACAGCAAAGGAAACATCATGCAGCATCTGCAAGTTTCCTGCTGCAAGGTCCCCTGTGTTCAGAAGTTCTACTGGCTTGCTTTCACATTTCTATTAAGGAATAGGAGTTTTTCCCCTCAGTGTTTTGAAAGAGGTCAGAGTTGTGATCGACTGTTACTACAGGCCTATGATTTCTGCCCCTAGGAAAAATGAGTAAAAAGGTGGGCAGAAATCCTCTTTCTGAAAGTCACCAGGAGGTGGCTTTGTCCACCTTAGTTATACAAGCCACATCAGCTTGAGGGTCCAAAAGTCTTTGGACCAGTAGAGACTCCACCTTCAGCTGGAGCCGGGAGCAGAGCATTTACTATCTGGACATTATTTGCGATTGATATTTAATTAGAAGCAAAAGGGTATTAAAATCCTTTGATAGGTCTCTGGCTCACACGGTCCCGTAATATCCATGTAATGAAAACAAAGTAAATCATGGGCAAGAGGAGCCCTCTCTGTTCCAGAGAGGTCCTAAGGTACGTGGTGGATAACAAAAATGATCAGTAAAAATAACTTCCCTATGTCCATGAATAATGAGTTAGTAAATATAATGAAAGACAAGATCTCACTCAGGATAAAGAAAAAAATTATAAAATACCTTGATCCAATATAATTAGAAATACATTTGTCTGTACAAAGAAGATGTATGAACTATGTTGAGATGCTATTATAAAACTGTCGGTGAAAGATTCATGAGCAACAGGATTTTTATGTAGCTTTTCCATTAATTACTTATTAGTTACAAATGAGGAAATAGTAAATCTATAGTGGGGAAACTGGAGGACACCCCCTTTATCAAGTGATCGAAGTGGATATCCTTAGTAGTGGGACAAATGGACATCCAGTGCCTCCTGATGTGCGGGAAGGACACAGTGTCACTTCTGAGCATTAGGAATGCTTACCCTGAATCTGATTAGGAGGATAAAACCAGACACACCCAAGAAGAGGAAAATTCTGACACACAGTCTTCAAAAATATCAAGGCAGTTAAAGGCTGAGGAACTGCTTCCTCTAAAAGGAGAAGAAAGAAACATGGCAACTCAAGGCAATGGGTGATCACAAGTTGGATCCTGAATCTGGAAAAAATTGTTATTGTCAGGGCATTATTGGGACAGTGATGGGATCTGGAAGCCCAGGACTCTCAATGGATCCATGGATAGAATTCATGGGATCCTGCAATTCAGATGAGGAAGAAATGCATCTTTTTCACTAATTACTAGCTAAAATTAAGTTTTCATTGGTCTTTTTCTATGTTATCATATAAAATGTGTGAAATGCTGCCCAGACTTTGTAGTGTCTCGTGAAGTACCTGCACGTTTTTAACTGATTGCGTTTTCAGTGTTTTCTCTCTCCTTGGTGTTGGTTCATAAAGGCCTTTCTGTTGGTAGGATTCCTTATTTCCCCAACACTGCAGATATTTAAAGTGTGCAATTTGATGAGATTTGATATATATATATATACCCATGAAACAGTCACCACAAACATGATAATGAACATATCAATCACTCCTCCCCAAAAGTGTGCTTTTTGTAATTTCCTTCCATTTAGAATGTTGGCTATAAATGACAATGCTATTAGCAGGATCTAAGACTTGGTCACCAAAAGAAATTATGGGTATTTTAGTATTACGATAGAGTTGATGCAGATACCTGAGATTATCATCTATGCATGACACTGCTTACATATTTATTTACTGAAACAATTGTTTAATACTTTAATGTATTTCAGTAGTGAGTTTTGTTTTTTTTTTTTTTTGTAACCCTATATATCTTTAAATGCCTTTAAAAACATTTTTCTGGCCTATGAATGTTACCAGACAGCTCAAGGAATCACTGGCCCACACCAAGTTAAGTGCTCATGTTCTAAAGATGAGCAGCCCCATGAGTAAGACCCTTCTGTTCTGGCCTGTGTGACTCTTGCGCAGGCCAGTCCCTACCTGGCTCCTTCAAAAGCAAGCTCACCTGTGGATGTGCACAGAACTTCCCTGATGCTTTTTATTGGCTTGCTCTTTTCTTAAAAATATTTATTTATTTGGCTGTGTTGGGTCTTAGTTGTGGTACTAGGACTTACTTGCCCATGTGGGATCTTAGTTCCCCAATCAGGGACTGAAGTCACAACTCTTGTACTGCAAGGCAGATTCTTAACCACTAGACTACCAGGGAAGTGGTGGTTCATCTTAACATGAGCAAAGTCCACCAGACATTTGGGGAAAGCCTCCAATGTAAAAGAGAAACTTTATTTAGTTTTTTGTAAATAACAAGAAATGGCTTCAGAGAAAAACCATGTAGGAACATAAAATAATTTTTTTTTTTAAAGAAGACCTTCTGATTTTTCTTCTCAGTAATGAGATTCAGGAAGAGATCACATTCATTAAACAACACCAGGAAGAACAGTTAATAAGTTCTCAATAAATTGTTACTCCTTAAATTAAAAATCAATTAGAAGATTTAGAAAATAAGGTTAAGGAACCTAAGGAAAATGATACAATAAAGGGACAGAAAAAGGTAATACAGGGAATCTTGTTGCTTTGCACAAAAGAGAATCCAGATACTTGGGATTTGCTGGCTAGTTCCAGAAGTGGGAGACATGACGGGAGCTGTGGACTAGTGTGGTAGATTACCCTAACTTTTCAACCCACCGTTATTCCCACCCTTGCAATGTGGCTTTACATCACTTTCTGGAAGAGGTGGAGTCTTATTTCCACTACCCTTGAATTTGGGCTAATCTTGTAACTTGTTTTGATCAATAGAATGTGGCTGAAGTGATGTGCCATTTGGAGCCTAGGCCTAAAGAGCATTTTGCTCTTTCTTGGAAACCTGCCCAACCACCATTAAAAAAAAACAAGCCTAGGCTAACCTGCTGGAGTATGAGCTACCACGTGGAGCAGAGATGATCCATTTCAGCAGAACACATCCAAACCAGTCAGTTCCCAACAGACTGGCAACTGACTGCAAAGTCATGAATGAGCTAAGATAAGAACTACCTAGCTAAGCCCAACCTCAAATCACCAACCCACAGAAATGTGAGCTAAATAAATAATTGCTGTTTTAGTCTAACATTTTGGGGGTAGTTTTTTAATCAGCAAAAGCTAACTGATAAAACTGGCTCCATCTATCTCCTTATAGAATGCTTTCCTATATTGGGCAGAGACTACAAAGTAAGAAACTACATTTTCCAGATTCCTTTGCAGCTAGAATTAAGAATATTAAGATCTGATGATTAGATGCCTCATCAGAGATTGAGGTTGGGGGCAGAGGCCATTTTCTTTCTGTCACGTATGCTCACAGCAGGAGACAGAGAGGTGAGGGTCTCGAGCCAGTCTCAATTGCCAGACTCAACCAGATGTTGAGACAGAGCTATGCGGAGCTGGAGGTGGCATCCCTGGCCTTCTTGCTTCCGACCATGGTAATGGTGATGTGCTTTTGAACTCAGTTACTCCAGTGGCAGCCTTCTGACTCCTGCTTCTCCAGTCCCCTTCACTTATTTTGCACCAACTAATTCCTTGCATGAAATTCCTTACTGTGAAAAAATTGAGCATGTCAAGTGTTGGTGAAGAAGCAGCCTGGAGCACCTGGAACCATTGATACACTTGCTGGTGGTAGTGTAAAGTGGTGCACTCACTTTGGAAAATCGATTGAAAACTTCTAATAACGTTAAACATAACCTACCCTATTGTCCAGCAATTTAAAAAACAATTATTTACTTTTGTTATTTATTTTTGACTGCACTGAGTCTTCATTGCTGTGCGTGGGCTTTCTGTAATTATGATGCGCTGGCTTCTTCTTGTGACTTCTCGTTGCAGAGCTCTAGGGCGCAAGGGCTCAGTAATTGTGGCTCACAGGCTTAGCTGCCTTGCAGCATGTGGAATCTTCCTGGACCAGGGATCTAACCCATGTCCCCTGCATTGGCAGGTAGATTCTTAATCATTGGACCACTAGGGAAATTTTAACCACTGAACCACCTGTCCATCAATTTTTAAATGAGTGCATAACTCCACAAAAAGACTTACATGTGAATATTCACAGCAATTTTTTTTATATATATAAAGCATTTCTATTAAAAATATTTATTTATTTGGCTGTGTCGGGTCTTAGGTGTGTCATGCAGGATCTTTCGTTGTGCACAAAGTCTCCCATTCTGAGGGATTTCTGTTTTCTTCACTGAGCTCCAGATCCTGGGGGAAGGGCCCTAGGAAAGCAGATGGCAAGAGGGCCTGAATGCAAGTTGGGCACCAAGAAGTGTGACAGAGGGACTTCCCTGGTGGTTCAGTAGTTGAGAATCCGCCTTCCAGTGCAGGGGATGAGGCTTTGATTCCTGACCAGGGAACTAAGATCTCACGTGCTATGAGGCAACTAAGCCTGAGTGTCCCAACTATAGAGCCCTCACCACAACAGAAGATTCTGCACGCTGCAAGGAAGATCCTGCATGCCAATTAAGACCTGAAGCAACCAAAAAATAATAATAAATTGATGGAAAAAAAAGAAGGGTGGCAGGAAACTGGGGTCTTGGAGAGATGTGTCTCCAGGGAGGGCCAGGGAGTGTCTTCTGCACTGGGAGATGTGCGTGAATTTTAGGAACTCCAATATTTAACTTCAAAGGCATGTCCTACCCATGCACTCATTTTCGTTTTTGCCACAACTCCAAGTAAATGTCTGTTGCCACAACTTATGTCAATAGTTCTCAGAAAGGAAGGGCAGGATGGCAGCCTCTGAGTGGCAAGTGATGGATGAGGAACATGATCTTGATGAGGCCACACTGACCATAAGGGGCTGGATATACCCGGAGGAGCTTGGCTGCAGCAGGGAACTGACCCACGAACTGACAGACCAAGCCCCTGCCTTCTTCTGAGACCCTTGAGAGGTAAGGTAGATTCATACCAGATCCTTTTATGTCCTTCCTATGTGGCTGGGTGAGGCAAGGATGATTCCAGAACTGAGGACTCAGAGGTCTCATATTGTAGAAGAGAAAATACTAGAAGACCCTAGAGTGTCACCAGCAGTTTCTTTCTGGGTGGTGGCTTTATGAATATGAATTTTGATTTTGTTCATCAAATATTTCTGGTTTTCTCAATACTAAATATGTAAGCATATATTAATTTTTTAACAATAAAATTGACAGTGTGAAAAAAATAGTTTAAAGAAATGCAGTTTTAAAACTTATTTGAAACGAGATTGTAAAGGCAAGGATTGTATTTTGTTTTTCAGTTTGGAGAGTCCCCTGAAGGGACTTAGATATGAAAAATGTCCCTTTTGGGGGCACTCTGGGACTATCTTTAGGTTTGACTTTGCTCTCTGGTGGGAAACATGAGCTGGGTGGTTGTTAACTTGTCACATGTGAGCCATAGCCCTCCTTGGAGCACTGGTTTGGAGACCTGGGCCACTTTTACTGGGGAAGGGGCCTCTAAGGATGCTCTCTGGACTTGCCCTTCCCCTATTAAATGGAAATGGTCAATAAATCCTATTCATGAAATAGGGTGGGATGCAATCAACAGTAAAATATAAATAGCCAGCTAGATGATTTTTAAATTTTATTTCACTTAAAATTTTCATTTTGAAATAATTTCAGACTTAGGAACAGTTGTAAAAATAATACAAATGTTCACATCTTATGTAACCATACAATACAATGACCAAAACCATAAAATTAACTGTAATAGAATATTAACTAATCTAAAGGCTTCTGTAAAAGTCCATTTGTCACACTGATGTCCTTTTTCAGTTTCAGGGTCCCACCAAGAATCCCACATTGCTTTTAGGTGTTCAGTCTCTTTATTCTCCTTTAATCTGGAGCAGTTCCTCAGTCTTTCTGTGTCTTTCATGGCCTTCACATCTTTGGAAAGTTGTTCTGTAGATGAGTGCTGTCCAATACAAATAATAATAATAAAAAAACCCTAATAGGCCTCTGTGATGATAGCAATACTCTGTATTTGTGCTGTCCAATATGATAGCCATTAGCCATGTGAAAATAGCATTTGAAATGTGGCTATTAGGGTTGAGGAACTGAATTTTACATTTTATTTAATTTTGATTAAAATGCATGTGTATGTATGTGTGTGAAAGTCACTCCATTTTGTCTGACTCTGTGACCCAAAGGACTATACAGTTCATGGAATTCTCCAGGCCAGAGTACTGGAGTGGGTATCCATTCCCTTCTCCAGGGGAATCTTCCCAACCCAGGGAGGGACTGAATTGGAGTCTCCTGCATTGCCGGCAGATTCTTTACCAGCTGAGCCACCATTAATTTTGTTTAATAGTAGCAACTGGCTACTGTATTGTATTGGACAGCTGTTGAATGTTATTTTGGGTTTGTTTACTGTTTTGTCATAATTCACTTCAGATTATAAGTTTTAGTAAAAATACCATAGATGTGATGTTGTGCCCTTTTGGTTCCAACAAAGGTAGCAGGAAACCACCTAGATCTGGATTTTTTGTGTGTGTGACAAAATATATGTAATGTAAAATTTACCATTTTAACCATTTTTGATTATAAAGTTCTGTAGTATTAAGTACATTTACATTTTGTGCATTCCATCATCCATTTCCAGAACTTTTTCTTCTTCCTCAGCTGAAACTCTCTACCCATTAGACACTAACTCTCCATTCTCCATTGCTTCAAGACCCTGGCAACCACCACTCTACTTTCTATTCTATGAATTTGACTACTCTAGATATCTCCAGAAGGCCCTCTTGTATGCAACCTTTCAGCATTCCCCAGAGGTAACCAGTGGTATGAATTCTATTTATATAGATGAGTTTTGCATGTTTTTGAACCTTATCTTACCTTGTGACTGGGAACAGACAGCATGTTCTTTTTGTACTTAGCTTGGTTAGCCATGTACTTAGCTTGGTTAGCCGTAGTGCCCATTCATGCTGTGAAGATTCATCCTGTTGTCTGTATCAGTAGTTCTTGTCCTCTGTTACTTTCCACTGCTACCCTACACCTGGGTTTGTCTCTCCATTCTGTCAATGGGCATTTGGGTTGTTTTCAGAGTTTGCCTATTGTGAATAAAGCCACCATGAACAGTATAATGCGTGTTTCTAGGTGGATTCATAGGTCAACCAGGAGAGGTTGCTGGGTGATAGGGTTGGCATATGTTTAAAAATTGCCAAACATTTCCCCAAATCTTTAAATCTCTCTTTAAAACAGGAAAAAATAAACTTATATGTGGTTATTTTGAGAATATTTAATGGGCCCTAAGATAAAAGAAATTAAAAGATGCTTACTCCTTGGAAGGGAAGTTATGACCAATCTAGATAGCATATTAAAAAACAGAGACATTACTTTGCCAACAAAGGTGCGTCTAGTCAAGGCTATGGTTTTTCCAGCGATCATGTATGGATGTGAGAGTTGGACGGTGAAGAAAGCTGAGAGCCTAAAAATTGATGCTTTTGAACTGTGGTGTTGGAGAAGACTCTTGAGAGTCCCTTGGACTGCAAGGCTATCCAACCAGTCCATCCTGAAGGAGATAAGTCCTGGGTGTTCATTGGAAGGACTGATGTTGAAGCTGAAACTCCTATACTTTGGCCACCTCATGCGAAGAGTTGACTCATTGGAAAAGACCCTGATGCTGGGAAGGATTGGGGGCAGGAGGAGAAGGGGACAACAGAGGATGAGATGGCTGGATAGCATCACCAACTCGATGGACATGAGTTTGAGTAAACTCCGGGAGTCCGTGATGGACAGGGAGGCCTGGCGTGCTGCGATTCATGGGGTCGCAAACAGTAGGACACGACAGAGCGACTGAACTGAACTGAAGATATAAGACTTTAAGTCTGTATCTGGAACAGAGTGGGCACTCAGTAATTGTCCTTGGCCCAGCAGAGGAAGGGCGAGCACTGCCGGGAGGTACCCCCCGAAATCCTTGAGCCTAGAGGCCTTTCCCACGCAGCACTCAAGGCCCACACCCCGCGCAGAGCGAGCCAACCTTGGCGCCCTTGGCCTGCATACACCTACACATCCCGATCCTGCCTTCTCAGGCCCAGAAAGGGTGTCACTTGGTTAGGCACTCGAACCCTTGTGACACCCAGCATTTACTGAGCACTGACTGTATGCTAGGCCCTGTGAGTCCAGGAGCGAACGACATAAAAGCCCTCAACCCTCAAATTACTCCTCGGAGGAGGGTAGATTCGCGTAGGAAGCGTTGGGACTGAGCCCGCCGCGGTTTCTACTTGGTTTCTAGCCAGACCCTAGACTTCCCCCTGGAAGTTGCTCGAGAGAAAGAAGGAAAGATCATCTGTCACTCCGATCACGCAGTAGAAAACCGGATCAGTTCCCGTCCTAGGTCCAGCGCCGCCAGGCTTGCCAACGGAGGTCGAGTGCGGGCCGGCGCTGACCAGCCTCCACAGCTGGCCGCGAAGCCCCGCCCCCGCGCCTGGCCAATGGCCGCGCGGTCCCGGCCTCTCTCCTCCCTCCCCTGGGGAAGGTTCCCTGCAGGCGCGGCTGAAGGCAGGTCGCCGGGTTGCGGCTACCCAAGGTAAGATCGCCGACTCAGGAGCTCGGTCCTCTGGGCTCAGGGAGCACGGACGCCTTTCGGGGAGGTGGTCCGTGGCGCAGAAGCCGAGTGGGACTCGGAGTCCGGGTTGGGGCTGGGAACAGCGGGTCCTAATGCACAGCGAGGTTCGCGGCGGCGAGAGCTCCGCGTGCCGCATCCAGCACCCGGGGCTCTGGAGGTGGGTGGCGCGGGCCTCTGCCCGGGCTGGAGGGGAGGTTGGGCCGGAAGGAGACGGGCTCTGGTTACTGAGCTCCTCCAGCCGTCCGCAGGCCCAGGGTTGACCCCAGGGCGAGGCCTAACCCGGGTGCGCCAGTCTCAGCAGCCGCGCCTTTAGGGGTCGCGACCACTGCCCTCCCCGGGGCTTGGCTGTTCTCGGCGATGACACCTACTCAGAACAGCCTCCTGGCCCTCGGCGGACCTGACCCTGGCCCAGGAATTCTGGATTCCGAGCCGAGGTTGTGAGGCCTCGCCCCTTCCGGGATGGGGGTGCTCTCAGAGCCTCTGGTGCCCTCCTAGCGGCGACCGTCAGGAACTCTCCAGAACACTCCGCGCACAATGTTCTCTGAGACCCGGAAGGAGGTGCCAGGAAAACTTTGGAAAAAACAAAACCGACATCCTTATTTTGAGAACTTAAAAACATCTGGAAGGACCTGAAAACCAACTCCTGTGGAGGGCAGAGCTAAAACGTCTTCAGACCTTGCTGAAAGATTTCCATTTCTCACAAGAGAAGGGACTAAATATTGCGTCTTAGGCACACTCTCACTCAGCGACCTCTCCTCACCCAGGCAGTGTCCTTCGCCCCTCCGAGGGCTTGAAGGCAGGGGGCTGTGTGAGTCTCACTTGCCACAGAGGTCTCTATGCCCTCAAGACGTAGGGTGAGACATGCAATGAGGCAGCAAGTCCTGGGTTCCAATTCTGTTAGGCCACTGGTCAGCTGGATATCTTGGCATCTCTTCTCCTCTTAGGATTATGGCAAGAATTAAATGAAGGAAATTTAGAGTGTGCCTGCCTATAGTAGACGACTGAAGTGACTTAGCAGTAGCAGCTCCCTGTAGTAGAGGGCTTACATGATAGCTCAGCTGGTAAAGAATCCGCCTGCAGTGCTAGAGACCTGGGTTCGATCCCTGGTTTGGGAAGATCCCCTGGAGAAGGGAAAGGCTACCCACCCCAGTATTCTGGTCCGGAGAATCCCAGTCCATGGGGGTCGCAAAGAGTCAGACAGGACTGAGTGCCTTTCACTTTCACTTTGCCTATAGTAAACCTTCAGTAAGTGTGAACAAATATGAGCTTCCTTTCTTTTTGGTTGAGACTATTTCATACACTCATACTTCCCAAACTCAATGCCTTGAGGGCTGAGGCTGGAATGCAAAAGAATGTATCACCTGACTCTCTCCTGGGGCCTTCCTGTATCCCGTGGGAGGGAAGGAGGGATCTGGTCACCACCACAGAGTTCTTTGTTCCTCTCTTGAAGGCTCAGAGGACCCCCGCCTCACCTCCCTGATCCTCTTGACTTCTGTTGTTGGTTCTCACCCCACAAGAGGTATAGCCCTTGTGGTTGGCAAAGGAAGTCATGCAGCATGCGACCATGGGGCCAGTGGGCAGCAGGTAGGCAGGACAGCTGCACCATTTCCCACGTGGCAGGGGACTGGGAGCCTCAGCAACTTCTGGGCACTCTCTGCTTTGCAACACTGTCTCCTAGAGGTCTCACCAAGCTTGACATCCATGTTTCGACTCCAGTCTCCCCCTCGGTCCTCTGTCCACTTCTCTCCCTGAAAACCCCTTTGAATATCCGATAGCATCTCAAGCTTCACTTGTTGAAAATGGGGTTCTGGAGTCTTCTTTGCACCACCGCTTTTCCCCCGGATTTTCTGGCTTGCTAAGTGACACCCTCCATCCACCCAGTGCCTAAGGAATAATCTTTGATTCTTCTCTCTCCTTCACCTCCCATATCCACAAAATATCAGAATCCAGTCACCTCTCGCCACCTCCATGGTTATCATCCTGGCCATACCTGTCATGTATTCCCTGCTGTGACCTCCTGACTTGTCTCCCTGCTTCCAGCAAGACCCCGCCACAGTCCAGGGACCTTAACAACCACCACAGAAGTCTTTAACATAAATCAAATCCTCTCCTTTTCCTGCTTAGAACCCTCCAACGGCTCCCCTTTTCACTCCAAATAAAACACAAGGTCCTTTCCTATAATGTCCTACATTAGCAGTCCTTCCCAACCTTCTTGACCTGGCTATCTGCCCCTCCCCCTCGATTTCTAAACCTGGACAACTCCAGTCTACTTTCTATTCTTTAAACATGTCAAGCTTGTTCCCACCTTAGGACTTCTAACTTGCTGTGTCCTATGCCCAAAATACTGATCTCCTTACAGCCAAGAACTATTCAGCTCAAATGTCGATTCAAAAATGCTTCCTTCCCCACCCCAGTTCAAGAAGCATCCCTTCTTCAGGGACTGCCTCATCTACTTTATTTTCTCTATAATCTTTATGCTATCTGAAATCGTTATTTATGTATATTTTTACTGATTTGTCTGTCCCATTCCAGTAGAATGTAAATTGGATGATGGCAGAGATCTTTTCTGTCTTATTCCCTGCAGCTCTCTCCCATGAGAAAGGCAAATAAGAAACAAGCAGGCACTTCCCTGGTGACCCAGTGGTTAAGACTCCATGCTCCCACTGTAGGGGACTCAGGTTTGATCCTAGTTGGGGAACTAAGATCCCTCATGCCGCTTGGCGCAGTAAAAATAAATAAAATAGAAATTTTTTTTTTTTTTAAAAAGGGAGCAAGCAAACAAACATTTATAATTGAAAATTGTGGTAAGTGCTACATAAGCAAACAACAGTAATTGATTGTATTTGGAGTACTTTTATGTGGTTTTTTTCTTTTTTTTTTTTGGTTACACCCTGTGGCATGTGAAATCTTTGTTCCCACCAGTGACCCCTGCAATGGAGGCATGGAGTCTTAACCACTGTACTGCCAGGGAAGTCCCCGGGGCATTTTAAAATTTCAGGCTTATAAGATTGAACTACTGTATTTCAGAACAACCTCTCTGAGCCATTTTAGGGGTGAGGATAAACCTGGGAAAGGCTGATAACTTTCCTGGAGTCACACCCAGGAATGGAACTTAGCCTCCTACCCTGAAAGTATGTACGTGGCAAGTTTTAATATAATGGTGGGCCTGCAGTTATGTTCTGGGAAGAACCTGATCCCAGATCCTAAAGACCTCAGTTCTTTGCTCTTCTACTAACTAGCAAGCCCCCTTAATTCCTTGGTACTGCATTTTCTTCATGTAAGAATAGGATAGATCCTATTACGATGTTCGGTGCCTTGTTCTTTCTCCTCCCCCATTTCTTCCCCCTCCTCCCTGTCTTCCCCTTCCCTCTCAGTATTCTCCAAAGAAGCGGCACTTCGAGGTGGTGCCCTGTTGCTATCAGCAGCTGGGGGCACATTCAGACCTGGAGATGATGAGGCAGGAGCCAGAGCTCCTCCCAAACACTGACCAACCTGAAGGGCAGAATTGGGTCCTAGGTCTTCTGAATCTGATCCCCCCCCCCCCATCAGTTTGTTTTTAAGCAAATTCATTGATTATGACATTGATGCTAAGACAATAATAAAGTAGGACTTCCTTGGTGGTCCAGTGGTTAAGAATCTGCCTTCCAATGCAGGGCTTGTGGGTTTTATCCCTTTTCAGGGAACTAAGATCCCACATGCTGTTACTAAAACCTGACGCAGCCAAATAAGTAATAAAGTAGGATGATTAAAGAAAAAAGCAAATGTTCCAAAGAGGTGGAAAAGAAAGAATTGCCTTTTATTCAATCCGACTCCCAACTTGGTTGCCATGTATGCTGTGTTTTCTTTCAGCCTTTATTCCTCTCAGTCCGTCCACCCTTCATGGGCCAGAGCCTTCTGCCAGTTCAGAAGCCAGACAGTGATGACGTTTGCCGAGGACAAAACTTACCATTATATCCGCCACCATCACAGCAATTTTTGCAATATTCATGTTCTGGATATTCTGCCTTACCTGTCCTGCCTCACAACAAGTGACCAGGTAAGCCAGGGCCTGATAGCCAGGCACTGACTGGGGGCAGGGTTTTGGAATTCAGAGCTTCTCTCCCAGGCCAGGATCAACTCCTTCCTTCTCTGTTGTCTGTATTCTGCTTCCCATTGTTGACAGTTTTCTAACCTTCAGAGTGACGTGTGGCTCAGGGTGTCCTTTCCAATCCTACTGAGGTTCTTGTGTTGTTTTGGTATAGTGCTCCAAAATATAGCACTGAGATTTCTGGGCTCAGGGCCCCTTACTTGCTTTCACTGGAACATTCTCCATCTCTTGTCCTTATTCCTGCTTAGTCTCAATTCCTTTCTCCTGGTCATGGGACCCATTCTAGCAGAGTCCCAGGGCTCAGCTTTCAGAGTCCTTGGGAGCCAGATGGTGCTAGCCCCTTTGGCACTTGCTGTGGGCTCCTAGTGAAGTGAGCCCAGCCCCTCCCAGTTTTAGCTGCCTCCACATTGAACCCCGAGGCCCTCCTCTGCTTCCTGCATGCAGATACTGGTGGTATTTGAGTTTGTGGCTGGTACAGTTTGGCTCCTCTCTCTTGTATTTTGGTGTTTGCAGGAATACCTTATCATTTAGTTCTGCTGTAAATGTTTTCTGTGGGTTTCTGCTATCTGGTCACTTGTTTGTATGTGCTAAGCCTCAAGTTTCCTCATCAGTAGAGTAGGGATGATAATAGCATTAAATAAGACAATTCACACAGAGCCCTAAGAAGAGAGCCTGGGACATAGTAAAGACCTATTTCCTGGGTCTGCGAACTTGGGCTCAAAACTCTGGCCTTGTCCTGGGCTCTGACCCAACTTCAGATGGCTGCCTCCATCTTGTAGCTTTCCAGGTACCTCCACTTGCAGCCGTGGGGAGGGGGTCAGGGCTACCTGACTTGGTCTGGGTGGCGGGGCTGTGTCTTTCAGGACCGACTTCGGGCCTGCTATGAGCGCTGGGGGAACCAGGGCACCCTCTGGGACCTCTTCAACAGCCTTCGGCGGAGGAACGGCTGGGTGCTGTCCTTCATCGAGGCACTGAGGGCCTGTGAGCACACTGGTCTCGCTGATGAAGTGGCCCGTGTCTACCAGAGCAACCTGCCACGTGAGCACTGCCCTAGCCCCTCTTCTGGAATGCCTCTCTGATTCCCCTGGCCTTCGCACTCCCTCTCCCCTTACCCTATACCTGCTGTCTTCCTGTCACCCTCTCTCCTACCACTCCTGGGCAGTGGGCAAACCTGAGTGTAGATCCCTGCTTATTAATCTTTATCAACCCTTTGACCAAACCCCTTCATTCCCTAAGCCTCAGTCTTCTCTGTAAAATGGGACTAGTGGCAACATCTAGCTTGTAGGGCTGCTGTGAAAACTGCAGGATGATGGCATGTTGAGCACTTAGCGGGAGCTGGCACCTTCCACGTGCTCAGCAAATGGAGCCGCCTCTAATTTTGGCGGCTATGATGTTGGCCTCCCACGCTTTTCTCCCTTTTTCCTGTCTCCTCTCCCTTGGTTCACCTTCCCTCTCTCTGTTCATCTCTTCTCTCCCCACCTCTTGACTGTCTCTCATTTCTTCCTCATGGGCTTCTTCCTTCCTTTCCCCTCATCTCTTCCCCTCCCCCTGGTTCCCCTAGAGCCTCCTAACCACCCGCTGCCTCCAACCAGAGGCCCCGTTATCCCTCAGTGCTCCCTCAATGCTCCCTGCCAAGCCAAGTACTCAGAGGAGGTCCGCTGAGGCCAGGGTCTCAGGGCTTGAGGCAGGAGGAAAACTCACACAAGACCTGTTTATATTTCAGATAGAGACAATTCCTGACACATTGCTCAGATTCGCAGCCTTAAAAATATCACCATGTTTGCCTTTCTTTCTCCCTCCCCCCACCACTTATTTCCTTCCTTCCTAACTCATCTCTTGACTTGTGGAGATGAACAGTTTGTGATTTCCCCAGATACAAACAGCTGTGGTAGGACCAGACATGGTTGGTGGGGGCAAAGGGGAGGGGTTAAGGAAGCAGCTTTAGGTCAAGGGTCAGTTAGTGGTGAAAGCCACCCACGAGGAGGAGAAGAAGGCCACCGTGTCCAGAATGCCTGGGGACAGGGAAGTGGTGACTGCTGATACAGGCAGGGTGGTGAGAGGCCTCTGAGGTCCCCCCACACTCTCCCCTCCCCTGCCTCTACCTCTCCTTGCCCTCTCCATCTCCACTCTCCCTCTAGTAGCTGCCTCCCACTTGGTGACACAGGTCTCCTCTGAGGGGTGCCTTCCACCTCAGGGTAGCTTTGGATGCTGTGGGGAAACTGATAACCATGACCTGAGAGCACCCAGGCCTCTCCTGTCCCTGAGAGTCTCCAATTCCTCCTTGACATCACTTTATCTTTATCCTTCAGGGAATCCAAACCACCCTCCAGCCCCACTGGAGCCACCATCAGTTCCTGCTGAGATTCCAAGGCCCTCCACACCTGATGTGGCCCCCAGCATCCCTGGCAACGGCTACGCGGAGTACGAGCCAAGTTACCCTCTGCCTGTCCAGGATAGCCAGCCACCAGAGTCCCTGGGAGAGGTGCGTCCACACACCTCCTGCTTTTGTGTTCCTGTCTTCTCGCTTCTGCCCACCCAGCCTTCTGGAAGCCCCCCACAGATCCTGCCTACTCTCTGCTCAGAATCCCAAGCTCTCGCATTGTGGATCTGCCCCAGACCAGCTGCCAGACTATTGACCAGGTCTTTACCACATGGCAGCCTCACCCCTCTGTCATCAGTCAGCTGTGAAGTCACAATTTTGAGGTCTTTGCAATGGTCCATGTGAGATGTTGAGCTGAGTCAAGGGATCAGGGCATGACCAGATAGGGGGTGTGAGGGAGCAGCAGGTGGTGGGGTAAAGGATGGATGGTTGGAGCTGTAATCATCACCAGTAAAGCCAAGTTTGGGGGAAATATGGCTGATTCTATTGGGATATGATGAATGGGCAGTGAGGTGTCCAAGAGACACCAAATCATGAACTTGAAGCCTAAGAAAGGGTCTGTGCAGTGTCCGCAGAGAGGGAGACTTTTCTTTAGGGTCAGACAGATGAATGGGGACTCCCCCATATGATGATTTTCTATGAAGTAGGTTCATAGTCATCTGTAGACAGGAGTTCTGGCAATGGCCAAAGCCGAGGTAAAGGCTTCCTTGGTCCCGTGCTCTGTGGCATGGACTGTGGCCTGTAGGAGCTGTCTCAAGCATAAGTTGCCCCTTGCCAGCTTCTGGAAGAAGCAACTGCCTTATTCCTATATTCCCTCTTGCAGAATTCAGAGAAAGCCCCACAACCATCCCATTCTGGAGCTGTCCTGGAGCCCTTGTCTGACACGGTGGCCCTCAGCACTCTGACCTCCAGTGTACATCAGGAGCGGGACGCAGGACTGGGCAGTACCCACACTGCCACAGCAGGTACCTGCCACTGAGGGTAAGAGGGTTGTCCCTCTGGCTTTCTTGGACAGGAGACCAAGATGGTATTCCCCAGGGAACAACCTTCCTCAGAGGACATATTGGTTAGTATCTGCTTTGTAACAGACAGTCCCAGAATTTGGTAGCTTAAAATAACAACTATTTATTTAGCTCATGATTGTGTGGGTCAGTAATTTGGGCTGGCTCAGCTGGACTGAATTCCCTCTTGTATACACATCAGTTTACATATAAGTTGTTTACAGCTCTTGGCTGGAGCACCTCGGTTCTCTTCCATGAACTTCTTGTTTCCCAGTGGACAAGCCCATTTCATATACCTGAGCCGAGCTCTGTTCTCAGAGAGGGAGAGAGAACTCCTGGGTCATAGGTTCAAAACTGATGCAGTTTTCCTCCTGCCTCTTTCTGTGGGACAAAGCAAATTACGAGGCCAACCCAGCATTGAGGAGTAGAAAGATAAGACTCCATCGCTCGGTGAGAGGACTGATAAGGTCACATTGCCGAGGGTGTGGATACAGGTAGAAGAACTGAATTAGGGCCATGTCTGCACTGTGCCTAAGGGACATATAAGGGATCCGCCAGGACCTAGAGGACAGTGTAAGGTGAGTAAAGGTCTGGGCCAGCTGTTGGCAGGGAGCATCCATCCCAAAGGGGTCTCCAGCTCCCAGCAAATCACTCAAACATTTCAGTCTCCAGAGGAAGTATATTCTTCATCAGCCAAGGGCCTGGACCCTCACATCAGATGTCTCAGGAGTCTAATACTGTCTACTCTGATCTTTCAGGATGGCATATTTCCTCAATTGAGTTCCATATAACATTGGTGCCCATAGCCTCCAGTGCTCATGGAACAGCCACAAGGCCCATGAGCAGTTAAAGGTTCAGAGAAGCCATCCTTAGTGTTCCATGCTCCTGTCACTTTATCCCAAGCATCCTTTTGCACATGGCAATGACAGCTTGCTCTGGAACACCTTTTCAGGAAATACTGCTGTGGACCAGGGAGACAAAGAGCACTTTGATTTCAGTATAAGTATGGACATAGGTTCCATGAGATGTTGTGGTGGTAGATTTGGGGTAGGGGTGGGGTGGACATCAGAATCACTCCTGACCTTTGTCAGATGTAGGGCCTGGCATGTGTGTTTTCAGAGTTCCGTGGCAAATCCTTGTATAACTGCCTTTATGGACCATCACCACCTACTCCCTCCTGCTTCCCCCAGTTCAGACCCTCCTCCCAGGGATGGTTTTGTCCCTGCACCTGCAAGCCCTTAGGCCTCCTAGAAGTGGGGCGCTCACTGGGCCTCTGGTGCCATATGACTGGTGTGAGCTCTTCTGCTTGAGCCATCCTGCTGCCCCTTGTCCTCGCCTATGATTGTTCCTGCTGAGAAGAAAGATGGCAGTGGGAGAAACATCTAGGATTCTACTAGTCTAAGAAGAGGTTGGAAGAGGCAGACAAAAGAAAAGAGGGTGTCCCAGGCAGGAGAAGAAAAAACAGAGATGAAAACTAGTAATGATTTTCAGGCTCCTTAACCCTGGTAGAGGTCAGGGACTGAGGAGGGACAGGACCAAGGGTTTACCTGCAACCGTTAGGCCTTCAGCCCTGGAATCTGTGACTAAAGGGACTGGAGACTCCTCCACGGCTGGGAGGTTGGATGCAGTAGGGATGGTGTGAGTTGGGACAGAGAGACCCTTCCCTATCCCTCTGATCCAAGGATAACGCTCCTGTGGGTTTGTGTTTCTCATTTTCTTTCACCACCTGCAGGCGTGGTCTCCAGTTCCACGTCACTCCATGGGCCTGTGTCTCCCACTGTCTCCCGTCCTACCCCCAGGGCAAGCCGCTTGCCTGGACCCTCAGTGTCAGCTCTATCTGTCAGCACCTCCTCCTCCATTGGCTTGACCTCTGCAGGAGGTGCTGGTGACCAGGCTGAAGGTACCATCTGCTCCAGTGGGGCAGGGGTGCCCAACAACCCTATGACTGCCAGCACAGTACCCTCCAAGGTGCCAACCAACTCAGCATTTGGCAGCTCAGTGCCTTCCAAATTGCCCACCAGCTTGACGTCCCCTGGTGCAGTGCCTACCAGTCTAGCACCATCCAGATTGCCCATCAACTCAGCGCGTTCTGGCATGGTGCCACCCAAAGTGCCTACTAGTGGGATACCTGACCACAGAATACCTGCAAGCACAGTGCCCAGTAAGGTGCCTGCCAACACAAGGCTCACCACCAGGAGCAACAATAGACTCGTGAAGGTGAGTTCTTACCCCGCCTAGCAGTGATCCAAGCCTCTCTCCCCAGCCCCTCTCCAGTCTCCCTTCTGACTACAGCCTGATCCAGGGCTGCTTTTTGAGGGAATAGGGAGAACTGAGACCCAGTCTCATCCAGACCTAACACCCTGTTCTTTAAAATAATAATAGTCATTAGAGCTGTCAAGTGTGGATGCTTCAGGGAGGGTCAGGCTTGCCAGACCAATTTCGCTGGTCATAGGCATTAACCCATTTAGAGCTCACAGCTCCCCTTTAAGCTCAGCAGTGTTATTTTGCAGATGAAGAAACATTCCTGTT
This sequence comes from Muntiacus reevesi, assembly GCF_963930625.1. Lineage (NCBI taxonomy): Eukaryota > Metazoa > Chordata > Mammalia > Artiodactyla > Cervidae > Muntiacus > Muntiacus reevesi. Next base: position 49,986,676 of record NC_089250.1, on the reverse strand, counting down.
TGCCTCAACACCTTGCTCATCCCTGCTGGGATATCTGGCTTGCCCCACCATGACCAAGGTTTTACAAACTCTAGTCCCAGCCCATCTACTCTGACCCAGTAGCCCCCACAGTTGCCTCTGAGCCTGCTTATCTAACCCTCCTGCTGCTGTCTGCCTGGAGGGACCAAGTCCATGGCCTAACCTTTGACCCTGTGGATGCCATGGCCATCAAGCCCAAGGCAGAAAGTCAAAATAGAGTGGATCACACATGACCAAGGGCTCCCTGGGGTAGAAGTGAGCTCAGAAGCAGGCCAATGAGTAGAGCTCTCAGCCCTGGAGGAAGTCTTACCACTGATGCTCCTGCAAGGCCTTAGTCCCCTCTTCCCCGACTGTCTTCCTGCACCATCAGTGAGTTGAATCCCCTAGAGAAGATTGCCTTTTTGCACTGTGGGCTGGCTACTGAAGGGTTGGGGTGTCAGGTTTTGGCCTGTCCTGGGAGTGGGGCTACCCAACCTGGCTTGTCCCCTACCATCCTCAGTCCCTCTAGTTCCTCCTTTCTTTCCCAGGAGACTCCAGCATCACCAGTGCCCACAGGCACTGCCACTGGAGGCACATCACTTTGTCCAGACAGCAGCCCTGACTGCTGGGGCTCAGAGCTGGAGCTGAGCAAGCCTGGCAGGCTGGTATCTAGGATGGACAACCAGCCGTTCTCAGGCTGCTCCGCGGACCTCGCCATCAGCTACAGTAACTCCCTGGGCATGGGGCCTGACAATGCCCCAGAGGAGAACGAGTATGTGTCGGAAGACCCCATTAGGATCCGTGAGAACCCCAGCATCTCCATCCTGGGGGACAGCCCCGGGATACACGGTACCCTGGAATTCCAGGCAGAGGATAAGTTGGAGGAAGGGCCTGTGGTCAGGACCATGCCCTGGGCGCCATGGCTCGGGGTGGCCATGGCCGGGGCACTTCTAGCGCTCCTGGCTTCACTGTACCGGCAGCGCCTACCCCAGTGAAGCTCCTGGGTCCTTTTGCCGTTCATCTTTCTCTTTCCCATGGTACATCTGCCCAAGTCACAGAGCTGAGCTGTCTCACCATCCTTGACCCTTTTTCGGGGCTGGCAGAAGCTGGGTCAGAAGGGAGGCAGGGGGCCACAGGCCTAGTCCTGGGGGGCAGTATTTCTGTCCCATCTCATGCCATTGGTGGCTCCCCCACCATCCTTGGCTTACTGGGCCCTGAGCTGCTCTTGGGGCCCCAGTCCTCGCCCAGCTGGCCATCTGGTTGTTGCCCTTAACCTCTGTGCCCTTAATCCCATCTAGGCCTTATCCCTCTTTACCCAAATGCAAGAATCAGGAGGTGCCACTGGGGACCACAGTGGGTTGGAAACCTTCCCCATCCTGCCTGGTCCCTGCAACCAATAGATGGGGTAGGGGACATTGCTCTAGCCCCCAGTGGCCCAGTAGCCCCCTGCAGAGTAACAGGGAGGCCCATCTTTAAGGACTTAGTCCCCTGTCTCTCTGGTTCCCCTCCCTACCACACAAGGATGGGAGGAGATCCAGAGATTCCCATGGACCCCTGGGAAGCCTGATCAGGTGCTAGACCTGAGGAGCACCTAAAGAGCCCCTCTCCAGCCTCCTCATCCTGTAGTCTCTGTTTTCTTCAGCTCCCTATGGGGGTTGGAGAGGGAGAACCTGCAGGATTTCAGCTCCACCTCTTCGTGGGCTGTGTGGCCTTGACAGATAATCAGACTTCTCTGGTCTTGCTTAGCCATGTGGACAATGAGGATTGCATCTCATCCTTCACTGAATTCTCCTGAGATTGGAGCATACAATCTTTGTCAAGTGCCTGGTCCAAAGCAGGTGGCTGCTAAATGCTCCTCTCACCTTTTCCTGCCTAGCCAGGTAGAGATGAGGGCATGAGAGGCAGAGTGCCCAGTGGGTAAGTATGCACTGTTGCAGTGTAGGGTAAGTTAGGTCCGTGTCCTGTTCTGTCTCTTACTAACTCTGTGCTCTTGGGCAAGGTGTTAATCTCTCTATGCCTCAGTTTTCTCACCTGTATAATTGGGATGAGTAGTAAAATTATATAGATATACATGTCCTAGTATTGTGAGGATTAAATGAGTTTATCTATATAAACCGTAGAATGGTTCCTGGCATTTTACTTACTGAGGTTTGCATGCATGTTGGTTTTGTCAGTATTCAAATGTGGAGGGGCTGGAGCACTTGGCCACACATTTAGAAGCCGACCCAGCCCCTAGTGCCTATGCCCCTTTCATATTTGTCCCTTACTTTGTTCCATGCATTGGGGATTGCTGGGGAGTGAGGAGGGAGACATGTCTACTGAGGCATCTGTGCAGGGTGGGGGCTAGGGGGCCCCCCGCAGCAGCCGGGTGGATTAAAGGATATCCTTGTGAGTGCTTTCCAAGCAGCCATTGCTGGACAGGGGCCAGGCACAGGAGCCTCAGGAGTTATCTTCATTTCTGGGCCCTGCAAGGGACAGGGACTAGAGCTCTAGGGAGACATAAGAGTTAGGGGGTCACTGTGGCCCACCCCCAGGCTGTTGGTCTGCAGAGTCCTGTACCCTGCTTTGGCTACTACAGTCTTTCTTTGCACTGCCCTCAGGGACTTCAGCAACCTAATGGCTTCTACCTCTACCGCTGAACTTATTTATCTTCAGCCCTCTCTCCAGACTGAACCACCTGTACCTTGAAGCCAGGAATGGTCCCTAGTGAGGCTGTCTGCAACCACTCTGTGTCACCTTTATTCTTATCCAGGCTTCTGGGCTCCTTCCTAGGTACCTAGGTCAGTGAACAATTCATGAACAGGTATTGGTTTTAATGTGTTTCCCTCCCAAGATAGCTTTGGAAAAAAGTATCTCCAGAAAGCAGTTTGTAAACCCAAAGAATGCTTCTTAAATTATAGGATTTCGAACAGAGTGACCACCTGTTTTGGAGAGATCTGTGGATAAGTTGTGTAGGAAACATTCAGGGAGTGCCCTGGCACTTTTCAAATTATGCTGCCCAGAAGCCCTGACTTAGCCTGCATTGTGCAGCATTCCTATTTTGGCTTCTGTCACTAAAATGCCAACCTCAGGCAGGATTGGGATTGGCCGTTGGCAAGGAGAGGGCTTGGGGTAGTTGATGAGATGCATCAGATCTGAGTCCTGGGTTTGGAGTGTGGTTTCAGCTGCAGGAGGTTGCATGTAAGAGGGAAACCCAGGCAGGTCACCATGGCCTGGATGATGTGAAGGGAGTGAGGAAGGACCTCTACCCCCAGACAGGGGTCTAGTCACCTATACTTGGAGATGGGAAAGTACCCTTCACCTTAGGGTAAAAGCAGGGGTGAGGTCAGAGGGCCCTTACCTAAGCACTTAGGGCAGACGTAGCAGTAGGTATCTGTATATAAATCTCTTCCATCTTTTCTCTCTCCTGTTGAAGCACTTCCTTCAAAGCCCGAGAGTCACCACTGCTTCTCTTTCCCTGGGAGACACCTGCCAACTTTTCTTGATGACCCACGGAAGGCAGACTAATACCACATTCTCACCTTGTTTCCTTGGTTGGACGTGCTCAGATTTAGTTGATTCAGGGGAATTTCTAGTCAGAGAGCAGTATGCCCTTTACTTTTTCAGGCCTTGTGTTATTCATAGTTTCTTTAATGAAACTTTTTTACTATGGAAAACTTTTAAGGACACAGAAGTATACAAAATAGAATAATTACTTCTCCCCTCCATATGCCTGTTGTGCTATGTACTGTTGCTTCAGTCATGTCCAACTCTTGTGACCCCATGGACTGTAGCCTGCCAGGCTCCTCTGTGCATGGGATTCTCCCAGGCAAGAATACTGGAATGAATTGCTCCTCCTCCAGGGGATCTTCCCAACCCAGGGATCTAAATTGTCTCCTTCATTGAAAGGCAGGTTCTTTACTACTAGTGCCACCTGGGAAGGCCATATGCCCATTACCCAGCTTCAATAATTATGAACTCAGGACTTCCCTGGGGGGCCAGTAGTTAAAACTCCATGCTTCCATTGCAGGGAGCATGAATTCAAACTGTGGTTGGGGAACATGCTGTGGTCATGGTGGTGGTTTAGTCACCAAGTCGTGTCTGACTCTTTGCAACCCCATGAACTGTATCCTGTCAGGCTCCTCTCTCCCTGGGATTCTCCAGGCAAGAATACTGGAGTAGGTTGCCATTTCCTTCTCCAGGGGATCGTCTCCACCCAGGGATCAAACCTGGGTCTCCTGCATTGCAGGTGGATTCTTTTTTTTTTTTTTTTTTTTCATTTATTTTTATTAATTGGAGGCTAATTACTTTACAATATTGTAGTTGTTTTTGTCATACATTGACATGAATTAGCCATGGATTTACATGTATTCCCCATCCCGATCCCCGCTCCCACCTCCTTCTCCACCCAATTCCTCTGGGTCTTCCCAGTGCACCAGGCCCAAGCACTTGTCTCTTGCATCGAGCCTGGGCTGGTGATCTGTTTCACCCTTGCAGGTGGATTCTTTACCAACTGAGCCACCAGGGAAGCCCCTACATGCCGTGGGGTAAGGCCAAAAATACTTTTAAAAAATAATTATGACTCCTGTCTTGTTCATCCCTGCCTGATCCCTCATTTTTTTGTACAAGTTCTTTTTGTAAGTCAGAAAGTAAAGAGTTCAGAAAGTCAAGGGAAAGACTTAGGACAGGAGGATTTTGTAGCCAAGGCCCTCTTTTTAAAAATTTTTTTCCCCAAGGCATTCTCCACTTGTCTTTTTAGCCTCAGTGGGTGACATCTCTTTTGAACCAGTTCAGAGTATGAGCAGCACTGGTTCGCTGTCTTAGGAGGAGAGGACCAGAGGACTTTCCTTCATTGACAAGCTCCTTGAAGGTGCTTGGCTACTGCTCCTGTCCCAGAGAGGTGGGGACCAATGGCAATCTGCCCCATTGCATTAGGGGTCTTCTTTAGGCTTTCACAGAGCCCTTCCACCTGGCAGAAATTCCCATCCTTGGCCAGATTCAAACTTCACAGCATGTCTTCTGATCTTATAGGCGTCTCCTTGGGATGGAGTCATTCAGGCCTTAAGGTCCCTTTCTTTCTACCAGTGCACTACGGTAGTGTTCAGGATGCCTGGGCTAATCTATACTGTGATAACTCATTATAGGTTAAAAGCACATGCTCCCTTGTGCTCCCCTTTCTGCCCTTTTCCCTACAGCCCAGGGTCATGAAGTTCACATTTGCTGCAAGGCATGGTCACTCAGCATTCCTCACTCCTGCTGCTGTCACTGTTAATAACAGCAAAAATAAAAAGGGCTACCACTTACCCCATACCTTGTTGCATGCCAGGTGCTAGGCAAAGTGCCTTGCATGTATTAACTTGTTTAGTCCTCACAATGACCCTATGAAGGGGATATAATTGTAACCCAATTTACAGCTGATCTGCAAGACTAAGGGTGAGGAAGGATCAGAGGGGACGATGCAAGGGAAAACTGGCCCCTGAGCCCGAATTGGATGTTCCCCATGCCCCTGACCCTTGGCTGATCAGGTGTCTAGAACTTGGGGCCCCATTTCAAGTGAGATTTCGCACATCTCTTCCTGGCGTTCCAAGAACTGCCACCTGCAATAATAGTATAATATTCAATATATAATTTAATATAGTCTCAAGGGTTTGTGACAGTATGAATATAATCATGTGTGTCCAGGCTCAATGGCCTGAGGCTACATGAGGTGAGGCAGCAGGCACAAGCCTGTCCTCTGGAGGCCAGTTTGGTTTAATAGATGTTGTTAAAGGATTCCCATGTGCCAGGTTGAAGGCCTAAATTGAGTAAGTCAATTATACCCTCCAGAGGTCAGGAGTGACTCACAAAGTATGGTGGAAACAAATAGGCTTTCATGTCATTTTTTTTTTCATGTATTTACAACAAATATTTATTTTGTTCCTACTGAGTGCGGAGTATGAGGATAGGCCTTGGAGACACACAGTAATAAAGCAAAAAGCCTGCCTTCAGTGCCCCCTTCTATCACTTACTGTCTTCAATTTAATTGTGAGTGGCTTGAAAGCATGAGCAGGAGTGGGGTGGAGGGAGAGAAAAGTGTTGTTTTGATTAGTCATGTACTATTAACAGTTATAACAATGAAATCCAGGAAAGCAGTAAAACTTAGAGCCTCTAGGGACCAAGAAAAATATTAAGTATAAATTTACAGACAACTACCAGAAAGGCTAAAATGAAAGTGTCTGACAAGATCAAGTGTTGATGAGGACTTCCCTGGTAGTCCAGTGGTTAAGAATCCACCTGCCAATGCAGGGCACATGGGTTCCATCCCCTAGTCCAGGAAGATCCCACATGCTGCAGAGCAGCTAAGCCTGTGTGCACAACAGCCCGTGCACTTAGAACCTGTGCTCCACAAGAGAAGCTACCAAGATAAGCCCGCGCACCCCAGGGAGCCCCTGCTCACAACAGCTGGAGAAAGCCTGTGCCAAGGAACGAAGACCAGCACAGCCGAAAAAATTTAAAAAGATCACCTGTTGATGGAAATACAGAGCAATTAAAACTCTTAAACTTTAGGAGGAATGTACGTTAGTAAAACCCTGTTGGAAAATTGGCAATATCTACTAAAGCTAAACACATGTATAACTTATGACCCAGCAATTCTACCTTGGGTGTATCCATGACAGAAACAAGAGTTCATGTCTACCAAGATATGTGCAAGAATTTTTCTAACTGCACTGTTCATAATCGCCTCAAACTGGAACCAGTCCACAAGACCTATCCATAATAGAATGTGTATACAAGTTGGGGTAAAGTCATACAGCAGAATATTGTTGTTCAGTCGCAGAGTTGGACAAGACTCTGCGACCCTATGGACTGCTGCATGCCAGGCTCCCCTGTCCTTCACCATCTCCTGGAGCTTGCTCAAACTCATATCCATTGAGTCGGTGATGCCACTCTACCATCTTATCCTCTGTTGTCCCCTTCTCTGCCTTCAGTCTTTCCCAGCATCAGGGTCTTTTCTAATGAGTCAGTTCTTCGTGTCAGATGGCCAAAGTACTGGAACTTCAACTTCACCGTCAGTCCTTCCAATGAATATTCAGGGTTGATTTCCTTTAGGATTGACCGGTTTGATCTCCTTGCAGTCCAAGGGACTCTCAAGAGTTGTCTCCAACACCACAGTTCAAAAACATCAATTATTCGATGCTCAGCCTTCTTTATCGTCCAACTCTCACATCCATACATGGCTACTGGAAAAACCATAGCTTTGACAATATGGACCTTTGTCAACAAAGTAATGTATCTGCTTTTTAATATACTGTCTAGGTTTGTCATAGCTTTTCTTCCAAGGAGCAAGCGTCTTTTAACAATGAGTATGAGTGAAAATATTGCTACACACAGCATGGGTATACCTTACAGACATGATACTGAGAAAAAGAAGTCAGTATACACAGAATAGAATATGTGATTCTATTCCTATAAAAAAATACAGAAATAAAACTGATCTATGGCATTGAAAGTTCACTTTTGTTACCTTTGATTTGGGTGTCAACTTTCATGAATACTTCGAGTTTGTGTCCAGACTGGCTGTTAGAGATAATGGAGGTAAACCAAGGTCATCCAAGTGAGAATAAACAGAGGCTGTTCATTCTGAGCTTGCAAAAGCAGCTACCATCATTTGCATTTGGTAGGGAGGGAATTAAAGACAGGCAAGAACTAGGAAAACATTATGGTGAGTGAAAGGGAAGGCTTCAGAAGTGCTATGATTGGAGGTTGTTTGCCTGGGACACTGGAGGTTGGCAAACTAGAAGAGAGGCATTTATATGATTTGTTGGGGAGCATATTTGGCTTTCTCTGGCTGGTCCTGAATTGGAAAAGAGGGAAAAAGTGGTTGTAGGTTGGGAAGAAGGTGGCATACTTTAAAACCAAGACCTGATGATTCTGGGATGACTGCTGCAGAAGTGGTCTGGCTTTCCAGGCTGGTTACTGCAGAGAGTTCTATGGTCATATATGGTATGGCCACAGTCCTTTTGTGTATTCAGTCCTCTCAGAGGGAAAGAACTGCTGGAATGGGATGGAAGTGGGCACATACACACTTTTCCAGCTCCCCATCCCTCCCTGCGGTCAGTGGTGCTGCCTGTGAGGATAAGGCCAATAGCTAGAGGGCTGTGGTCCAATTTATTGCTTATCTGCACCCACTAAAGCTGTTTTCTTTAAGGCCTAGCTTAAAGCCCAGCTCCTATTGGAAGTTTTCTTTGAATAGATCCCTCTCACTTATTAGCCTTCCTAATTATTGTGGCTTACCTCAGATTTTTCAGATCAAATTCTCATCTTCCTGCCTGTGTTTTGAAAACTTACATGGAATATCTTCCTTCTACTTACTTAATGCTGTTTCTATAAAAACAGCAACAAATCCAAAATACCCCCTCAACCCCACAACTTCTTATTGAAGTAAAATATACATGCTGAAAAGGATACTCAGAGGCAGAAGGGAGGCGGTGGGGGAAGCAGCAAGAAGGGTGGTGGTGGAGAGAGAAAATGGGGGTGGGGGGTGTTGAGAAATATGAAGAAGGGAAGGAGCCCTGTGTTCTAGTTTTGGGTCCACAGCCAACTTCTGGCATCTCTTTCCTCCCTGGATCTGTAAACTGTGAGGCTGGACCAGGTGATGTCAAATTCTCTCTCCTCCAGAGCTCAGTCCCATCAGCCCTTGAGTGTCCTTGGCACAGCCGGGCTGTCCTGGCTTTTTCCACTGTTGAGTCCCCCTTCCCCATCCCCAGGTGCCATTGCCATACTGTCTGAATCGCCGACTTCCTAGCAATCAGACGCTGTATGCTATTTAATCAATTTACTTGTATTTAACATAAGAAGAAAGAAAAATCCTTTCGTTATCACATGCAGCTGGAAATGAGCTTCTTGCAGGAGGCCTGTCCAAAGGAATCAGAAAAGAGAGAAACTGTGGTAATTACTGAAAGAATGCGTTTTTTCTCTACTTGCTGTCAGGACAATGTCTTTAGAATTATGGGCACATGTTTGCAGAAATTCAGCTATTATTACCTCTATGACTTAAGATCCGTTAACATTTTCTTATTCAAGTCCACAGTTCTGAGGCTCTACCCTGGTCAGATATCTGCTTCAAGCGAGGCTTCTGCGGTGAATGTAAACAGAACTTTCAATCTGGAAGGCTTGTTCAGGACCCCACCCCTGTTTCCCCCTGTCTTCACTTTCAAGAATCTTTCCTCAAGAAACAAGCACCTCAGTTCCCCACATGTGGCCCTCACCTTCTGACTTCAGTAGACTCCTTCCTTCCCACCCCGTGCAGTCTGGGGGTGGATGGGGTCAGTCTCTCCTCAGAATTTTCACCTTCCTTATAATCTAGTGTCTTTATTTATATTTAATATTAAGTCCATGCTGCTGCTGCTAAGTTGCGTCAGTCGTGTCCGAAGAGTGTATTTATTTTGGCTGTTCTGGGTCTTCGTTGCTGCACGTGGGCTTTCTTTAGTTATGGTAGGGGGCTACTCTTTAGTTGTAGTGAGTGGGCTTCTCACTGCAGTGGCTTCTCTTGTTGCAGAGCATGGGCTCTAGGTGCTCGGGCTTCAGTAGTGCAGCCCAAGGGCTCAGTAGTTGTGTGGTGCATGGGCTTAGTTGCTCTGCAGCATGTGGCATGTGGGATCTTCCTGGACCAGCCATTAAACTTGTGTATCTGCATTGGCAGGTGGATTCTTAACCACTGGACCACCAGGGGAGTCCCATAATCCAGTCTCTTTAAATCATCTTCTAATTACACAGGTAATACATGAATATGTGCTCACAGTTAAAAATTAAAATTCCAGAGAGTTCCCTGGTAGCCTCGTGGATCCCAGCTTTTCACGGCCATGGCCTGGTTTCAGCCTCTGGTTAGGGAGCTAAGATTCCACAAGCATACGGCTTGGCCAAAATATAAATAAATAAACAATAAAAAAATAAAATTCCACAGCTAGAGAAAGAGATAGACTAATACCATATGATATCACTTATATGTGGAATCTAAAATAAAATTTATATATGAAATAGTAGATGCAAACTATTACATGTAGAATGGATAAGCAACAAGGTCCTACTGTATTGCACAGGAAACTATATTCAATATCTTGGGATAAACCATAATAGAAAAGGATATAAAAAGAATGTATATATGTGTATAAGTGAGTCACTTTGCTGTACAGAAGAAATGAACACATTGTAAATCAACTATATTTCAGTTTTAAAAAGTGAGATAAAAATTTCCAAATTATACTGAGTTATATAGGCCCGAGTTTCTCAAACTTCAGTAGAGATACAAATCCTTTGGGGATCTTCTTACAAGCAAGTGCTGACTCATTGAGTCACTGCATTTCTAAGAAGACTTTTTTGACTTAGGACAAAAGAGCAACAATTGATAATGTCCTTCAATCCCTTGCAATTCTGTTTCCTTTTTAAGGGGATTGATAGACATCACTCCTGGCCTCTGCCTTGTACTTCTGTGCCATTTGGTAGCCTTGATTTAATCCCATCTTTGGCCTGGGGCTGGGGATGCTCTCTGAAGTCCTTTTCATAGCGGTTGGGGTGCAGGGCCTTCTGGCCTGTGGCCTTCTCTACAGCTCCCTGTAGTGCTCCACAAACTATTGTTACCAAACTTAATGAGTCTTTGTTGAGTTGAATTTAGCTCATGCAACGATCAAAACAATTTGGTCATTGTTTCAGTTGGTTGAGGGCCCTCTGATTCTTGATTTTTCTCCACCTTGTGTAGGATAAGCCATCAAATCACTATTGAAATGGAGAAGAGGGCAAAGCCAGAGCCCCCCACACACAATGCTACTCAAGACCATTGATCAACTGACCTCATCATTTATTGATTAAGCAACACTCTACTTTCCCTACTCATCTAAAAGCTAAGAGTATACATAACACAGCCGCTACGGAGGTGTACTCATTAACTAATGCTGCAAGAGAAATTATTCCAAAACTTTATAGCTTAAAACAACGCATTTAGTATCTCAGATTCTGTGGGTTAAGATTTCAGGTGCAGGTTTGCTGGGTCCTCTGGCTCAGGGTCTCTTACAAGGCTGCAGTCAAGGTGCTGGCCCAGGCTGCAGCTGTCTCAAGGCCCAGTTTGGGGAGGATCACTTCCAAGCTTACTCATGTGGTTGTTGCAGGGTTTAGTTCCTCACTGAATTGTTGCTCTGAGGGCTGCACTTCCTTTTTGGCTGTTGACCAGAGGTGGTGCTCAGTCCCTTACCACATGGGTTGATCCATTATTATTGTTCAGTCTCTCAGTCGTGTCCGACTCTTTGCAACTCCCTGGACTGCAGCAAGGCAGGCTTCCCTGTCCTTAATCATTTCCTGGAGCTTGCTCAAACTCATGTCTGTTGAGTCGGTGATGCCATCAACCATCTCATCCTCTGTCATCCCCTTCTCCCCTTCTTCTTTCCCAGGATTAGGGTCTTTTCTAATGAGTCAGCTCTTTGCATCAGGAAGCCAAAGTATTGGAACTTCAGCTTCATCATCAGTCCTTCCAATGAATATTCAGGACTGATTTCCTTGAGGATTGACTGCTTTGATCTCCTTGCAGTCCAAGGGACTCTCAAGAGTCTTCTCCAACGCCACAGTTCAAAAGCATCAATTCTTTGGCACTCAGCTTTCTTTATGGTCCAATTCTCACATCCTTATATGACCATAGCTTTGACTTGATGGACCTTTGTCCACAAAGTAATGTCTCTGCTTTTTAATATGCTGTCTAGGTTTGCTTCCAAGAAGCAAGCATCTTTTAATTTCATGGCTGCAGTCACCATCTGCAGTGATTTTGGAGCCCAAGAAAATAATGTCTGTCAGTATTTCCCCATCTATTTGCCATGAAGTGATGGGACCGGATGCCATGATCTTAGTTTTCTGAATGTTGAATTTTAAGCCAGCTTTTTCACTCTCCTCTTTCACTTTCATCAAGAGGCTCTTTAGTTCCTCTTCACTTTCTGCCAGGAGGGTGGTGTCATCTGCATTTCTAAGGTTATTGATATTTCTCCAGCAATCTTGATTCCAGCTTGTGCTTCATCCAGCTCAGCCTTTTGCATGATGTACTCTGCATATGTTAAATAAGCAGGGTGACAGTATACAGCCTTGGTGTACTCCTTTCCCAATTTTGAACCAGTCTGTTGTTCCATGTCCAGTTCTAACTGTTGCTTCTTGACCTGCAGACAGGTTTTGCAGGAGGCAGGTAAGGTGGTCCCTCTGGTATTCCCATCTCATTAAGCATTTTCCAGTTTGTTGTTATCTATACAGTCAAATGCTTTAGTGTAGTCAATGAAGCAGAAGTAGATGTTTTTCTGGAATTCTCTTGCTTTTTCTGTGATCCAGCAGATGTTGGCGATTTGATCTCTGGTTCCTCTACCTTTCTAAATGCAACTTGTACATCTGGAAGTTCTCAGTTCATGTACTTTTGAAGCCTAGTTTGGAGAGTTTTGAGCATTACTTTGCTAGCATGTGAAATGAGTACAATTATGCAGTAGTTTGATCATTCTTTGGGATTGGAGTAAAATCTGACCTTTTCCAGTCCTGTGGCCACTGCTGAGTTTTCCAAATTTGCTGGCATATGGAGTGCAGCACTTTAACAGCATTATCTTTTAGGATTTGAAGTAGCTCAGCTGGAATTCCATCACCTCTACTAGCTTTGTTTGTAGTGATGCTTTCTAAGGCCCACTTGACTTCGAACTCCAAGATGTCTGACTCTAGATGAGTGATCATGCCATCATGGTTATCTGGGTCATGAAAATCTTTTTTGTATAGTTCTTCTGTGTATTCTTGCCACCTCTTCTTAATATCTTCTGCTTCTGTTATGTGCTGTAGGGTGGCATGTAACTTGCTTCATTAGAGCAAGCAAGATGAAGTTTAAATCTCTAAAGATAGCATCAAAATGGAAAAAAAATGGACTCAGTTATATATTGAGTTGTTGGCTGAACTACACAGAAAGAAATTATTTCAAATGGCTTTAAACCACAATTTACTTTTTCATTCCTAGTAGAAGGCATTCTAAGGACAGAAAGAACTGCATAAAAATCTTAAACAGTATTTAGTAATTACATTGTTGATAATATTGATATTTTTACTCTGAAACTATTATCTATATATTTAAAGATAAAGCAAATAAGTAGCAAATGTTGTTAAGTCCTTTGATTTTCTGGTTAAAATAAAAGAAATTAAATAAAAACTCTGTAACCTTAAAAGTAAATGCAAATTAGTATAAATCCATGATATATTTTTCTCTTTAAAATTTTCTAGCTCTATCCATCAAGATGGCCTAGAAAAAATGAACAGCCCAGTAGCAATGCTCACTCTGAGTGTCCAAATTATAGCTTTTGAATACCATGTTCCATTGAAAGGAACAATTACTCCTTGGAGAAATGGCTGATTCAAGGTCTGAACTAAAAATTTAGAGTTGAGGTTGGAACTTCTTGTCATACCAGGAAGCAAGGAAGCTGTTTAAGACTACTAGAGTCACTTTTTTTGTTTGCTTTCTAAGTTTTTAAAATTAATTAAAAAATTTTTGGCCATGTCATATGGCATATGGGATCATAGTTCCCTGACAAAGGGTCAAACTCATGACCCCTGCAAAGGAAGTTTGGAGTCCCAACCACTGAACAACCAGTGTCTCGAGTCATGTTTAAATGACCCAAGGAGTCAATCTAAAGGGCAAATATGGATCGATTTGAACTCAAAAGGGAGAGTGACTCTAATGTATTGAAATTCATCAAATACATTTTAAAAAAGACACAAGTTCACAATAATACTTAAAATAATTCATTGGTCACCTTTAGAAGATGCTAGAAAATAAATTAATTCCAAAATACCATGTTCATGGTCAATAAAAGGAAAGAATCAATCCTGCATTTTCCATATAAGTTGTACTTCAAGATACCATAGAGTTGATGAAGGAAGTTTCTTGTTTATAAGATAATTCCAGTTAATCAAAGGCAGAAGAGACAACAGAATTAAAATATCACAATTTTGTAGCCCTTAATCAAATAACATATATCACCATTAGGCAGTATCACCAACAGGTAATAGGTAAAACCAGTAGGGAGAAAGCTGGGATGGAGAACTTTATAATGGATGGACCAGTCTGATGATCCCTGAACCAACTGACCAATCAAAAAAAGATCGTAGGGGCTTCCTCGCTGGTCTAGTGGCTAACATTCCATGCTCCTAATGCAGGGGGCACGGGTTCAATCCCTGGTCAGGGAACTAGGTCCCTCATGCCCTAAATAAGACCCAGTGCAGCCAAAAAATTAAACATTTAGTATATGTACTGCTGAAGCAAGCAGTAAATAAATATATTTTAAAAAAGAGATAGTGATGCAAAGTAGTTAATGTTATGAACTAGAATTTTTCTCTTCTGATGAGGTTAATAGGAAGTAAATAGCTCCACCTATAAGGAATTATTTTAAAGAAAGCAAACCTAAATCTAATCAAACCTCTAGCTCTGTCAGATTATAAGAAATATAGGGGAGAGAAGAACAGGTTAAATTACAAAAATTCAGTCATCAAAATCCTGTATATGGAAGGTCTTCAAACAACCCAGTTTCTTCAATAAATAAAATGCAAAGGAAAAATAGAGGGAAAACCTATAGGTTAAAAAAGATTAAGAGACGAAATAATCAGATGCAATATGCTGACCTTATTTGAAAACTAATTTGAGCAAAACAATTGTTTAAACAAAGACTGACAATAATGTAAGTTTAAACACTGACTGTAGTTAATATTGGAAAATTATTAATTTTTTGTGTTATAATGTGGTCTGTGAAAGTGTTAAAAAACAGTCTTTATCCTTTAAGAGTATCCATAAGAGTACTTATGATGAAGGAATTCTGTGGCAGTTCTAGTGGACAGGTTAGGACCCAGTGCTTTGGGGCCCAGGTTTGATCCCTAATTGGGGACCTAAGATCTCATAAGCTGCAACATGCAGCCAAAAAGAAAATAGAGTATTTATGATGAAGTGATGTGTCTTGGGTTTACTTCAAGACACTTATTTACTTCAATAATCCATGCAGGCATTGAAGGAGTGAGGGCAAAGATGAAACAAGAAAGACTATGAATTGAATATTGTTGAAGTTGCATGATAGGACGTAAGTGTTCATGATGTTTGACTTTTGTACAGTTTTGATGTTTTCCAGAATAAAATCTTAAGTGTTAATCGCTCAGTCGTGTTTGACTCTTTGTGACCCCATAGACTGTAGTCCACTAGGTTACTCTGTCCATGGAATTCTTCAGGCAAGAATATTGGAGTGGGCAGCCATTCCCTTCTCTAGGAGATATTCTCAACCTAGATATTGAACCCGGGTCTTGAGCATTAGCAGGTGGACTCTTTAATGTCTGAGTACCAGGAACCCACATTTTTATTGTGTCCTGACAGCATGACTTCCCAAATCAATTTGCTGAAACCAGAGAGCCATGTTCCCCACATTGTTTATGGCGGATGTGTGCTTATCTCCTGTGAGAACACCAAAATTGCAGCTAGGTGCTGAATGACTATCCACAGGAGGATGTTGGAACCCACCACAAAAAGATACCACATATCCGGGGGCAAAGGAGAAACCACAAGATGGTAGGAGGGGTGCAATCAGGATAAAATCAAATACCAAGCCTGCTGGCTGGGCGACTTGCAAACTGGAGAACAAGGATAGCAAAGTAGTTCTCCCACGGTTGTGAGGGTTCTAGGGCCCACATCAGACTTCCCAACCTGGGGATCTAGCAAAGGAACTGGAAATCCCCAAGGAATCTGAAGCACAGCAGGATTTGATTATAGAACTTCCACAGGACTGGGGGAAACCGAGACTCTTGGCAGGCACAAACTAAATGTTGTGAGCACCAGGACCCAGGGGAAAGGAGCAGTGACCCCACAAGAGAATGAGCCATACCTACCTGCGAGTCTTTGAGGATCTCCTGTGGAGGGAGAAAAAGTTGATGCTGTTAAAGTGCTGCACTCAATATGCCAGCAAATTGGAAAACTCAGCAGTGGCCACAGGACTGGAAAAGGTCAGTATTCATTCTAGTCCCAAAGAAAGGCAATGCCAAAGAATGTTCAAACTACTACATATTTGTACTCATTTCACATGCTAGCAAAGTAATGCTCAAAATTCTCCAAGCCAGGCTTCAACAGTACGTGAACTGTGAACTTACAAATGTTCAAGCTGGATTTAGAAAAAGCAGAGGAACCAGAGATCAAATCGCTAACATCCATTCGATCACTGAAAAAACAAGAGAGTTCCAGAGAAACATCTATTTCTGCTTTATTGACTATGCCAAAGACTTTGACTTTGTGGATCAAAACAAACTGTGGAAAGTTCTTCAAGAGATGGGAATACCAGACCACCTTACCTGCCTCCTGAGAAATCTATATGCAGGTCAAGAAGCAACAATTAGAACTGGACATGAAACAACAGACTGGTTCAAAACTGGGAAAGGAGTATGTCAAGGCTGTATATCGTCACTCTGCTTATTTAACTTATATGCAGAGTACATCATGTGAAATGCTGGACTGGATGAAGCACAAGCTGAAATCAAGATTGCTGGGAAAAATATCAATAACCTCAGACATACAGATGACCCCAGCCTTATGGCAGAAAGTGAAGAGGAACTAAAGAGTCTCTTGATGAAAGTGAAAGAGAAGAGTGAAAAAATTGGCTTAAAACTCAACATTCAGAAAACTAAGATCATGGCATCTGGTCCCACTTCATGGCAAATAGATGGGAAAACAATGGAAACAGTGACAGACTTTATTTTCTTGGGCTCCAAAATCATTGCAGGTGGTGACTGCAGCCATGAAATTAAAAGATGCTTGCTCCTTGGAAGAAAAGCTATGACCAACCTAGACAGCATATTAAAAAAGAGCCATTACTTTGCCAACAAAGGTCCATCACTAGATGGACCAAAGCTATGGTTTTTCCAATAATCATGTATGGATGTTAGAGTTGGATTATAAAGAAAGCTGAGCGCCAAAGAATTGATGCTTTTGAACTGTGGCGTTAGAGAAGACTCTTGAGAGTCCTTTGGACTGCAAGGAGATCCAACCAGTCCATCCTCAAGGAAATCAGTCCTGAATATTCATTGGAAGGACTCATGCTGAAGCTGAAACTCCAATACTTTGGCCACCTGATGTGAAGAACTGACTCATTGGAAAAGACCCTGATGCTGGGAAAGACTGAAGGCACAGGAGAAGAGCATGACAGAGGATGAGATGGTTGGATGGCATTACTGACTTGGTGGACATATGAGTTTGAGCAAACACTGGGAGTTGGTGATGGACAGGGAAGACTGGCGTGCTGCAGTCCATGGGGTCACAAGGAGTCGGACATAACTTAGTGATTGAAGTGAACTGAACTGTGGAGGGAGGATCAAAAGTGGCCTGCAGGAAGGATAGGGGCTCTGGCAGCAGCAGTCCTGGGAGGCACGTGTTGGCACAAGTCCTTTCTGGAGGTCGACAGTAGCCCTGCCACAGAGCCTGTAGACTCCAGGACTGGGTTGCCTCAGGCCAAACAACTGACATGGAGGGAGCACAGCCCCACCCACTCAGCAGACAACTTGATTAGAGATTTACTGAACATGGCCCTGCCCACCAGAGAAAGACCCAGTTTTCCCCACAGCCAGTCCCCCACCATCAGGAAGCTTGCATAATCCTCTTATCCTCCTCCAGACAGAAGAAGACAGAAGAAGCAAGAACAGTAATCCTACAGTCTCTGGAATGAAAATCACAATCACAGAACGTTAACTGAAATGATCACATGGATCACAGCCTTGTGTGACTCAATGAAGCTCTGAGCCATGCTGTGCTGGGCCATCCAAGATGGGTGGGTCATGGTGGAGAGCTCTGACAAAATGTGGTTCCACTGGGGAAGGGAATGGCAAACCATTTCGGTGTTCCTCCTCCAGAACCCCATGAACAGTATGAAAAGGCACAAAGATGACACCAGAGATGAGTCACCCAGGCTGATAGGTGTCCAATTTGGTACTGGGGAAGAGTGGAGAAATAGTTAGAGAATGATGTCTGGTGGTGAAAGTAAAGCCTGATGCTGTAAAGAACGATATTGCATAGGAACCTGGAATGTTAGTTCCATGAATCAAGTTAAATAGGACTTGGTCAAGCAGGTGATAGCAAGAATAAACATCAACATTTTAGGAATCAGTGAACTGATGGACTGGAAAATCGACTGGAATGAGCAGATTTTAACTCAGATAACCATTATATCTACTGTTGTGGGCAACAGTCCCTTATAAGAAATGCAGTAGCCCTGATAGTAAAAAAAAAAAAAAAAAAAAGAGTCTGAATGAAGTACTTGGGTGCAATCTCAAAAATGATAGAATGATCTTGGTTTGTTTCCAAGGCAAACCGTTCAAATTCTTAGTAGTTGAAGTCTTTGCCCCAACCACTAATGGTGAGGAAGCTGATGTTGAACGGTTCTATGAAGACCTACAAGACCTTCTAGAACTAACACACACACACACATCTATATATATATCCTTTTCATCATAGGGCACTGGAATGCAGAAGTAGGAATTCAAGAGATCCTTGGAGTAACAGGCAACTTTGGCCTTGGAATACAAAATGAAGTAGGGCAAAGGCTAACAGAGTTTTACCAAGAGGATGCACTGGTCATAGGAAACAGCCTCTTCCAACAAGACAAGAGACGACTCTACACATGGACCCAGGTGGTCAACACCAAAATTAGATTGATTTTATTCTTTGCAGCCAAAGATGGAGATACTCTGTTTAGAGTATCTCCAAGTCAGCAAAAACAAGACCTGGAGTTGACTGTGGCTCAGATCATGAGCTCCTTATTGCAAAATTCAGACTTAAATTGAAGAAAGTAGGGAAAGCCACTAGACCATTCAGGTATGACCTAAATCGAATCCCTTATGATTATACAGTGGAGGTGACAATAGACTCAAGGGATTAGATCTGGTAAACAGAGTACCTGAAGAACTATGGTGAGAGTTTGTAACACAGTACAGGAGGAGGTGACCAAAACCACAAAGAAAAAGAAATGCAAGAAGGCAAAGTTGGCTGTCTGAGGAGGCCTTACAAATAGCTGAGCAAAGAAGAGAAGCAAAAGGCAAAGGAGAAAGGGAAAGATATACCCAACTGAATGCAGAGTTCCAGAGAATAGCAAGGAGAGATAAGAAAGCCTTCTTAAGTGAATAATGCAAAGAAATAGAGGAAAACAATAGAATGGGAAAGATAGAGATATCTTCAAGAAAGTTAGAGATACCAAGGAAACATTTCATGCAAAGATGGGCACAATAAAGGACAGAAACGGTATGGACCTAGCAGAAGCAGAAGACATTAAGAAGAGGTGGCAAGAATACACAGAAGAACTATGTAAATAAGGTCTTAATGACCCAGGTAACCATGATGGTGTGGTCACTCAGCTAGAGCTAGACATCCTGGAATGTGAAGTCAAGTGGGCCTTAGGAAGCTTTACTACAAACAAAGCTAATGGAGGTGATGAAATTCCAGCTGAACAATTTAAAATTTAAAAGATGGTGCTCTTAAAGTGCTGCGCTCAATATGTCAGCAAATTTGGAAAACTCAGCAGTGGCGACAGGACTGGAAAAGGTCAGACTTCATTTCAATCTCAAAGAAGACAATGCCAAAGAACTTTTAAACTACTGTAGAATTGCTCTCATTTCACATGCTAGCAAGTTAATGCTCAAAATCCTTCAAACTAGGCTTCAACAGTCTATGAACTGAGAACTTCCAGATGTACAAGCTGGATTTAGTAAAGGCAGAGGAAATAGATCAAATTGCCAACATCTTTTGGATCATAGAAGAATAAAGGGAATTCCCCCCAAAAATCTACTTCTGCTTCATTAAATATGCTATAGCCTTTGACTGTGTGGATCACAACAAACTGTGGAAAGTTCTTAAAGAGGTGGGAATACCAGATTACCTTACTTGCCTCCTGAGAAAGCTGTATGCAGGTCAAGAAGCAACAGTTAGAACCAGACATGGAACAATGGATTGGTTCAAAACTGGGAAAGAAGTACGTCAAGGCTGTATATTGTCACCCTGCTTGTTTAAGATATGCTGAGTACATCATGTGAAATGCTGGGCTGGATGAATCACAAGCTGGAATTGAGATTGCAGGGAGAAATATCAACAACCTCAGATATGCAGATGATACTACTCTATTGTCAGAAAGTGAAGAGAAACTAAAGACCCTCTTGATAAGGGTGAAAGAGGAGAGTGAAAAAGCTGGCTTAAAACTCACCATTCTAAAAACTAAAATCATGTCATCAGTCCCATCACTTCATGACAAATAGATGGGGAAAAAGTCTAAATAGTGAAATTTTATATTCTTGGGCTCCCAAATCACTGCAGATGGTGATTGAAACCATGAAATTAAAAGACTCTTGCTCCTTTGAAGAAAAGCTATGACCAACCTAGACAGCGTGTAAAAAGCAGAGACATCACTTTGCTACAAAGATCGATAAAATCAAAGCAATAATTTTTCCAGTAGTCATGTATGGATATGAGAGTTGCACCATAAAGAAGGCTGAGCACCGAAGAAATGATGCTTTTGAATTGTGATGCTGAAGATGACTCTTGATAGTCCCTTGGACTGCATGAAGTTCAAACCAGTCATTCCTAAAAGAAATCAATCTTGAATATTCATTGGAAGGACTGAGGCTGAAGCTGAAGCTCCAATACTTTGGCTAGCTGATGTGAAGAGCCGACTCATTCGAACAGACCCTGATGCTGGGAAGGATGAGGGCAGGAGGAGAAGGGTGGACATAGATGAAATGGTTGGATAGCATCAAGTTAGTAGATGTGAATGTGAGATAGTGAAGGTCGGGGAAGCCTGGTGTACTGCAGTTCATAGAATCGCAAAGAGATGGACATGACTTAGTGACTGAAGAACAACAACCAAAGAGTAACTGTACAACAAAGGAATATTTGTTAATACTTGTTAAATAGCTGATATTTGTTAAGCACTTACTATGTTGTAGAAAAAATGCTAACTGCTCCTTGTATATTATTTAATTATCCCCAAAGCCCATTTAAAAAGTTTTTATCATTCAATAACACAGACAATATATGTGTTTATATTTTTGTTTTTTTTTTCAGTTAAAATATTGTAGGAATCACTCCATAGCATAAAAATTTTTATAAATTCCTTTTGACGGCTGTATAGCTTTCCATTGTTTAGACCTGTCATAGTTTATTCAAATAAGATTTAGCTAGGTTAAGCATCTTAACCTAAATCACTCAGTTGGTGCAGCCAAGATTGCACAATTTTTTGTTGACTCTTAAATATACATTCGAAACTAATCTGTCTCAAACTTTAATGCATGTATTAATCACCTGTGGCTCTGGCTAAAAATGTACATAAAGTGGGTCTGGGAGTGAGGCCTGAGAGTATTCATTTCTTACAAACTATTAATTATGCCAAAGAAAGTCAGCCTAGTATGCTGGCTATCAACCTTGACTGCACGTTGGAATCACCTGGGGAGTATTAAACATTACTGATGCCTGGGTTCCACCTCTAGAGGCGCCAACTTTATTTGTCTGGGATATAGCCTGGCTCTCTTTTTTTCCCCAAAGCTCCCCAGGTGATTCCTGGGTGCAGCCTGGTCTACTCACTACTGCCCCAGAAATCTGATTGTTCTGAGGGATTCTTCTGCTATCACTAACCTGCTCCTTATCAAGCTGGCTCCTGCTCAGGAGTTGATTGGCATCAGAAGAATTCTATTTGAGAGTAATCTGATGCCATATTACAGCCCTGCTCCAATCATCTTATCTGGAGTTAGTTCTGCTTTTATATTTGTGGCCTACTGTGTGCTAACCATGTATCTATTGGGCTGGGAGAGGGTATACAAAGATGATAAAGCCACAGCTCTTTCTCTCAAAAATGTTTATGAACCAGCTGTTTTTCTCCTTGAGGTAAGCCCTAGAAACAGTAAGAAGAATAGAGAGTATTGAGTTTATGAGCCCAAAGCACCACACCCCTTTCTAATATTTTTCTAGGAGACAGAGGCAGGAGTCTGATAGTGTTCAAAATACCATCTTTCTAAAGTTCTGAAGCTGGTTGAAGAGGATGGTTTTAGGTCTATGGATCGTGCTCAAGCCTTGATTTTGACAGTCTTGTCCATCTGTTCACAGTGTTCTGTATACTTCAGGCCTCCCCCTCATCCCCACAGGGCTGACTTCTTACGAGGTGGCAGATAGCAGACCAGAAAGACACACCCCACAAGCCCCTGACACCAACAGAGGAGGGAGTTAGGGCCCAGTCAAGCCTGCCCAGTTCCTTCTTTCAAATTGATCAGTGAGAAGATACATTCCTCCTTCTATGGGGAGAGGAGCATCCTTATCTTGTACCACGTGGGTAGCAGCCATCTCTGGGCATGCTTAGGGCCAGCCCCAGTGCCATGGATCGTTGTGCACATGATTGGAACTTACTGGTTCTTGGAGTCTGTCAGGTTTATTTGTTAACTTCAGCTGCTCTGACTTTTGTGGTCTGCAGGAAAGGTAGGTCACTATGCATGCTTCATCCTTGAGTATTGATAGGTGTTTTGGAAGAGTTTCGTTTTTGCTTTGTTTTGTTTTACAAATCATTTGATTCCTTTGGGGTTTATAGTTAAACCCCAAAGGGTTTATTTCAGGCAGGGGCCAATCTGATTTTTCTTCTGCTCAGATAGTCAAAAATATTTATTAAGAGCACTGTACTAGGCCCTCTGGATCCAGTGACAAACCAGTGACACAGGGTCCCTGCCTCGTGGAATTTCAGTCTAGTGGAGAGCTGAGTGGGAAATGAAAAAAGAAACAAGTATGCAACAAAAAGGAGTTTTAAGTTATTGAAAGCTGTAATGAAGAGTAAATGAGGGAAAGTTTCTTTCTTTTTTTTTTTTTTGGCAGCATGGCTTGTGGGACCTCAGTTCCTTGACTTGTAATTGAACCTGGGCCCTTGGCAGTAAGAATGCGGTGTCCTAACCACTGGACAACTGGGGAATTTCAAAGGGAAAGTTTCTTTTCTTTTTCTAACTTTTTATTTCATATTGAGGTATAGCTGATTAACAATGTTGTGATAGTTTCCAGTGAACAGTGAAGGAACTCAACCATACATGTACATGTATCCATTCTGCCCCAAACCCTCCTCCCATCCAGGCTGCCATATAACACTGAGCAAGAGTTCCATGTGCTATACAGTAGGTCCTTGTTGGTTATCCATTTAAAATATAGTAGTGTGTACATGACCATCCCAAACTCCCTGTTTGAAGGGAAACTTTCTTATAAACATTTGCCATTTGACTCAGTCCTTGGGATGAAATCACATACACACAAAAAGACTTGTACACAAATTTCATAGTAGTTTTGTTTGCAATAGCCAACAACTGGAAACAACTCAGCGATGCCCACCAGGTGGTGAAAAGAGGTATTTTCTATATAGTGGAGTACTACTCAGCAATAAAAGTGAACTAACTACAGATACACCAACAACATGGATGCATCTCGGAAACATTATGCTGAGAAAAAGAATTTAGCCTGAAAAGAATATATTCTGAATGATTCTATATATATGAAAGCCTGGAAAAATCAAATATAACCCAAAGAGATGGAAATCAGATCAGTGATTGCCTGGGTTCAGGGGTCGGAATGCTTGGGAAGGGGTACAAGGGAATCTTTAGGATGATGGAAAAGTTTTTGATTTTGGTGATGGTGGCTACATTTATCAAAACTCATCAACCTGTGCATTTAAAATGGGTGCACTTTATTATATAAATTATACCTCCAATATTTTGGTCACCTGACACAAAGAGCTGACTCATTTGAAAAGACCCTGATGTTGGGAAAGACTGAAGACAGGAGGAGAAGGGGATGACAGAGGATGAGATGGCTGGATGGCATCACCAACTCAATGGACATGAGTTTGGGTAAACTCCGGGAGTTGGTGATGAACAGGGAGGCCTGGCAAGCTGCGGTTCATGGGGTCGCAAAGAGTCAGACATGACTGAGCGACTGAACTGAACTGAATTGAAATTGGATCAAAATGCAATTGGAGTAGAGAGGAAGGAAGTGAAAAAAAGAAATGAAGAATGGGCAGGAAAGGGAATAATACCTATTTAGAGAGGGTGGTGGTGAGGGGTTCTCTGAGGGAGAACATTTAAGCTCAATGTTCTGCTTAAATGTATCTGCCTGCCAATGCAGGAGACACAGGAGATGCGGGTTTGATCCCTGGTTC
Organism: Muntiacus reevesi; assembly: GCF_963930625.1. Lineage (NCBI taxonomy): Eukaryota > Metazoa > Chordata > Mammalia > Artiodactyla > Cervidae > Muntiacus > Muntiacus reevesi. The sequence goes on along the minus strand of NC_089250.1, from coordinate 49,962,488 downwards.
AGGAAGATCCTTTGGAAGAGGAAATGACAACCTTCTCCAGTATTCTTGCCCGGAGAATCCAATGAACAGAGGAGCCTGGGGGGCTATAGTCCACGGGGTCACAAAGAGTTAGACATGACTGAGCTTCTGAGCACAACTGTATGCTACGTATGGAAAGGCTAAAGGAATAAAGGATGAAGATAGTTGGGCTGGGGTGGGGGAAGGGGTTCTCCAGGCAGGAAGAAAAGCAGATACAAAGGCCTTGAGGTAGGGAAGAGAAAGTAAAACTGCTTTGGCTGTGATAGTTAATTGGATGAAGAAGATTGACTGGGAGATGTCTGGCCTACTTAAAGTAACAAAATATCTGAGAAATTTGAGTAGCACCCCCATAACCTGCAAACATTAATGATTAATAACAAAGCATCTTCATCTATTCACTGGTGAAGTGAAGTGAAGTCGCTCAGTCGTGTCCGACTCTTTGCGACCCCATGGACTGTAGCCTGTCAAGCTCCTCTGTCCATGGGATTCTCCAGGCAAGAGTACTGGAGTGGGTTGCCATTTACAGGTCCCATAAAGACCTCTTGATACTTTATAAGCCACTCATTTAAGTCAATGTAAGAGGGTACTTGAGAGTAATGAAAATAGTATTTCATTAAAATAACCTTCATTAATGTAGACTGTGATCTCTTTCAGTGACTATGACCAGTAGTAGGGATTCTGAGAGGAGAGCATAATAAAGAAAGTTCTGCAGAAGACTCTATTTGCCAACATAAGGTAGACATTTCTTCTTTTGTGCATTTCAGTCTCTTCAGAGGCCTGAAATTTAAGATTCCTTCAGAAATGGATTCTTAGCTCTTATGGTTGTTGTTCAGTTGCTAAATCATATCTGACTCTTTGTGACCCCATAGACTGTAGCCCACCAGGATCCTCTGTTCATGGGATTTCCCAGGCAAGATGCCATGTCCTTCTCCAGGGGATCTTCCTAGCCCAGGGATTGAACCCTAGTTGCCTGCATTTCAGGCAGATTCTTTATCATTAAGCCATCAGGGAAGCCTCAGCCCTTAAGGTAGAAAAGTTATAATTCAGGACATTAGATCTAGGGAGAGGACAGGGTAAGTGGCCTTGACAATGAGGGCTTGGTGTCCATCATTATTATCTTAAAGCCCTGGTTTCAGAAAACAATGAAAGCTAGATTAAGAAAAAAGCAGGGGGATAGGGTGACTAGAAGTGTCTTTGAATGTTATGGAAAGAACCAAAAGACATGCATGTGTTTAGTTCAGGAAAAGATGAAAATAGGCAGGACTGGGAGAGCTGGAAAAGCATTCTGTTTTGCTTTGTGTATCTGTTTATTCTTGGGTTTATTTGCAGACCAGCTTTCTCTGTTTCTTTGCCTCCATGGAGAATATGGTATTACACTTTCAGAAGTGAGTCCTCATTTCAAAGTGGTAGGGTTATGATGTATACAGACTTGGCTGTTGGGGCCTAATCTCAACATGGATAGGGGGATTTCTTGGAGAAGAGTGGATGGTTGGAAGCTAGGCAGATACCAAACTTGTTTACTACAAAGATGTTAGTATTTTAAAGAATTCCAAAGTTGCTCTATTGGCTTCCCAGGTAGTACAGTGGTAAAGAATCTGCCTACCAATGCAGGAGACCTAAGAGACTCGGGTTTGATCCCTGGGTTGGGAGGAGGAAATGGCAACCCATTGCAGTATTCTTGCCTGGAAAAATCCCATGGTCAGAGGAACTGGTGGCCTACAGTTCATGGGGTCGCAGAGTCAGACACGACTTAATGACTGTGCACACAAAGTCGCTATTGCCACTGTAATTATTTCGTTATCAACACATTTGTGTGTGCGTATTACTCTGTGACAGGCACTGTAGGTGATATGAAGATGCAAACTCTTATTTTAGTAGCTCTCATAATCTATCTGGGATTACTATGTATACCAAGAATTTTAAGACAAGGAATTGTTGTAAATGCCATTAAGAGTGATATAACATCTCTTCACAATTAATTAAAATTTGAGATATTTCCCTTTTTATTATTTCTAGTTTTGTCTATTTGAATAAACTTTTTTATTTAGTTAATACTATGAAAGTATTAACTTTTAATTTCTTCATTTTGATCCTTATACTATGGTTGTGCAGGATGTTAATGTTAGGAGTAGCTGAGTAGGGGTATATGGGAACTCCCTCTGTATTATTCCTGAAACTTTTCTGTAAGTTGAAAAATTGTTCAAAATAAAAGTTTTTTTAAAAGCAAAAAAAAAGTGAGATATTGTAAAAGATCAGGAGGTTTACAGCTAATTGTAATCAATGAAGACTTTAAGGAGGAGGTATTATTTGGACTAAGCCATGAAAGTTGGGTTGGATTTCAATAAGCAGAAATATGGTGGGAAGGAATTTCATGTTGGATGAGCCAAGCCTTAGAGAAGAATAAAAGTAAGGTGTCTGTCTGGAGAACTGTGAAATTTACTTTGCTGCATGTTGTGTAAGCATATGAGAAGTAATGAGGAAAAGTGGAAAAATGCCAAATGGTGGGGTTCTTTGGATATTAAGTTGTTTGGACTTTATTCTATAGACAAAGAAGCCATTGAAACCTTTTAAACAGAGGAGAGATTATAAATAGGATGATGGGGAGTTCCCTGGCAGTCCAGTGGTTAAGACTCCAAAGCAGGGGGCACAGGTTTGATCCCTGACTGGGAAAATAAGATCCCACATGACATGCAGCATGTCCAAAAGATTTAAAATAACAGCACAATGGTTTAGTAAGATTAACTGATCAGTAGGCTGGAAAGTAGAGAAACTAGAAGTGGAGCACACATTTAGGAGGTAACTGAAATAAATGACTGATTAGATAATGCTTCTTTGTCCAATATGACAGCGACTAGGCACTGTGGCGTTTGACCACTTTTAGTATCATAGGTTGAAATGATAGTATTTGGGATATATTGGATTAAATAAAATATAAGATTAAAATGAATTTAACCTGTTTCTTTTTACTTTTTAAAACACGGCTACTAGAAATTTTACTTTTTTTGAGGGGTGGGGGCCGTACGGCTTGTAGGATGTTAATTCCCCAACCAGGGATTGAACCTTACTGTCCACAGTGAAAGCATGTAGTCCAAACCACTGAACCACTAGGGAATTCCTTAGAAATTTTAAATCACACACATGATTTACATTATATTTTTATTGAACACTGCTGGATTCAAAGAAAGAGGGAAATAAATCAAGTTACTCAGGGCAATGGAAATGGCACTATCATTATGAAAACTAAGGAAAGTAGGACTGTGAGGAAAAGAGGATAAACTTGTTTTCAGAAAAAATGATTTTACATAGATTTATTTGGGAGTGAAATGAGAAGTTGTACTTAACTTTACCTTAAATTTCTCAAACTTATTTGACCATAGATTGCTTTTCTAACAACTATTAAGTGCTAAAATGTTAGTGCTTATCTAGTGTGGGTGTGTGCTCAGTTGCTAGATTGTGTCCGACTCTGTGACCCCCATGGACCGTAGGCCACCAGGCTCCTCTGTCCATGGGATTTTCTGGACAAGAATACTGGAATGGGTTGCCATTTTCTCCTCCAGGGAATCTTTCTGACCTAGGGATCGAACCCATAAGTGTCTCCTGTGTTGGTAGGTGGATTCTTCACCACTGCTGGGAAGCCAATCCACATCAGAGACATTCAGTCAAAGATAAGATAGGCTTTGAACTTGCAAACTAGGAGAAAATTTCAGTCCTTTCAATACCTGGGAAGGAATCAGTTCAGTTCAGTTCAGTTGTTCAGTCGTGTCTGACTCTTTGCAACCCCATGAATTGCAGCATGCCAGGCCTCCCTGTCCATCACCAACTCCCGAAGTTTACTCAAACTCATGCCCATCGAGTCGGTGATGCCATCCAGCCACCTCATCCTCTGTCGTCCCCTTCTCCTCCTGCCCCCAATACCTCCCAGCATCAGGGTCTTTTCCAGTGAGTCAACTCTTCGCATGAGGTGGCCAAAGTACTGGAGTTTCAGCCTCAGCATCAGTCCTTCCAATGATCACCCAGGACTGATCTCCTTTAGGATGGACTGGTTGGATCTCCTTGCAGTCCAAGGGACTCTCAAGGGTCTTCTCCAACACCACAGTTCAAAAGCATCAATTTTTCGGCGCTCAGCTTTCTTCACCGTCCAACTCTCACATGCATACATGACCACTGGAAAAACCATAGCCTTGACCAGACAGACCTTTGTTGGTAAAGTAATGTCTCTGCTTTTTAATATGCTATCTAGGTTGGTCATAACTTTCCTTCCAAGGAGTAAGCGTCTTTTAATTTCATGGCTTGAGTCACCATCTGCAGTGATTTTGGAGCCCCCAAAAATAAAGTCTGTCACTGTTTCCACTGTCTCCCCATCTATTTCCCATGAGGTGATGGGACCAGATGCCATGATCTTAGTTTTCTGAATGTTGAGCTTTAAGCCAACTTTTTCACTCTCCTCTTTCACTTTCATAAAGAGGCTTTTTAGTTCCTCTTCATTTCTGCCATAAGGGTGGTGTCATCTGCATATCTGAGGTTATTTATATTTCTCCCGGCCATCTTGATTCCAGCTTGTGCTTCTTCCAGCCCAGTGTTTCTCATGATGTACTCTGCATATAAGTTAAATAAGCAGGGTGACAATATACAGCTTTGACGTACTCCTTTTCCTATTTGGAACCAGTCTGTTTTTCCATGTCCAGTTCTGTTGCTTCCTGACCTGCATACAGGTTTCTCAAGAGGCAGGTCAGGTGGTCTGGTATTCCCATCTCTTTCAGAATTTTCCACAGTTTATTGTGATCCACACAGTCGAAGACTTTGGTATAGTCAATAAAGCAGAAATAGATGTTTTTCTGGAACTCTCTTGCTTTTTCAATGATCCAGCAGATATTGGCAATTTGATCTCTGGTTCCTCTGCCTTTTCTAAGACCAGCTTGAACATCTGGAAGTTCACAGTTCACGTATTGCAGTAGCCTGGCTTGGAGAATTTTGAGCATTACTTTACTAGCTTGTGAGATGAGTGCAATTGTGTAGTAGTTTGAGCATTCTTTGGGATTGCCTTTCTTAGGGATTGGAATAAAAACTGACCTTTTCCAGTCCTGTGGCCACTGGGAAGGAATAGAACCTTTCATATCTAGGATCTCTATCCCGCCTCAATAGCAGATTCTGGGCCAGGGGTCAGGCCTTGGAAGAATGTCTAGGAGCTTAAGAACTTCATGTTCTATATATCTTTGTCCTGTGGGAAAGACTGTAGGCAAGGTTTTCCCAAACTCCCTACAATGTTACACTCTGAAAAAAGTTCTTGTGCTTGAAAGAGGCCTGATCTACACTTTTTATTTCCTTGGCACTAATGAACTGTGGTGTTGGAGAAGACTCTTGAGAGTCCCTTGGACTGCAAGGAGATCCAACCAGTCCATCCCAAAGGAGATCAGTCCTGGGTATTCATTGGAAAGACTGATGCTGAGGCTGAAACTCCAGTACTTTGGTCACCTCATGCGAAGAGTTGACTCATTGGAAAAGACCCTGATGCTGGGAGGGATTGGGGGCAGGAGGAGAAGGGGACGACAGAGGATGAGATGGCTGGATGGCATCACTGACTCGATGGATATGAGCTTGAATAAACCCCAGGAGTTGGTGATGGACAGGGAAGCCTGGCGTGCTGCGATTCATGGGGTCGCAAAGAGTCGGACACGACTGATCGACTGAACTGAACTGAACTGAATGGAGTCCAGTGAAAGGAGAAAGAACTTGTGGCTTGACATGCTTGTGATCATACTTTCCTTTTTACTTTCCAGGGATGCTTTACTTTAGTTGCAAGAAAATTCATTGGAAACTCAGAGTCTGTCCGCTGATTTTTGAAAAGTACTTAACAGGATGTGGGACTTCCCTGGTGGCTCAGACGGTAAAGCGTCTGACTACAGTTCGGGAGACCCGGGTTCAATCCCTGGGTGGGGAAGATCTCCTGGAGAAGGAAATGGTAACCCACTCCAGTATTCTTGCCTGGAAAATCCCATGGACAGAGAAGCCTGGTAGGCTACAGTCCATGGGGTCGCAAAGAGTCGGACACAACTGAGTGACTTCACTTTAAGAGGATATGACTCATTAGGAACCAGAAGGCACACTGCGGGCTCCAAGGTGGTTTCCAGTGATTCTTTCTCTCCCGGTATTCTTATCCTTGTGTACTACCAACTCATGTTGGGCTGGTCTGTGTAATATGTAGAATATTGCAGAAATGACAGAATAGGACTTCACAGGCTAGATCTTAAGACATTGCAACTTCTACCTTGTTTTCTCTTGGATCACTCACTCTAGAAGCTAGCTGCCATGTTGTGGAGACACTCAAGACAATCCTATGGAGTGCTCCCATGTTGTGGCAGCTGAGGCCTCTTGCCAACAGCCAGTTTTGTGAGTAAGTCATGTTGGGAGTGAATACTGAAGCCTATTATGTCCTCAAATGAAAGACCCTAAGCCAGAACCACACAGCCAAGTCACTCCCTAATTCTTGACCTACAGAAAGTGTGATAATAAGTATCACTATTTAAAGCTACTAAATTTGGGGTTATTTTACCTAGTAATCAAATTCCCACACATGTATATATATATATGTATATATATATTAAAAAAATATATATAGTCTCTTGATATTTCTTGATTTCTCTGTACTATAACTGGGTGAATTACTCATGTATTGGGCTTTCTCCACAGCTCAGTTGGAAGCATCTGCCTGCAATGCAGAAGACCCTGGTTCAATCCCTGGGTCGGGAAGATCCCCTGGAGAAGGAAATGGCAACCCACTCCAGTATTTTTGCCTGGAGAATCCCATGGACAGAGGAGCCTGGTGGGCTACAGTCCATGGGGTCACAAGAGTTGGACCTGGCTTAGTGACTAAACCATCAATGTGGCAGAAGTATGTTTTGAATGATGTTTTGTTGCTGAAGTGGCTCTACATTTGCAAGTCATTACTTTAGAATTTGATTAGTTCTTCTGAAGCACTATGCTTATCATGACCCCTGTGCTTCTTATTCTGGTGTGTACATCACAATATTCACTTCTCCCCAAGGATAAATAATTGAGAGAAATGATAAAAAACTTAATAACTGAGAGAAGTGATAAAGAACTTAATAATGCTCTCCCTATAAAATAAACTAATAATCACAGAGAAAGAAAGCCTCTTACTTGCTACTTTCATTTAAAAAACAAAACAAAACAAAACAAAACCCCCCTGAAGCTTAATCATGGATTTACTGTGCTCCAAGTCAAATCTTCAATTTTTTAAAAATAAGTTTTACTTAGATATAATACACATACTGAAAAAGTGAACATCTTGATGAAATGTTACAAAGTGGACACACTCATGTAACCACCATCCAGACCAAAGAAACCAAACATTACCAGCCTTTTAGAAGCCTGTCTGGTAAATTCTACCTACTACTCTTTTCTCACCCCTCAAAGTAACAAGTATTCTGCCTTCTAAATCATTTACTTTATATTACTTTTTAACACTAAAAACATTTTGTATTGGGGTAGAGCCAATTAACAATGTTGTGATAGTTTCAGGTGAACAGTGAAGAGACTCAGCCATACATGTACATGTTTCCATTCTCTCCCAAATCCCCTCTCATCCAGGCTGGCACACAACATTGAGCAGAGTTCCATGTGCTATCCAATAGGACTTTTGCTAGTTATCCATTTTAAATATAGCAGTATGTTCGTGACCTTCCCAAAGTCCTTAACTATCCCTTCCTCTGTCAGGAACCTCGAGTTCATTTTCTAAGTCTGTGAGTCTCTTTCTGTTTTGTAAGTAAGTTCTTTTGTATTATTTCTTTTTAGATTCCACATACAAGGGGTGTCATATGATATCTCTCCTTCTTTGACTTACTTCACTCAGTATGACACTCTCTAGGTCCATCCATGTTGCTGTAAATGGCCTTATTTCATTCTTTTTAATGGCTTAGTATTATTCCATTGTATCTATATATACCACATCTTCTAAATCCATTTCTTTGTGGATGGACGTTTAGTTGTTTCCATATTGTGGCCATTGTAAATAGTGATGCAGTGAACATTGGGGGTGCATGTATCTTTTCAGGCCATGTTTTTCTCTGGATATATGCCTAGGAGTGGGGTTCCAGGGTCATATGGTAGCTGTTTTTTAAGGAACCTCCATACTGTTCTCCATAGTGGCCTTACCAATTTACATTTCCACCAACAGTGCAGGAGGGTTCCCTTCTTTCCACATCCTCTCCAGCATTTGTTGTTTGGGAATTTTTAATTTTTAATTTTTACTTTTCCTGGTTGTGCCACACAGCTTGCGAGATCTTGATTCCCTCACCAGGGACAACTCTGAGTCCCCTGCAGTGGATGGAGTCCTAACCACTGGACCACCAGGGAAGTCCCTAACATTTTTTATCAATGTTGAACTTCACATAAGTGGAGACATATAGTATGTATTTTTTCATGTATGATTTCTTTTCCCCAATTTAGTTACATTTTTTTCTTTTTACTGAGGATTATAAACACCTTGCCTAATTGTCACTTGTGTCTGCTTCATCTTTTATTTTGGATAAACTTTAATGACAGCCAGAGACTTCAAGTCCACACTAGTGAGTGAAGCTGTGTGTATGTATTTAAGACGAGAAAAAGCCTCCCAGTAATTTATTGGAACGTCACAGAATCCGTGCCTTTTGGTTATCATAAGGCAGAGAGTAGTTGAATTTCTCAGGAATCCAGATTGTCAATTTTTTAAGCTGTATACCTCTGGATAAGTTGCCTCATCATTCAAACGTTCCTAGGAGGATTAAGTAACAGGTAAAGACATGTAAAAAGGGAAGGGTACACATATTTCAAGTGTTGTTTTGATGTTGGGTTTGTCTTGGAAGTCTCAGGTGATGATGATTCTTGATTCTTCAGAATGATCTATTGGAGCTTAGAGACTTGATGTAAAGTCCCTCAAGTCAAGGAAAACCATATTATTTTTAGTTGGGGGAGGCAGAAACATATGCATTGTTGGGCACCGAGATTTAGAAGAGTAGCTATAGGTTTTCTTGGTTCTTGTAGGATTCCTATGGTGTGGCTTCCTGCAGGAGACAGAATTTCCAGAGCTAGGAAATTGGATCTCCAGAGTTATTCCTACAGTGAGGGGAGCTAGTTTTGGGTGAACACGGTAATTCTATTTAACAAGCAAGAGAAAAGCTCATCCTTCTTGTTCAACCTGCCACTAGCTGTCTTAACAGGAAAGATGAACACAAGGGGCATTACAGGCTCTGAGGGGAAGTACTTAAGATATAATTAGTGAGCCAGGTCCCACTAAACTTGACGGAGTGCCTAGGGAGAACAGCGTTGTGGATCATTCCAGGCATGGGCAACCTATGGGAGAAGAGCTGCTTGGATGGACCTTTCAGTATCTTAGGTGAGTATCTCAGGGCTGAAGGTGACCATGTTCTCGCCCCCCAAAAGGTGATGATTCAAAAAACAAACAAAAAAAAGCAACTAAACAAAATCCCCAACAACCCAGCCCCCGAGGCGACCACCAAACCCTTCTAAAACCTTCTACGTCCCCCAGGGCACACCACACAGAGGATCCAGATTCCATACAAAAGCCAACCCTACTTTCTGGCTCCCACACCCTCCCTCCTTCACTACCGGAGGGTGGTGAAGGATTTATAACCCACCTAGTTCTTCCAGTTGCCATGGATACCAACCCCAGTCCTTTCATTCCTTCTGGTACTGGGAACAGTCTCTAACGCAGGAGAAATGGAGGGCTCCTTACCCAAACCCGCCAGTGGGAGTGCTGGGGGAGGGGGTGGCGGTTAAACAGAGCGCGACAGACTGGAGGTCTAGACTGCAGCGTTAGAATCAGGACAAAAGCTAAGTTCAGCTGCAGTTCAAGCCCTTCCGTTCGCCAACACCTGCGACCAGACCCTGCGGGACACTGCTGGGCTTAGCGGAGGGGCAAGCCGAGAAGACGGGACGCAGCAGCGAGGTGGGGCTCGGGGGCGCGAGGCGGCTCCCGGGAGAGTTCCGGGGACCGGAGCGCCGACCTATGCACTAGCTCAGGAGGGTGCAGCGGCTGGAAGAAGGTGCAGGCCCCTCCACCCACTTGTCCATTGGGCGGCGGCGCCATCACTCTGCTCGGCAACACCGCTCTCTACCTCCGCCCAGCCATCCCCTCCCCCCCGCCTTCCTCTGCTCCGCCTCGTCCTGGGAGCTTTTCATTGGACGGAGGCGCGGTCCATTCGCCTCGAGTCAGAGAGTCGATTGGACAGGAGGCCGTCGGGCCGCCCCCAGCCAGCTTGGATTGGCTGGCTCGCGTTGGCGCAACGGAAGAGGCGGCCTGCCAAAGGTGCTCTTTTGCTCCGACTGGCTTGCCGCGGAGGAGGCGAAGAGGGGACCAGCGCTGGGGGGCTGGCTCGGGCGGCAGCGGTGGCTGCTGCGGATGGGAGCCGGCTGGCTTGCCGCGCCCATGGAGCGCCACGGCAGGGCCGCGGCCACCTCTGCCTCGTCGCCCCGGGAGCCGGTGCTCGGGGGCCCCGATGGGCGGCGGCAGGAGCCACTGCGGCGCCGGGCGAACAGCGCGTCAGCCCCTGCCGTCGGGGCCTCGGCTTCGGCCTCGCCTTCGGGGGAGGGCGTAAGGCGGGATCGGCCAGGCTCCTACAGCGGCGCTACCTCGGCCTCCCGTCAGCGCGTCGAAAGCCTCAGGAAGAAGCGGCCGCGTAAGTGCCCGGCGGGGCGCCTTAGCGCCTCGCCCTGCCCCCTTCCGGCCCGGCCGCCGTTTTTCCCGCGCGCGCCGGCGCGGAGACAGTGCCCCCGCACGGTGGTCCCAGTTGGTGCTTGAGGCTGGAGGCCTCAGGTCCCTCGAACACGCGGGCTTTGGGTTTCGGCCCCGTCCGCCCCTTTTGTGCAGTGGTTCTCTCTTCTGCCTTTCAGTTGTCCGAGTGGGGCGTCTTTTCTCAGGACCTTTCCTCCGGTTCTTAGCTCTTTGTGCATTCTTTGTCCGAGAGTCACATGATTTTTTTTCCTCGAGAAGGCTTTTTGACTCTCTTACACCACCTCCCTTCCCCCCCGAGTCTTTTGAATCACCAGTGTCTCTCCAAGACGTTACATCCTTTTCATCTGGAGATTTTGGGCTCAAGGGAGATGGTTGAGTTGCTTCAAGCCTAAAACTGGATTCCGTGTTATGTGCGCTAAGCTTTGGCTGCTTTTCTTCCCATGAGAATTCGGGTCATCTCTCACCCAGATATCGTATCTATTTTCTTTCCATCTCTTTGCCGATGCTCACAATTCAGTACTGTAGCATTCTGGGCTTTTTAGGAATTTTTCTTTTGAGGGAAAAAGACATCTTCCTGAATATCGTCTTGGCGATTGCACATGCCTTTCCCAAAGAATCGGTTTCCCTGTTTTATTATAACGTTTCTTTTTCTACTTTGTGACCTAGTCCAGATTTTTTTTTTTCTCTCTTTACGGGTCTTCAGTTCAAGTCGTCTATCAAGCAGCCATTGCAACTCTTGAAAATATCCACTGTCTTGATACTCTTAATATGAACTTTTCGGATATAATAACAGCTTACTAATCCATATAGTTATACTGTTTTTTTCGCTTGTTGCCAGATTCCTATTTCAGGAAACCAACTTGTTTTAAATGCAGAATTTGAGAGTGAAAAAGTGGCAATATGAGTGTGAGGTCTTTATTGGATATTACCTCGGTAATAGTACCTCAGCTCAACAACCCATTTGCTTTACTTTTCTATGATTTGGATGATTAAATATTAAATGCAGCTCTAGTTGGCTATGAACAGTTTGAGAGTTTTCAGTTCTTTTGTCTTTCCCTGTGTTCTTGTAAGAAAGTTGGAAAAGAGATTATTCACTCTCAGCCTATGCCATTTTTAGAGCCTGGTGTTGAGAAGCACCTGATTTTTAAGTGATGCAAAACTCCTCCATGGTTTTGAACTGCCTCAATTCCAGAGATTCAGCAAATAATTGCAGCCAGGCAGCCAGCCCTTTGTGACCATTGACTACAAAGATTCTAAGTAATATGGTAATTTGGGTGTTTGCCACAAATCAGGCACTCTTTAAAAATTTTTTTAATGTACTCTTCTGAAAGCTTTAATAAACTCCTTGCGACCCCGTGGACTATACAGTTGGTGGAATTCTCTAGGCCAGAATACTGGGGTGGGTAGCCTTTCCCTTCTCCAGGGGATCTTCCTAACCCAGGGATCGAACCCAGGTCTCTGCATTGCAGGCGGATTCTTTACCAGCTGAGCCACAAGGGAAGCCCACCAACAGGTGTACCACTGAACAGTACAGAAAGACCTATTTCTTTAGGTCTTGTTATCAGAAAGATGGCTTTTCCTGACTTTTATAAGGACTAATGAGTTCATTAAGGGCTTTCCCAGGCGGCTTAGTGGTAAAGAACCTGCCGGCCAATACAGGAGACGCAGGTTTGATCCCTGGGTTGGGAAGATGCCCTAGAGAAGGGAATGGCAATCCACTCCGGTATTCCTGCCAGGAGAATTCCATGGATAAAGGAACCTGGCAGGCTATAGTTCATGGAGACACAATTGAGCGAGTTTCACTTCACTTCACACCAGTTAGCTGTATTGACTGCTGATCCCTTCAAGAGTTATACTTTGGTGTTAACTTTGAGAGAATTCAATAAAGATGAAATCTTTGTATTTTTTAATTAGAATTAGGTATAGGGTGGTGCCACCTTTTGTTTGGAAACCTCATTCTGATGTTATTGTACTACTTATGTAAAGATATAGGAGACTAGTTGTTATTAGAAATTAGAAAGAGCTGTTTGGTTTATCTTAGGAATTATGAACCCTGATTATAGTCATATTCTGCCAAACATGTTCCCTAGAGCAGCATGATTCCCTAATCTGTCCCCATCTCAGACTTAACACCACACATCGTAGTCATTAGAGATATGGCTAGGTGTGTGTGTGTGTCTAAGAAGTTCTTTGAACATTTTAGATTAGCTGGAGTATGTTTCATAGGTCTGCTGCGGCTAAGTCGCTTCAGTTGTGACCAACTCTGTGCAGCCCCATAGATGGCAGCCCACCAGGCTCCTCCATCCCTGGGCCTCTCCAGGCAAGAATACTGGAGTGGGTTGCCATTTCCTCCAATGCAAGAAAGTGAAAAGTGAAAGAGAAGTCATTCAGTCATGTCCGACTCTTAGCGACCCCATGGACTATAGCCTACCAGGCTCCTCCATCCGTGGGCTTTTCCAGGCAAGAGTACTGGAGTGGGTTGCCATTGCCTTCTCCTCATAGGTCTGAGAGAAATATAAAGATTGGTTTAAAATGATGGAAACAAAGATGCTAATGATAGTAACGTAATACTTAGGTGTTTATGTTAAACACTGTGCCAAATACTTTATAAGCATTTCTTTTGAGTCTTGCAGTTATTCTCTGAGATGGATATTTGTGATCTCTAGTTTCCAGATGAGGAAACATTTTCCCTCGGTCCAAGGCCATATAGAGTGTTAGTAAGGGAGCTGTGTTTTGATTCTTATTGTGGGTGTCTGACGTCAGACTCAGTGTTTCTTGGACTTTCCACATCTTGGAAGTTACAGGTGACATAATCCAGAGTAGTGGTGGAATCACTCAGAAGCTAAAAAATAAAAAGTGATCTGCAGAGAGGTCCAAAAACATCTTTTAATTTTTAAAATTTTATTTTTTTAAGTTTATTTATCTTGGTTGTGCTGGGTCTTCATTGCTGCATGGGGTTTTCTCTGGTTATAGCCGGAAGGGGCTGCTCGCTCATTGTGGTGCACAGGTGTCTTACTGCCATGGTTTCTCTTGTTGAGAAGCAGGGACTCCAGGGTGCTCAGGCTGCCCAGGCTGCAGTAGTCTTGGCTCCTGCGTTCTGTAGAGCGCAGGCTCAGTAGTTTTGGCTCGCGGACTTTAGTTGCTCCAAGGCATATGGGATCTTCCCAGGTCAGGGTTCAAACTGTGTCTCTTGCATTGATAGGTGGATTCTTTACCACTTAGCCACAAGGGAAGCTCCAGTTAAAAAATCTTTATTGAGGCATAATTACGTACAGTAAAATGTACGATGTTGACAAAGGTAACAAGAGAACGTACATTTTAACCTGGAGCCCCAGATGTACAGCAGATGTGTAGGAGGCGTGTGAGACTCAGGGATCACAGTGCGTTATGGCAGTGTGGGGGATGAACTGGATCTTGGAAGGTGATGTTTAAGCATGTGGAGCATATTTCAGCACTCCAGGGAAAGCTTCGTGACGTGCTAATTTTGAACTCATGCCAATCATTGAATGTCCTTAACCTCCATTAGTCTAGAAGATAAAGCTTTTGTTTGTAGCTTGATAGTACTAATCTAGAAAATAGTTGGCTTTTCCTTGATATTTGGGGGAGCAGCAGTGTTGTCAGTATGAAACTGGTGCTTGGGCCCTGAGGGGCTGCGTTTTATCTGGTGTAGAGTTTCATCTTCAGTTAGGGAATTAGAAAGGGCCACCACCAGGAGCTCAGGAAAGAAGTTAGATTTCTGTTTTTTTGTAGCCCAGTTTAGAGGGACAGAATAGGAGAGGATGCTTTTAATTTATTTATTTATTTATTTATTTTTTTGAGAGGATGCTTTTTAAAAAAAAATTTTTTTATTTGGCTGCCTCTGGTCTTAATGGCGGCACGAGGATCTTCCCTTGCGGCACACGGACTGTCCAGTTGTGGCATGGGCTCGGTAGTTGCTGTACTCTGGCCCAGTTGCTCCGTGGGGTGTGGGATCTTAGTTCCGCAACCAGGGATAGAAGCTGCATCCCTTGCGTTGCAAGGTGGATTCTTAACCACTGAACCACCAGGGAAGTTCATTGACTGGTCACTTAAAAGAGCATTGAGGGATTTCCCTGGTGGTGTAGTGCTGAAGAATCTCCCTGCCCCCCCCCCCCCCCCCAAAAAAAAAAAGAATCTCCCTACCAGTGCAGAGAACAGGGGTTTGATCCCTGGTTCCGGGAAGTTTTCACTTGCTGCAGGGCAACTAAACCTGTGCGCCCTAGAGCCTGTGCTCCGCAACAAGAGATGCCACCACAATGAGAAGCAGGCGCTGCAACTAGAGAGTAGTCCCCACTTGCCGCAACTAGAGAAAGCCCCCAAGCAGCAAGGAAGACCCAGCGCAGCCAAAAATAAATACATTAAAAAAAAAAAAAAGGATTGAGGTTCTTTGGGCTTAAATTTATAACCTTGTGAGCTCTTTTCAGGTTCATAACTTGGGGTATGAAGTTCGTAACTTTATCTTTAAACACTTCTTTCTCAATGTTCTTTTCTCACTTTTTGTCAGCAAGGTAGACTAAGATGTGAAAGTCCTTTATAATGGCTTAAAGTTTGCTTTCTAAAAGTGAAAGCTATCTTGCAGTTTTTGGTTGGCTCTTAGGTTTTGTTATTTATACTTCTTGAATGTAAAATTTATTATTGAATCTGCTGGTTTTATAGTAGATAGTATTTTATAAGTATCTGGTCCCTGAGTTAAACTATTTAGGGAATATTTTTGAGGTCTGTCTTTTAATCTGAGGCCAAAGCTTGCTGCTTAGACCAGCCTAGGGGTTTGGGTTTGCAGTGTCTTAACCATGTGTGGTCTGGTAAAGATGTAGCTCATAATGTTGAAAAATTGAGCACACTTTTATAAATCATATATTTCTCATTGGAATATTGAAATATCATATATTTCATATATTTCATATCATATATGATATGAAATATCATATATTTCTCATTCTCAGTTGGCACCTATTATCAGTGCTAATGATTTGTGCATAGATTTGTGTATAGATTTGTGAGAGAAAGTTTAAATTCTTTCTAGGAAAGTATCCTAAGTCAAGTGCACATTGTCTAGACACAGTGCCTTGGAGGAAATATATCAGAAAATATGCTGAAGGCTGAAAACAGACTCAAATATCTGTGAAAATTGAAAGTGATAAAATAGGCCTTCATTTAAGAGATGAGGAGTGTGATGGCATAGCAAAAGCTACTTTTACCATATCTTTTCTTGCTAGAAATATGTAATTTTTGAATGAGAATTGGGAGGCTTATTCCAGTTAGGTTATAGTTTATGGGGCAGTCTCTGAGTCATTGAGAAGAATCTAAACCCCCTTTGACAGGCTGACTGTTTAGAAGTAATGGAATGTATGGCCTGAGAGATTATCAGAGAGCATGCTTCTAATGGACCTCCCATGTCTTTCATTGTCTTTCAGTTCTTATGGGTATGTAAATAGTTTGATAGTAGTATAAGGGAAAATCCAGAAACGATTGCAGTCAGTGAAACCAGTGAATAAGGATATGAACTGAGCTATTTACTCTTTCAGCCTAAGACGCCTTACTTTTTCTTTTATATTTTATTGTTGGTCCTCTTTTTCTAGGGTATGTGTATTTTTTTAAACTACTTTTTACTTAAAAAAAAATTAGCTCCAAAATATGTGTTTTGTGCGCTTAGGTTTGTATCGATACTGATTAAAAGATACTTGTTAAAGGATTTAGGAAATCTGGGCTTGAGTCCCATCTTTTCCTTTTTTTGACTGTGACCCTGGGCTCCTTCCTTTGCACTTCAGTTTCTTAACTGAAAGTAAAGTGGGGTGATTACCTTGCATGGTTATTGTAAACATTAAATAAGTTCATGGAGTGAAGTGCTTGGCTATTAATAGATGGTCATTTAAAACAATAGCCATAAACTAATGTTCCAACTTTTTAATCTAAGGAAAGGGGAATAAGGCTTAATTTGTTTTAAGCCTTGCAATCTTCCATTGGTGTTAGATATGTTCAAAACTTCAGATTTCAGTGCTGTTGATGAGATATATTTGTTAGTAGAGTGCTCTGTCTTTGCTATCCATAAGGTTGGCATCATCTTAAAGTTGATGCTTAAAGAATGGTGCTTTTAGTAGGAAAATAAGAATTGAATCTCCTTGCTTCAGTCATACCTAACATTGTTGTTGTCATGATTGGAGAAACTTTATTCTTCCAGTCAGGGCCAGATTTCATGACTTATGCAGTGAAAGGTTCAGTTAATACCTCATCACTGGGAATGGAGTTTCTGTGGGTATTTTAAAAAAGAAAAAATCATGACTCCCTGCAACTGAGGTGAATGGCTGCTGGGGAGTCAACCGTAGTGTTTTCTTTAGAATTGCATTGACATTGTTAGATTAATTTGGGGGAGAATTGGTGTTTAATAGTATTTAAGTTTTCCTTCCTGGAACATGATATATTTTCCTATTATTATGTCTTTCAATACACCATTTTAATAATAGTCACACATGTTTTAGTATTTATTTCTAAATATTTTATGGTTTTTCTTATGCATGATATTTTTTCATATTATTTTAGTATTTATTTCTAATTATTTTATGGTTTTTGTTAGGCATGACATTTTTTTCATATTGTTTTCTTGCTGGATTTTGCTTATATAGGAAAAGCTATTGGTATGTGTATTTTTTTGGTGTGTCCAGTTACTAAAAATTCTTAAATTCTGTTGGCTTATTGATTTAATTTTTACTTTATGGAGTCTATTGAGATAATCGTGGTTTTTCTCCTTCAATGTACTAATGTAAGCAAGCCTCCTTAAATTTAATTTTAATTGTGAAAACTGTCCTTGCCTTCCAGAGAAGAATCCCTGTTGGCCATGGTGTAACACTCTTACTGCACAACTGGATTCTGATGTTTAATACTTTAATATTTTTGCATTTATGTTGTGGGACACTTCTTTTCTAATTTTGATGAGGTTAGAATGACTTGAGAATCTTTCTAGATTTTGTGTGTGTGTGTGCGCCCCAGAAGCTCTTGATGGTTTGCCTGGAAACTGTTTGGGCCTGGTACTTTGTTGTTGTTTGTGTGGTAGATCTTTGACCTTTTAACAGATTTTCAGTGCTTTTGACCTCTGAGTTTTCCACTTCATTTTGAGTCTCTCTTTGTACTATCTTTTTCTCGCTAATCCTCTGTTGATGGTACATTTTAAATTCACTGTTACATAGTTGTAAATTGGCTTGTTTGTACAATTTCTGGTTATGTATGTTCATCTTCCTTGACTTTTTTTCTTTTGGTCTAAAGAAAAGCTATATCTTCTTGGATATACTTACCAGAAATTTGTTTGTTTTAGTGGCTTTCTCAAAGCTTGATTTTACTGATTAGCTCTGTTGTGGCTTTGTTCACAATGATGTTTTTCTAATTACATTTACTTCTTGCTTTCATCTTTAATAACTTTCTACTGCTTATTTTGAGTCTGTTTTATTTTTCTAGCATTTCAAATTGTATGTGACATTTTCTTTTATTTAGACTTCCATATTTTGAATACATTTGATATTTAAGGATAGAAGTTTCCATTTGAGTTCTACCTTGGGTAGATATCCTATTCTTTTTGGTACATTATGTTCTCATAGTAATTCATTTAAAAACACGTTTTGATTTCATCTTCAATCTCAGAATTAATTGAAGTGAGTCTGAAGATTTCCAGGTGGATAGACTTATTTCTTTGTGTCTGTTGGATTAATTTCTTTTTAAGAAAATATTTATTTATTTGGCTTTGTCGGGTCTTCATTGTGGCATGTGGGCTTAATTACTCTGTGGCCTGTGGAATCTTTGTTCCCCAACCAGGAATTGAACCCTCATCCCTGCCTTGCAAGGTGGATTCTTAACTACTGGACCACCAGGGAAGTCCCCTTAGTTTCTTATTTTGAGATATTGTGGAAAGGGAGGGTGGTTTTGTTTTTTGGAATTTTAGATCTGCTGATTTGTAGATTTGATAATTTCTTGTTTTTAATATTTTTTGAAGCATATGTCAGGGTCATATCAATTATACTTTTATATATGCACATGACATAATTTCTTTTTGTCCCCTTATAATGCTTTTTGTTTTGAATGCTTTGTAGACTGCTAGTATTGTATTTGCTTTCTGTTAATACTTGCTTGATAGAGTGGAGTAACACTGTCCAGCGTTTGTTTTGCTTACCCGAATTCAGCTGTATAAATGTGACAAAGCGAGGTGCCAGTGACTCTGCAGGTGAGTTCAGGGATGGTAGACCACTGTTTGGAGGGGCACCCCTTATATTGTGAGCCCTTGGTAAATGCAGTGTTGGTCTTGAAACGTAAGGTTTGACTTTTACTATATCATGTTTCCTAAATGTAAGTCAGCTGCTCTATCAGTCTCCAGTGAGGTGCTTAAGATTTTGGTTTACTCATTTTTGACTGAATGTGATTTTCATCTTAAAGCATCCAGCTCCTCCGTATGGGACTCCGTTGTGGGTGTTTTACTGTTTACTTACCTCCAATCTATTTGTATTATCTTATTTTAGATGTTTCTTTTTATATAAACATATAGTTGAATTCTTTGTTTTTGAACTGATTTTTTTCTCCCTAGTTGTTTGAAGGTCATATGTTCATTTTCTCTTCTTCTGAAGTTGCCTGTAAATTTTTAACACATTTAAACCGTCACTTCTTTATTCTTGTTTAGAAATAATCAGAATCTATATCTTCTGTTCCCCCACAAGACAGCTGCTGCTTGCTTTGACTTCCCTCTCCTTTCTCTTCCCTCTTCGACTTCCTATGTTGAAATCATGCACGTATTTTAGTTCCATATTGCTTGTTTTCCTCAAAGTCAGCATGTGTTGCTTCCTGTACTTATCATTGTTCCTTATAACTCATTACCATCTTGGGTGATTTAAAATATTATATTGGAGTGTATCTACTAACTGTTTCAGAGAAGGTCTTTGAATGGTAAATGTTGAGCTCTTTGATGCGTGGAATTCTTTCTCTTGCACTCCCATTTGAAAGCTGATTTGATTGAATGAGTTTCAAATTATTTTCCTTATAACTTTGCTAGTGCTCTGTTGTCATCTAGTGTCTGTGTTACTGATGTGAAGTCTAATTTTACCTTTATGTGATCTGTGTATCTTTGTAGGAATTCACTTTTTTCCTTTGGGAGTTTTTAGGATTTCCTGAAATTTCAATAAGATGTCACTGTAAATCTTCTCTTACTCCCCCCAGAAAATTTCTAGAACTCCTAAAACATAGATGTTGGACTTTCTGGTTCTGTGTTTTATTTTATTTTATTTTATTTTTTCAGTGAGTTTTGTCATACATTGATATGAATCAGCCATAGAGTTACATGTATTCCCCATCCCAGTCCCCCCTCCCACCTCCCTCTCCACCCGACTCCTCTGGGTCCTCCCAGTGCACCAGGCCCCGGGCACTTGTCTCATGCATCCCACCTGGGCTGGTGGTCTGTTTCACCACAGATAATATACATGCTGTTCTTTCGAAACATCCCACCCTCCCCTTCTCCCACAGAGTTCAAAAGTCTGTTCTGTACTTCTGCGTCTCTTTTTCTGTTTTGCATATAGGATTATCGTTACCATCTTTCTAAATTCCATATATATGTGTTAGTATGCTGTAATGTTCTTTATCTTTCTGGCTTACTTCACTCTGTATAATGGGCTCCAGTTTCATCCATCTCATTAGAACTGATTCAAATGCGTTCTTTTTAACGGCTGAGTAATATTCCATGGTGTATATGTACCACAGCTTCCTTATCCATTCATCTGCTGATGGGCATCTAGGTTGCTTCCATGTCCTGGCTATTATAAACAGTGCTGCGATGAACATTGGGGTGCATGTGTCTCTTTCAGATCTGGATTCCTCAGTGTGTATGCCCAGAAGTGGTATTGCTGGGTCATATGGCAGTTCTATTTCCAGTTTTTTAAGAAATCTCCACACTGTTTTCCATAGTGTGGTTCTGTGTTTTATATATCTACCTTTCTTTCATACTCAAGAGGCATTTTGGGAGAATTTCTTAGTTTTGTTTCCCGTTTGTTTTTTTCCTGCATCTTTTTTGTTATTAAATGTATCTGTTGAACTTTATTTTGAAAATAGTTTCATTTTTCTGTTATTAAAGTGTCTTTATTGAATATAATTTACATATAATAAATTATATCCACTCTAAGTGTACAGTTCCATGCATTTTGATAGGTATATACAGCCGTGAATCTCCCCTCTTGCCCCCAACAATTAAGATTTGGGTTATCACAGAGCGTTTTCTCTTACCCCTGTACAGTCCTTCCCTCTCTCCCTCCCTAAGCCAGTGATTG
The DNA here is from genome assembly GCF_963930625.1 of Muntiacus reevesi. Classification (NCBI taxonomy): domain Eukaryota; kingdom Metazoa; phylum Chordata; class Mammalia; order Artiodactyla; family Cervidae; genus Muntiacus; species Muntiacus reevesi. Next base: position 49,941,413 of record NC_089250.1, on the reverse strand, counting down.
GCTTTCTGTCAGATGCAGAAATGGTTAGTTTGCATTTTCTAGAGTTACATATAAATGGACTCATATATTTGTGGAGGGTTTCTTTCACTCAGCCTTTTTTTTTTTAAGTAAGTATTTATTTGGCTCTGTTGGGTCATATCTGTGGCATGCTGGGATACTAGTTGCCACTTGCAAACTCTTAGTTGTGGCATGTGGGATCTAGTTCCCACACAGGACCAGGGATCAAACCCGGGCCCCCTGCATTGGGAGCCTGGAGTCTTAGCCACTGGACCACCAGGGATATCCCCACTTACCCTGTTTTTGAGAGTTACTTGTAACTTGGTAAAGAATCTGCCTGCAATGTGGGGGACCTGGGTTTGATCCTTGGGTTGGGAAGACCCTCTGGAGAAGAGAAAGGCTACCCACTCCAATATTCTGGCCTGGAGAATTCCATGGACTATACAAGTCCACAGAGTCGCAAAAAGTTGGACACGACTGAGCGACTTTCTTATTATTTTTACTTTCTTATTATTTTACTTTCTTATTTTATTTTACTTTCTTATTATTTCTTCTTATTATTACCTTAAGTGTATTTAACCACCCCCCAGAATCCTTTTTTGGTTTTGAAAGCTTCGCATATCACGCGAAATGCTGGGTTGGATGAAGCATAAACTGGAATCAACATTGCTGGGAGAAATATCAATAACCTCAGATATGCAGATGACACCACCCTTACAGCAAAAAGCGGAGAGGAACTAAAGAGCTTCTTGATGAAAGTGAAAGAGAAGAGTGAAAAACTTGGCCTCAAACTCAACATTCAGAAAACTAAGATCATGGCGTCTGGTTCCTTCACTTCATGGCAGCTAGATGGGGAAACGAGGGAAATAATGACAGGCTTTATTTTCTTGGGTTCCAAAATCACTGCAGATGGTGACTGCAGCGATGAAATTAAAAGATGTTTGCTCCTTGGAAGAAAAGCTACGACAAACTTAGAAAGCATATTAAAAAGCAGAGACATTGCTGACAAAGGTACATCTAGTCAAAGCTGTGGTTTTTCCGGTGGTCATGTATGGATGTGAGAGTTGGACCATAATGAAGTCTGAGCACCAAAGAATTGATGCTTTTGAACTGTGCTGTTGGAGAAGACTCTTGAGAGTCCCTTGGACTGCACGGAGGTCAAACCAGTAAATCCTAAAAGAAATCAAACCTTGAATGCTCAGTGGAAGGACTGATGCCAAATCTCCGTACTTTGACCACCTGATGGGAAGAGTTGATTCATTAGAAAAGAACCCTGATGCTGGAAAAGATTGAAGGCAGGAGGAGAAAGGGACAACAGAGGACGAGATGATTGGATGGCATCACGGACTCAATGTTCATGTGTTTGAGCAAGCCCTGGGAGATGGTGAAGGACAGGGAAGCCTGGCATGCTGCAGTCCATGTGGTCTCGAGGAGCTGGACGTGACTGAGCGACAAAACAACAACCCCCCACCCCCAACTAGGAAATTAAAATTGATACCACAGACCTTATTTAGATTGAACCAGTTTTACCTTAGCTCTTCTGTGAATGTGTATTTACTTCTGTATACTTTTATCACATGTGTAGATTCTTGCAGCCAAAACCATACTTGGCAATCATATCTTAATTTCTAATTTTTCTTTATGGCAACTTAATTCATTTTAAAAATTAATTTATTATTTTTTTATTGAAGTTTAATTGATTTATAATAGCTTATTTTTCATGGATGAAATCTCCTTTTACCTTGGTCGATATTTATGATTCTTTTAAAGCCTCCTCTTTGTTCCTGCAGCTGTTTCTTAAGATGTTAGCATCTTGTTTTTGTGGTGTTGATTTCCCTTTTGGTAATTCTGGTTTGTAAAGTGATAGTCTCTGGTTTAAGGAATGCTATTCTCCCGTCCGTGGGTGCACTGTCCGTTTACTCATCTGTCAGGATGGATTGTAGGGAGAGATGGGAAATATGGCCAGATGTAGGGGCTTCCCACTTCTGGGTACTAGTAGCTGCGTGGATGCCATACTGATTGTTGAGCTCAAGTGCCTGTGCTCAGTGAAGAATCTGCCTCCTTAGAGGCCGAGGAGGGCAGTGACTGGCCTGTCCAGTTGTGCCAAATGCATTTTCCCCCCATATGACTTAAATAACTGCACTGGAGCCTGCTTCTGTTTCCCCATGGCAGCGACCGTGTCGACACCTTGAATGGAGCATCTCTCTGCTTCCCCCACCTTCACAGCTGCTCCCCATTCTAACAGTGTTTTTCTCTTGAGGGTTATGGACAGTTACTGCCTCTGTCAGCTTAGTTCTGGTGATAGTGTCACTTCTTGTTTCTCAGGATTATTTTAGAAAATCAATACATCTGTCTTTAGTCATTTCTAGGACTTAAGATGGGAGGAGAAGACATGTATAGCTAATGCAGTTTTATCTTGATCCAGTCTCCTTAAGACATTTTTTTTGGGAAGGATTTTTGGGGGGATGCTGTGCCGCATGGCACATGGGATCCTAGTTACCCGATCGGGGCTTGAGCCTGCACCCCCTGCATTGGAATCACGGGAGTCTTAACCACTGAACCTTCAGTGGAGTCTTGGGGTAGATTTTTGGAGATGGATATTTGTGTCACTGGTAGAGAATCCACCTTACCAACATAGGAGATGTGGGTCTGATTCCTAGATCAGGAAGATCCCTTGGAGAAGGAAACAGCAACCCTCTCCAGTATTCTTGCCTGGGAAATCCCATAGACGAGGAGTCTGGCGCAGGCTACAGTCCATGGGCTCGCAAAAGCGTTGGACACAACTTAGCGACCAAACAACAAACTTGGTATTAACTTTGAAACGCCTGTTCTGCTGATGGCCGTTTAACCCTGATTGATTGACATTGACCGCTGGAGCTTATATGTTACACAGGGTTCGGAATTTCTTCTGCTCCTAAGTTGGGTTGGCTATCACTGTGCTATTTTTCTTTTTGATCTTTGTAGTTTTTTAAAATAGATTTGCTTCCAGATCAATCATATTTCTTCTCCCCCAGATCTTTTTGTTTATATTTTGTATGGTTCTTGGGAACGTCAGGGTATGAAATGGTTAATCTAATAAGTGTGAATTTCGTTTTCAGGGGAAAAAAGCTGTTTTGACTTTTTTTTTCCTTTCCCCATTTAGTTTTTCCTTGGTTTGGCTTGGATATTGGTGGAACCCTGGTCAAGCTGGTTTATTTTGAACCCAAAGACATCACTGCTGAAGAAGAAGAGGAAGAAGTGGAAAGTCTTAAAAGCATTCGGAAATACCTGACCTCCAATGTGGCTTATGGGTCCACGGGTATTCGGGACGTGCACCTGGAGCTGAAGGACCTGACTCTGTGTGGACGCAAAGGCAATCTGCACTTTATACGCTTTCCCACTCATGACATGCCTGCTTTTATTCAAATGGGCAGAGATAAAAACTTCTCGAGTCTCCACACTGTCTTTTGTGCCACTGGAGGTGGAGCGTACAAATTTGAGCAGGATTTTCTCACAGTATGCATTTTTTAGCTTATATACAATTTATGGTAATTTGATTGTTAAAAATAATACCAATAGCAAGTGATGGATTTGTTTCCATCTTTAATGGAATTTGAATTTTCTTGAGTCAAATTAAGATTAAATAGTCATAGGAGTTGCCATTTAGAGATTGTTGTATAGTTTATTTTTTGCCCAATTCAGATGAGTTGAGAATCAGAACCACTGAAAGCGTAGCATTTTGTTGTTATTTTAGTATGAAGAAACAATATAATTGTAATAAGCAGAGTAAGGAACTACCAGTGAGGAGCTAATATCATTGTTTTGAACAACTAAGTTGAAAAATAATTTTTAAAAATTAATGTCATTTCATGTTATAAAGTTGTTTCCAGTCTTATCTACCACATAAGTCTTCTTAACCTCCTTAATTGTTTCTTGGCAGTTTTACTGTTTAGAAATATGAGGAACTCAGGTCCAAAGCAGTGTTTTTTTCAGGCCTCCGGGCTAGTCAGAGATGGCTGACGGTGCTGTGTGTGCTTAGTCGCTCAGCTGTGTCCGACTCTTCGCGACCCCGTGGACTGCAGCCTGCCAGGCTCCTCTGTCCTTTCGGATTCTCCTGGCAAGGATATTGGAGTGGATTGCCATGCCCTCCTCCAGGGGATCTTCGCAACCCAGGGATCGAACCCAGGTCTTCTGCATTTCAGGCGAATTCTTTACCGACTGAGTCGCTGGGGAAGCACTGTTCTGTTTTCCCCAAGTGCCCTTTGATGTATCCTGAGTTGCATGCTTGTTACCAGGAGTCTGGACACTAGGGGGAGTGCCAGTGGGCACTTGATTTTGTTTTCATTCAGTAAACGTGTGTAAGGCCTTGAAGCTAGGTCTTTTGAGGGTGGATGTGGGAATAGATGGGAGAATTGATAAATGAATTTGCCAGGACTCTGATCTTCAGGGTGCAGTGTAGATTTAATATATCTTCAGTGACCATGGTTTTTATGCCACCAATGAAAATGTTATTGCAGAGATTCTGTCTTTGCTTGTTATTTTTCAACCATCTCCCTGCTTGAGTGTCATTGTGTGTTTGTGATTTTGTCTTCTTTCTTTGTCCTCTATCTTCTTTCTCCCATAACTGAGTATAACCATAATATAGGATTGACATGAATTTTAAAATGAGGTTTTGCTTGAATTTTTCGTGGTTTCTTTTCTACCTGTGAGTTAATGGGGAGATAGCAGGAGGAGGGGAGGTCCCCTCCCTTTGAGGTCGTCGTAGTGGACTCTGGATTGTAACTGATAGGTAAGGGTGAAACTGATAGGCATCACCACCTCGATGGACATGACTTTGAGCATGCTCCAGGAGTTGATGGCCAGGGAAGCCTGTCGTGCTGCAGTCCATGGGCTCGCAAAGAGTCAGACACGACTGAGCGACTGAACTGACTGAAAGGAGAAAACCTACATATTTCTCTAACCTGTAGAGGTGCCTTTGGAACATATTCAAAAACCATTCAGACTGTTACCAGAGAATAAGGGCTTCCCTCATAGCTCAGTTGGTGAAGAATCTGGCTACAATGCAGGAGACCCGGTTTCAATCTCTGGGTCGGGAAGATCCCCTGGGGAAGGAAATGGTAACCCACTACAGTATTCTTGCCTGGAGAATCTCATGGACAGAGGAGCCTGGCAGGCTACAGTCCATGGGGTCACTAGAGTCGGATGCAACTTAGCAACTAAACCACCACCAGAGGTTGTGTGGTAATCCAAGGAGAGAGGCAGGGTAGATTTTAGACCTTAGGAGTTGCCTCCTAGGCTATTGGGGTTTCTAATTGTATGCATCAGTGCTATTCTTGAAAACTGTATGAAAATGAAATGCCTTACCAATCCTGCTTGTGCATTGGGAGTGATGATTATTTAATAAACCACAGTGAAATATTTCTAATAATATGGATTTATCCTGTCTCTTTTTAAATATGAATCAGATTTCCTTGTATTGAGTTTTCTTGTTGGTACAACACCTGCATTATGAGTAATGTGATGAAATAACCTATGTATTAGACATAACTATGTCAGTTAGACTGAGATTCTTTAGGAATAATGGCACAGCAGGACAGGAAAGATAAAAAGAGGTCTTGGTAGGCATGCAGTGACAGAAAACTACTTTGATTTCAGTTAGGCCACTAGTGTAAAACAATTTAGCTTTGAAATGAAAATGCTGACACTTGAGATTCAAGTGTCAGGAAGTCAGAATTGAATTCATTGTGACAGGGAGGGCATGAGCAGATGAAATAAGGGCGGCAATGAACATTTTCAAGGGTTTGGGTTTTATCAGAGGAGTAACCTAATACTCATAATTAGGGGTTAATTAAGGATTAAGATGAAGTTATCTGTTAACTTCCATCTCCTCCGGATCAGAATAAATTGAATATAAATGTAATCAAACGAGTTGAATTAAAGGGGGAGGACTTACGGGGCTAAACTTGGTTGTATGGAGTTGAGGCATCTTTGTTGCACATATTGAATAGATATGCTGGTAGCATTCGTTTGAAGGTTGGGGTAGAAGTTCATAGGTAAAAAGTGAAAGTTTATATCACCTCTCCAAAGTTACCACTGTTAAAGGTTTGTGTATCTTTTTTGTTTTTCTGTGCATGACTGTGTATGACATATACATGGGCATCTAAACATGGTTTTAAGTCAGTTTTTTGCATCAGGTGACCAAAGTATTGGAGTTTCAGCTTCAGCATCAGTCCTTCCAATGAATATTCGGGACTGATTTCCTCTAGGATGGACTGGTTGGGTCTCCTTGCAGTCCAGGGGACTCTTAATAGTCTTCTCCAACACCACAGTTCAAAAGCATCAATTGTTTGGTGCTCAGCTTTCTTTATAGTCCAACTCTCACATCCGTACATGACTACTGGAAAAACTATAGCTTTGACTAGACGGACCTTTGTTGGCAAAGTCATGTCTCTGCTTTTTAATAAGCTGTCTAGGTTGGTCATGACTTTCCTTCCAAGGAGCAAGTTATCTTTTAATTTCATCGCTGCAGTCACCATCTGCAGTGATTTTGGAGCCCCCCAAAATAAAGTCTGTTACTGTTTTCATTGTGTCCCCATCTATTTGTCATGAAGTGATGGGACCGGATGCCATAATCTTAAGTTTTCTGAATGTTGAGCTCTAAGGCAACTTTTTCACTCTTCTTTACTTTCATCAAGAGGCTCTTTACTTCTTCGCTTTCTGCCATAAGGGTGGTGTCATTTGCATAACTGAAGTTATTGATATCTCTCCCAGCAATCTTGATTCCATCTTGTGCCTCATCCGGCTCAGCGTTTCTCATGATATACTCTGCATATAAGTTAAATAAGCAGGGTGACAATATATAGCCTTGATGTACTCCTTTCCGACTTGGAACCAGTCTGTTCCATGTCCAGTTCTAACTGTTGCTTCTTGACCTGCATACAGATTTCTCAAGAGGCAGGTCAGGTGGTCTGGTATTTCCCATCTCTTTTAAGAATTTTCCACAGTTTGTTTTAATGTGCTCTGTAAAGCATGCACAAATAATACACATCAATGAGTACTTTTATGGTTTGTCTTATGTAGAGGAGATGCCTTATTAAATGGAATTTTTATTGTTGTTTGACTTGTTAAAAAAAAATCTGAATGTATTTTTATTTCATTACAGATAGGTGATCTTCAGCTTTGCAAACTCGATGAACTAGATTGCTTAATAAAAGGAATTTTGTATATTGACTCAGTTGGATTCAATGGACGGTCACAGTGCTATTACTTTGAAAACCCTGCTGATTCTGAAAAATGTCAGAAGTTACCATTTGATTTGAAAAATCCATACCCTCTGCTGCTGGTGAACATTGGCTCTGGGGTTAGCATCTTAGCAGTATATTCCAAAGATAATTATAAGAGGGTCACAGGTACCAGGTAGGTCTTTTATATAAAGGTCGTTGTTTATTCTTGATATCATAATGGGTTAAAACTGAGTTTTCCGGTATTGTGTATCAGTACATCTTCAAGAACTTGTTAAAATTATGTGAAAGGTATATTTCTGTGGGATTATGCAAGCAAATATTGTTACTCTTTGAAAATTATGATTTCATGATCTACTTTTCTTTAATCTGTAATCCTGAAGTTTCATTGCCATAGTTTTACAAAATATCTCATCAGCCTCATTGAACCCATGGTCCCTGCCCTCAGATAGTGTATGCTGTGTATATACCATAAAGTAGCCAAAGCCACTGGTGACATTTATAAGGAGAGGGCAAGGCAAGATCTCACCTTCGAAACTGGTCTAGATTTTACATGTTTACATACATATATGTAGCTGGGGGATGTTGTCAGATCTAGAAGTTGAGGTACCAAACAGTGGAAAGATAATTGGGGGAGAGTAGTTAAAAGGGAGGATTAGGTGACAGATGAACATAAATACCTTTTGGTTTAAGGATTAGCGATCACTAAAACAACAGGAGCTAGAGATTGGGATAAGTTTTGAACATGTGTGAGTTAAAGAAAGGGATAATTTTGGGAGAGAAAACATATTCGTGGAGGAGCTCTAGTAGGGTAGAGAGGCTAAAGATCACGGATGACAAGACTCTTGGATGAGGATGATGCGGGGTTTGCACTTGGAGATAGAAAAGAAAGAGGTGCCATCATGGCCCTGGTGGGCTGATCTGTACCTGAGACTCCTGGTATCCAGCAGGTGCCCAGCCTGCATTGGGAAGTTAAGGAGGTGGGCCCTGTGTTTTGCCACTTTGTTGGCTTATGTGAATATGTTATCCTCAAAGTGTCTATTAGACACTTTGTTTTTATCTTTTCACAGACTTGTTTTCTACTAGTGGCATCTGCATGATGGAGATGGGGCAAGATTGGATTGCTACATGAATATGGTTTTCAGATCATAAATTCTACTTTCCTCTTCTTATTTTGAAAAATGTTTCAATACTATGTTTGTTTTTAATCACAGTCTTGGAGGAGGAACTTTTTTTGGTCTTTGCTGTCTTCTTACTGGTTGTACCACATTTGAAGAAGCTCTGGAAATGGCATCACGTGGAGATAGCACCAAAGTGGATAAACTAGTGCGAGACATTTATGGAGGGGACTATGAGAGGTTTGGACTGCCAGGCTGGGCTGTGGCTTCAAGGTAAGGGAACGGGGCATGTGTGCTCTTAAGAAATACAGGATGTACAATGGAATGTTATCAGCCATAAAAAAGAACAAAATCATTTGCGGTAACATGGGTGGACCTAGAGATTCTCATGCTGAGTCAAGTAAGTCAGAGAAGAACAGATACATGGTATTTCTTACATGTGGAATCTTAAAAAAAAGCTACAAATGAACTTACCTACAAAACCAAAACAGAGTTGCAGATGTAGAAAATAAACTTAGTGTTATGGTGGGGGGTGGGTGGTAAGAGGAGGAGGTAGGAATAAATTGAAAGATTGGGATTGACTCATACACGCTACTATACATAAAATAGACAACTAGTAGGGACCTACTGTATAGCACAGGGAACTCTACTCAATACTCTGTAATGTCCTATATGGGAAAAGAATCTAAAAAAGTAGATGTGTGTGTGTGTATAACAGATTGCCTTTGCTCTGCACATGAAACTAACACAGTGTTGTAAATCAATTATATACACCCCAATAAAAATTTTAAAATAGCACAGGAATAAAGTATTAAGTATTGGGTGTGTTTTTTACTCTTTAAATAGCTTTGCATACTATGAAGTCACCTGTTTAAAGCGTACAATTTAGTAGTTTCTAGTATATTTATAGAATTTTGCAGTTATCTTTGTAATGTAGTTTGGGAGTATTTTCATCGTCCCAGAGAGAAACCTTGCTTCCATCAGCTCTCTCTCCCCCCATCCCCTCCCTCTCCCCATAGTTCCTGGAAAACACTACTCTGTTTTTTGTCTTTATATGGCATCATACAACAAGTGATTTTTGTGACTGGCTTCTTTCACTTAGCATAATGTTTTCAACATTCATCCTTGTTGTATCATAAATCAGTACTTTGTTCCTTTTATTGCTGAATAATATTCCATTGTATTGATATACAACATGTATCTTTTGGGTTTTAACTGCCTTAACAGGTGTAAAAGGATATCTCATTTTGATTTGTATTTAACTGATGAATAATGATGTTCAACACTTTTTGATGTTTAATAAGTTTAATATTTTAATAAACATTTTTAATATTTAATAAGATTCGGCTTATGGGATCTTCCTGGACCAGGGATGGAGCCCGTGGCCTCTGCATTGTCAGGCGGATTCTCATCCACTGTACCACCAGGGAAGTCTGGGTGCAAGGCTTTTAATAATAGAAAAGGCATTTGTATACTTGCTTGTTTACTAATTTTAAGTACTTTGTAAATTCTGTAGATTTCATTTTCTGCGTTTGCAACATTTGCTCAATGATAAGATCCCTTTTCTGATTGGTTGGGTTTGTGATCAAGTCATAGTTATCTATGTATCAGTTTTATTCATCAGGCTTCCCTGGTGGCTCACACGGTAAAGTGTCTGCTTGCAGTTTGGGAGACCTGGATTCGATCCCTGGGTCAGGAAGATCCCCTGGAGAAGGAAATGGCAACCCACTCCAGTACTCTTGCCTGAAAAATCCCTTGGACAGAGGAGCCTGGCAGGCTACAGTCCATGACAAAGAGTCAGACATGACTGAGTGACTTCTCTCTCTGCTCATCAGGTACTTTGAAATACTTGATCTTCTAGGGAAATCGGAAACTGTTGAAAGTAGTTTACTCAGGGACTCAGCTGTCTGTACTTTGCTTTGCTCAGATAAAGCCATTTACCAGATGTGAATGTGACCCTTCAGCTGAGTGGAACAGCTCTACAGTTGGGAGTAGATCACTAATTGAGGCGTGTTCCTGGAACTTAGCCTGGTTTCAGAAGGAGCATGGTATCTTCAGTGGATCTGAATGTGCTTAGTCACTCAGTTGTATCCGACTCTTTGCGACCCCATGGACTGTAGCCCGCCAGGCTCCTCTGTCCATGGGGATTCTCCAGGCAAGAATACTGGAGTGGGTTGCCATGCCCTCCTCCAGGTGACGTTCCCAACCCAGGGATCGAACTTGGGTCTCCCCATTGCAGGCTGAACCTGCAGGGAGGCCCATACCTGGTGTCAAAGCTGGATTTCATAGAACCCTCAGGGAATGCCATTTGTGCATTCAGAATGCTTGAGTTCTTGAAGTTGGCATTTCTTTTTGAGCAGATGTCCTGTTATTTTGTAATAAAAGTTCGAAGATTTGAACAGTATTGCCCTGAAAGTTATTTTATCTTAGTAAAGTACCCTTAAGTTCTCTTATGCTGTTTTACCTTTGGTTTAGCAACCAGTTATTTATTTTTTTTTCCATCACAGCTTTGGAAACATGATGAGCAAGGAGAAGCGAGAGGCTGTGAGTAAAGAGGACCTTGCCAGAGCGACTTTGATCACCATCACCAACAACATTGGCTCAATAGCAAGAATGTGTGCCCTTAATGAAGTAAGGGGACATGGATTTCTTTAGTTGCTCTGAGGAAAATACAGAACTTACTATGTGGGCCCCACCTTGTATACAGCGTCTGTCTTCTCCGAACAGTGCCTAAATGTAGTTGTAAGTGGTGGATTTTGTTTCATTGGCATAGTTAAAATGCTTCACATGTAGATTAATCTTAACAGATTTTTATTTTATTAATCAAGATAAACACTGCTACAGTCTAGAAGTAGAGCAGAAGGCAGAGGAAGGTAGGGAAGGTAGCCAGTTTCACAGATAATGGGGACTGTTTGTTGGGTGGTGGTGAAGGGTGGCGATGCTGAGTATAGATCCCATGCTCACCGTTGAGCTCAGGAGTCCCTGGGAATGAATCCAGAGGAAGGCACTGAAGCTGGGAGAAAACGGAGTGGGCCGAGGAATGCCCACCCTGCTCCCCTCCAGCTGGCTGCAGCAGAGCTGTCTTTGTGCTTTCAGCTTCTTTACAGTGCTGCCTTGTAGCATTCAGGTCAAGCAGCATTGTACAGGGCTATGAAAGAACTAAGAATGGCCTTCCCTTGGGGATCCGGTTGGTATCACTTGTCCCTATTTATGCACTTTGGTTTAAAATAAGGCTTTTAAATAGATAATTCAGGCATGTGACTTAAATCTCAGGTTACAAAAGGATTGTCTCTTTTTAGTTAAAAGATACTGTATTTTCATGAAGAAATTTAAAATTCTTCATTTGAATGTTTTAACACTTCTGTTTTCTTTGTTGCACGTTCCTTTTCCTGTGCTTATGTATTTTAAGATATTTCAGTTGATGTACATACAATTTTGTTTTTTACTTATGTATTATGAATTGCAGGGTTGTATATTTGATTTCTTTTTATATCATTTCATAAGTCATTCACATAGAATTGGTAATTTGGTTGCTTGTCAATGATCGCTCTGTGATAAAGCATTTTTAAGCGTGAAACTATTTCCTTCGATGGTTTTATTCTTCTTCTTCTTTTTTTTAATGTTCATTTTTGTTTATTTGGCTGCAGTGGGGTCTTCTTGTGGCATGTGGGGTCTAGTTCCCTGACCAGGGATTGAATCCAGGCCCCCTGCAGTGGGAGTTTGGTGTCTTACCACTGGACCATCAGGGAAGTCCCTGGATTTATTCTTGATAAGGGATTTATTCAGGAGTGAGATTTCTTATCTAAAGAATATCACACTTGTGGGACTTCCTTGGTGGTCCAGTGGCTGAGACTCCACGCTCCCAATGCAGGAGGCTCAGGTTTGCTGCTTAGGGAACTAGATCCCACATGATGCAACTAAGACCTGGAGCTGCTAAGTAAAGAGATAAAATAAATATTTTAAAAAAGAATACCATGGTTATGAATCTTGATGGATATTGCCAAGATGCTTTGCACAAGGGCCGCACCATTTTAGATCATTCTTAGCAATGAATGAATGGATCAGTTTGACCACAACTTGACTAATATTGAGGGTTAGTTAGAATTTCTGTTAGTTGTTTTGCTGACTTTTTTTTTCTTTTAGTGCCTATCTAAAATACAGTTTTTTTTAAGACTGTGTTTTCCACTTACAGTGCTTATAAAGTACAGTGTTATTTTCTTTCCCTGTGCGCATATTCAGCAGTATCAAGAATGCCTAGTTGTTTACTGTAGGAGCTCAACTTTAAAACTGCCTTGGAATTTGTTTGTCCTCCACTGTTTTTGTGTGAAACAACGCTAAATGCATGCTAAGTTGATGTACTCAAACTTCAGTGGTGGGCCCAGGTGGAGGTGCTCCGCCACCAGGCAAGCCCCCAGGCGTTCCTCCTGGCTGGCCTCCAGTGCTCTCGTGTAGCTTGGTAGTGATAGACTTGCAGACTTTTTTTTTCCAGCTCTGTCTGCCTTTGTTTCGATTCTTCTTCACAGTTTGTAGTATGTAAGATCTTGGGTCACTCAGACATCCAAGGAAGGGAACTGTCAACATCTAGAGTCTTTGCTAACTTTTAATGGCTCTAAAATTTTACTTTTTTTGCTCATTTAGTGAGGTTGAATTTTTGTGTGTGTGATATTTTCTCTTATAATTTGCACGTATGTTACTTTTCTTCTTTGAATTGGTCTTAGTATTTTTTTTTTTAACTTATCTGTGTAAAACTTTGTATTTAATTGTAGTTATGGTTTGTCATGTTAATTCAAATGCTTTTCCTAATCTTATTCTCCTGTGACATTTTCTGGCATGCTTTGAAGTGGGTTTAGAGTTGTCGGGCTCAAATTTAAGTAGCCCTGGATCAACTGGAGTAAATGTAAATACTTTTTTTTTTTGATCAGCATTCAACTTACTAACAAACTATGTACATGATACTCTCTTTGGGGTAGCTTTTAGGAGAGAACAGAAATTAACATGAACACTAATTGCCTTTTTTTGATGTGCTCAGAACATTAACCAGGTGGTATTTGTTGGAAATTTCTTGAGAATTAATACGATCGCCATGCGGCTTTTGGCATATGCTTTGGATTATTGGTCCAAGGGACAGTTGAAAGCACTTTTTTCGGAACATGAGGTAAGCAATGTTATTTCCTGTGACATGTTACCTTCATAAAGGGCGTGCTGTACTTATTATTTGTTTCTGTATAATGTGGTTAACTTTGTTCGTATTCAAAAGCTGTTTCTTACCTGATTTAATGTAAGGTAAATATTTGGTTAATTTTATTGTGAGCTTTAGCAATTTTAAAGAAGAAAGTCTTGACAAACATCCAGCTATATTCCTGATGCCAATTTCTTTTCCGAACCATCCTTTGTATTTTCCCCATTGCAGTTTGTACTTAGTTGTAAATGTACTTAACTCTGAGTTATTTTTTAATTTTTTGATGTCAGTTTTTATCGTGTTAGTATAGTTCTTGTGCCAGTTACTTTATTTAAGATGTATGTCCTAAAACCAACTCCATCAGTAAAAAGCATTCCAGAAGTAGAGCCACACTCTTGTAAGAACTTAACACATAGGTTGTGTGAAAAAGAATAATTGAATTGCTTAACCTGATATGCTATTTTGGAAAGTGTCTTTATGATTTGAGGAACAGTAAAACCAGAGCTATGAAAGGGACTTTGTCTTTCCTCCCCTTGGTTTTGGGTCAGTTGGACTCTTTCAAGTGTTAAAGGGGATTGTAGATAGTGTTAGCATCAACAATTTTCAGAATTGTGTTGGCATACTTACTTTGTGATATGAACCCTTTATGAAGTTTGGTTTTCCTCTCTGGCTAGCCTGTTTGCTCTTTGTCCTTGTATTTTCCATTTTCATTTAGGTCTCTGTCTCTAATGTTGATCTCTACTTGTGGAGCTCTGATTATTTTAGGTTCTCTGAGTCATGAAATATACTCCTGCTTGCACGCTGAAGTCATTGTGATTACTGTTGTGAAAGCTTTGTATAGATTGTTTTCAAGCCTTTCTTTTTCATTGTTCACTATTCTCATCTCACACTTCTTGGCTTGTAACAATCTCTGTCTGTTACTAGATAGTAACTTGGGTCTGGAGTGGAACTCAGTATAATGGTTAATTTTATCCATTCTTTTCTGTAAAATAAAACCAAGATATAGAAAATCACGTAAAACAAAGTGTGTAACTGACTGTTATGACTGCATTTCCTCTGCAGGAGGTGCTGGTTTAATTCCTTGAATGGGAACTAAGTCTGCATGCTGCAGGGCATGGCCAAAAAATTTAATAATAATAATAAAGTGAACACCCTTGAATGCTGTCCTCTGGCAGAATTGAGGGTTTCTGAGTGTTGTTGAGTCTTGCTCAGCTGTGTCCTCCTACAGTTTCTGACTTTGTCGTAACACGTCTATGTGGCTGCTTTTTTAAAAAAATTTCTTTTTAATTGAAGAATGATTGATTTACAGTATTGTGTTGGTTTCTGCCATACACAAACATGAACCAGCCATAGGTATACGTATGTCCCCTCCCTCTTGAACTCCCTCCCACCTCGCATCCCTCTGGGTTGTCAGAGCACCAGTTTGAGCTCTGAGTCATAGCAGACTCCCACTGGCAGTTTTACATGTGGTGGTGTATATGTTTCATTGCTGCTATATTTGTCCTGTTCTCCTCCGCCACCCCAACCCCCGTCCTCAAGTCTGTTCTCTACATCTGCGTCTCTGTTGCTGCCCTGCGTATAGATTCATCATTTTCACCTTCCTAGTTTCTGTATATGTGCATTAAAACGCAATATTTGTTTTTTCTCGTTCTGACTTCAGTCTGTGTAATAGACTCTAGGTTCATCCACCTAATTAGAACCGACTCAGATGTGTTTCTTTGTATGGCTGAGTAATATTCCATTGTATATATGTACCACAGCTTCTTTATCCATTCATCTGTTGGTGAACATCTAGGTTGAGTCCATGTCCTAGCTATTGTAAGTAGTGCTACGGTGAACATTGGGGCACATGTGTCTCTTTCAGTTCTGGTTTCCTTAGGGTATTTGCTTTGTAGGGGGATTTCGTACGGAAATTTTATTCCTAGTTTTTTAAGGAATCTCCATACTGTTCTTCATGGTGTTTGTATCTCTAAATTTCCACCAGCAGCGCAAGAGGGTTCCCTTTTCTCCACACCCTCTCCAGCATTTATTGTGTGTAGCCTTTTTGATGATGGCCATTCTGACTGGTATGAGGTGATAGGCATTTCATTGAAGTTTTGATTTGCATTTCTCTAATAATGAGTGATGTTGAGCATCTTTTCATGTGTTTGTTAGCCATCTGTTTATGGGTATAGCTATGTATGTTTTCTTTAGAGAAATGTCTTTTTAGGTCTTTTCCCCACTTTTTGATTGGGTTGTTTGTTTTTCTGATACTGAATTGTATGAGCTGCTTGCACATTTTGGAAATTAATTCCTTGTCAGTTGTTTCCTTTGCTGTTATTTTCTCCCATTCTGAGGGTTGTCTTTTCACCTTGTTTGTAGTTTCCTTTGCTGTGCAAAAGCTTTTAAGTTTAATTTTTAAATTTTTGTTTAGTTTTGTTTTTATTTCCATTATGCTAGGAGATGGGTCATAGAAGATCTTGCTTTGATTTATGTCATCGAGTGTTCTGCCTATGTTTTCCTCTAAGAGTTTTATAGTTTCTGGTCTTATGTTAAGGTCTTTAATCCATTTCGAGTTTATCTTTGTGTATGGTGTTAGGAAGTGTTCTGATTTCATACTTTTACACACAGCTATGCAGTTTTCCCAGCACCACTTTTTGAAGAGAGTGTCTTTTCTCTATTGTATATTCTTGTGGCTGCTTTTTTTTTTTTTTTTTAAAGCTAAGAAGTAGAGTGAAAGGGCAGGCCTCTCTTGTGTGGCCACGTGTTCTTTGGAGAAGCTTTTCTTGGAAAAGCTTGAGGAATCTGAACCTTAGTTATTTATAATACTGCAGAGACTTATCATATGTTCTGTTTCACAGCAAGTCTTTCAGGATCTTCCCGTGCTCCTTTTGCGTTCACTTCTCTCTCACACTGCCTTACTGTGTGATCACATCCTTTGCAGACTGGTAGATTCTGTATCATTGTACGATTATTCTGATTGTTAATGGCAGTTTCTTTTTGCCAGTATGGGTTTTGTCTCGTTTTCTTTTTAATTTATTCATGTCTTGGTGGTTTTTGACTTCGATTGCTTACTTCAGGAGGTGGTCCAGCATGGTCTTCCTTCAGCCGCTGCTTCTCTGTCTTCACGTCTCTGCCTTCCCCTCCGATGCCTCTGTTCTTCAGATGTTGCTCCCCTGACCTGCCGCCTCGCTCCAGCTCTAGACATCTGGTGGCTGTGGCTGCTTGGCTGCCTAGGGTACCTCGGCTTTGCACATACTGTATGGACCCCCTTCCTTGCTCTCCACATCTCTTGCTCCTGTGTCCTTGTTCTCAGGGTTGGTGTGACGGGATGTGGGGGAGGGGCCTCAACCTCCCTGCCACCCTCCTTCTCTTCTTCAGGCCAAGTCTTGAACCCATCCCACCCCGTTCTTTGCTCTCCACCTCCAGCCCAGGAGGGCCCTCACCCTCTGTGACTTGTCCCGGCTCCTGCTCCATTGCACTTCATGTCTCAACTTCCCTTCATTCTGGAATTATCTTGAAATGCTCCAGGCCCCCATTGCTTCTCATCGCCTCATTCCCCAGGAGATGGCCCAGGTACTCTCTCTTAACCAGAGGTAATGGCCGCTGTGGGTCTCAGAGCTTGTGGAGCCCCCGCTGAGCACTCTGGTCTGATGTGCCAGAGTGCCCTCAACTGCCTGGGAGCTCCTTAGAACTTCTCTGCTGGCCTTGGGCTTGGCAAAATGGGCATCAGGAGATGAGTGGCAGGAATTAAGGGCCATGTTGGCTTTAATACTAATAATCATATTTATGGTAATATAAGTAAGTCTAAGGAGAATTGCTCTTATTTTTCTTTCTTTTTGCTTTCAGGGTTATTTTGGAGCTGTTGGAGCACTCCTTGAGCTATTGAAGATCCCCTGACTGTTACCTGGGGAGGGGTTCCTGGAATCTTCCACAATGGGATCTGTGGATGGACTCTTTTTTTAAGACTTACTCAGTTTTATGATTGTGTACTACCTGAATCAAAGCGAGAAAGGACAAGTGTATTTTTCTAAGTCATCAAGATAAATTCTTAAAAATTCAGTCTGAACTAATAACCAGTAAGGAAATATATATGCATTAAAAAAAAAAAAAAGTGGACCATTTCGGTGAGGATTCTCTGTATTTAAGTTGCTCTTCAGTATAGCTTTGTTCAGTGTGCTGTGTAGTTTTGAAATTCAGCATCACTCAGTGGAACCACTTCAGGAGAGAGCTGTTCTTTGTTCAGCTGACTTTGGTTTTGTGTCCTGTTAAATTTGGTAAATATAAGGCAAGCAACTCT
Source organism: Muntiacus reevesi (assembly GCF_963930625.1). Taxonomy (NCBI): domain Eukaryota; kingdom Metazoa; phylum Chordata; class Mammalia; order Artiodactyla; family Cervidae; genus Muntiacus; species Muntiacus reevesi. The sequence goes on along the minus strand of NC_089250.1, from coordinate 49,923,620 downwards.
GTATTACAGTCTAATCACACTTTTGTCAGTGTGGCCTTGGAGAGTGTCATCTTTGCATTAACTTTGTGTTTATAGCCTTGTGTGAACATTGAAAAACGTTTCAAGGTTCTGCAAACTTATTGGGTAGGTGAATTCTTAATTCTCTGCCTGTAACTTTTAACAAGCTACTTTTGAAAGGGCAGTTCCAGGTTCCACTAGATCCGGGGGTCTGTTTGGGATGACAGGACTTCTCCCCTGGGCAGGATTTCCTTGGGTATTGGACGGATTATGGATGTGACAGAAGTGAGTAAGCTAGTAGAAAAAGAATATCTGGAAGGGCCAGATAGAAAAAACAGAAGGGGCCGCTAGTATTGATGTCTTTTCAGGGAATGGGGGGAATCTGGTTATTGCAGGCCAGTAGAAAGGGGAGAATGGAGCTGTCCATCAATTAGCCATGGAGAACGGGGCGGGGCTTCTGCTCTTCCCCTTGAGCTTACCTGAAAGTGCCTGGGAGTTTGCCTCAGTTGGATATAGTGGAGGGGCTGTATGTGGGAGGCTCAAAAGGCTGTTTGAGGAGAGGCAGATTTTTAGATAGAGTCTTGGTGGAGGTTGACTTTGAATTTTTTGTTTCTGCTGTGCAAAATGATTTAAAAACCTCCTTGGAGAGAGAGCAACATTTGTATCTCATTTTGGTATTACTTGGTGCCTGCTTCCCTGGTGAAGGCAATGAAGGTTTTATGTAAAGCAGCCTTTGAAACAAGGAAACCTCAAGGCTCTCTGACCTCCCTGTGCCCCTTGGCTTCAGGCCAGGAGACTGGCCTGGGAAGGACCACATATGGGAGGTGATGTTCCAAGGGACAGAGGGGCACAGGAGAGTGGGTTTGGACCACCGAGGGAGGAGGGAGTTTGACCCCGCAGTCCCCTCCCTCTTGGCTTTGTCAAGAGTCATGGCCTGCCCACCTGCAGGGAGGGCACAGCCTGCGTGGGGTCAGCGCAGGGACATTTCCCAAGGGTGGCCACCCTTGCACACGTCCTGGGCACATGTCGGTTGTGGTGCTGCTGGCTGGTGCAGGCTGTGGAGCTGGAGGGACACTGGGGGATGGGAATTGCAGCCCAGGGCCATGTGATCAGCTTCCTCTGCTGCTGCTGCCCCTCCTAGGCCTCAGCCTGAGTCACCTCCAGTCCTGTCCTTCTGCCTTCGGCCCCCTCCAACCATGTGCTTGTAGCCCCAACTTACCCCTGCGGCCACCAGAGTCAGTGCCACAACCCTCTCACTGGTACCATAGTCATGCTTTTCAAGCCCCTTGTACCCCAGACCCTCTTTCCTGCTTCCACTGGGCAGAGGAAGGGAGCCTGAGTAAGCCTGGTTGCTGCCCATGGACACCCAGGTTGGCCTCTGAGGCCTTGTGGGATCCTGCCTTTTCTCCTTGCATTTACTGTGTTCGTGAGGCTGTGCCAGTGCTTTTTGTGGGTCGTGTCACACAGCCCTTGTCATCCCCACCATTTAACAGAAGAAACCTGCCCAAAGTCACACAGTTAGGATCCAGCAGAGCCCCCTTTCCTCTTAACGCCTTGCAGTTGCCTTCCACCTCCATGGATTCACCACTTCCTGCTCTTGAGAAACTGCTTCTGTGGCTACACTTTGTGCTTCTGATTAACCCATCCTTTTACTACAGTGAATCTCATTGCTTAGTCTGATGTACATTTCATGTTCTCATCTTCTTTAGTTCTGTCATTGCAGACCACACTTGGTTTTCCTTCTACCTTCTAGGCCACTTTATTCTCCACTGAAGATAGATTGCCAGCTCTCAGGCTTAACCCTGAATCTACTTAAGCAGGCATCACTCATTTTGATTTCCAGGGTAGCATGTCTGGCCCAGCCCTTGCCTCTAAGCTCGTCTCAAGGCAGTGACTACCTTTTTCCTCTGCCCCCTTTTCTGTATCTCCAGGTCATCTTTACACAGAAATGTCTCCATCCTTTCGCCTGAACCTCTGCCAGCATCCTCTCCCAGTTACTGCTACTTCACTATCTTATATCTCCAGGTCATCCTTACACAGAAATGTCTCCATCTTCTCCCCTGAATCTCTGCCAGCATCTTCTCCCAGTTACTGCTACTTCACTAACTCCAATTTATAAGATGTGTGGAAGCTCACCCTCTTCACCACAGGCACCACCCTGATCTAAACCACTGTCCTGTCTCCTCAGCAGTTATCCCTTCCAGTCTGCCAGCCTGGGTAGCCTGAGGGTCTCACCCCACACTCCCCCACTAGAGGCAGTGGGGGTGGTAGTGGCTGTAATAACGGTGCAGGTGGGAAAGGAAGCTGGCCAGCCCAAGATGGGAGCAGTGTATGGTCAGGTAGAGAGAGATGCTTTAGTGGGTTTAGAGATGTGGCGATTGGAAGTGGGGGAAGGAGGTTCTGTGAGGGCACTTAGGCTTGCTGGGGGGACTTAATCTTGGGCTGCCTGAATTTTGATGCCAAATAGGCCGCTGGATATTTAGGTTGGAGACAGTAGACCTGACAATGATGTGCATGTAGGTGGGAATTTAGTGAATCCCAAGGTAGAGTGAGAATAACAAGAGATGGACAGAGAAGGAAAGGGCTGCAAAGAACACTGAAGAGGGGACTAGCACAGGGGGCCTGTTGCTCAGGAGACTGGAGGGGAGAGGAGCCCTTCAGGCACCCGCACTAGGAGGAGGTTTCAGAGTTGGCAAAGATTTGGTTGTAGTCATGGATGGCCATGAGGGGAGCAGTTTCCCTGAATCTGTGGAGCCAAAGCTGAGCTGTGCAGAGGTCCTAGTGAGTGAGGGTTGGTGAGTGGAAACAGTAGCTGCCACAGGATGACTTTGGACTGAGATTTTGTTTCTCCTCCAGCAGAATAGTTGGTATTTCCAGGCCTGGGATATAGCTAGAGGAGTGAGGTGTGGGCTGGTTCCACCACTGCAACCCTCCTGAGTACTGGCGTCCATATTTGGGAGACTGCTTGACTGTGTCCCCCCACATCTCCGGAGCTGAGGCCAGGGGTGGCAGGGAGCCCTTGACCTCTCTGCCTTCTCCCTTGCTGTGGCCTGATGCTCTACTGCTCAGCCCTGACTGGCACCCCATACCACAAGGAGACAGGCTGGCTCCTCTGTCAGTCACCTGTTGCTGGTGATCAATTCCCATTTGTTCGGAAGCACTTACCTTGACTTTTCAGCTCTTGCCACATGGGCTTAAATGGGATGTGGGTGACCAAGGGTATGTATGTGCTCAGCACAAAGTATTTTTAAAATCTGCTTTTTATTTACATTTAAGTCAATTACATGCATGTTTTATTTTTTAAACGAGTAATTAGCAAAATGCATTAAAATTTTAAAATAGCAATTAAATATACAAAAATATATAGCTTATAAAAAAACTGCGAATGTTTAAAAATATTCTGCTGCAGAATTCATAGTGTACAAACATGTCTATGAAACCTGAAGCTCAGTGTTTCATAAACTCTTTTTTGAAGGAGTTATACAATATCTAGTGAATAAGCCCCACTGGGCTTAAAACTCCAAGACTAATATCCCCTCTTTCTGGCAAAGATCTGTCAAGAGACCAAGAGAGGACAGTTCAGGAACACTTTCTTGGAAGACAGCTATCATCAGGAAAGAAACACTAGCCCCGTCTTACTCTTCTGTTCTAGGCCTTAGAGGGAAGGATGGATGGAGGGATGGTGTGCACCCGGCCCGAGATGCAGATTTTCCAGGCTTGTACTAGCTCAGGGAACTGCAAGGGGCTTCATCGAAGTGTAGTCAAGGCCCTTGACACTGGTAGGTATGTGTCTCTGGGGCAGGGAATAGCCACAGAAGTGAGTTCTGGGTTGATAAGCCACATATGCTGATGCTTGGTCTAAAAGTGGAATAAAACTCTGCATCTTGCAACAACAATTCAGGCTCTGAAGCTAAACTGGAATAATAACAGATTTACTGAATAAGCCCCTCTATTTTCCTCCTCATGTTCCAATCAAATGGAAGCACATTGTGTGGCACACGGGAGCCTTCATTAATCTTATATACTAAAGGAATGTGGCCCAGCATTTTCCAGTTATCAACTGCAGATTTCATCAGAATTTAGACACATTCATCTCCTTTGCTCAAATTCCTAAATACTAATAATGAAAGAGGTTCATCGATAGAAGGTGGTTTCACACATAGTTCCTTTCCAAATTTCTGGTCACAGGCTTAAGTTACACTTTTAATCCAGGGAATCCCTGGGCTGCTGCTGTGGGTGGCAGGGTACTGGGGAGGTGGGTAAAGAATAAGAGGCACAGGTCCCTGGCCCGCCCCCCAAGGGCTGCCTGGAGGAAGTAGCTTTAACTCTGATCTCCTGAAGAGGGAAGAATGAACTTTTTAGAAAAACTGTTGGTGGGGTAATTTCTCGTTGATGGGAAAAAAATGTTGGGCGAGAAGATTCTGTGGGAACATTTGCTTTTCAGTGTGTGCATAGAGTGGGGAGGGAAAGGGAATAGGTTCATGAAACTTGAACATGGACATTCAGCCATGAGGCAGCTGACCACCTATTTGCTTAGCAACATTTGAGACATCTGCCCCACAAAAAGAATTGCTCAGCCTTCTGCTTCTCCAACTCCTGCTTCAGAAACATAGCTTTGCCTAAGAAACCGTGACAGTTGTAGCCAGATGTCACTGCTGGGCTGTTGGTCCTTACTGGAAACTGGGTTGGGGACTGGGGCGCGCCTGCAGCCTGTGCTGCTGCTGCTCTGGCGTGTCCTGTCACAGACTCAGACACAGGCTGGGGACTTCCCTGGTGGTCCAGTTGCTAAGACCTCGCTCTCCCAGTGCTGGGGGCCTGGGTTCAATTCCTGGTCCGGGAACTAGATCCCATATCCCACATTGGGGAAGGAGAAAAAGGAGGAAAAAAAAAAAGGTTGTGCTCTCTTGTTATTTAGGCATCTGTGGTTAGGGTCAGGGAGGGACTATAGTTCGATTTGTATAGGAAACGAAGATTTCATCATGCTGCAATCAGTGGAAAATATGCCTTATTCAAAAGGAATGTGATTCCAAAAATATCCCCCAATTCTGGGCTCAGCTCTTATAGATATTCTGACTTCTGGGATGGGTCTTCCCACATGACTAGGAATGGTCCTTGAGTAGTACTTGTCTGGTATTACATACGTGGAAAAAGAAAAAAATTACACACATACAGTTGATTCTTGAACAAGATGGATTTGAACTCAGGTCTACTTACACATGGATTTTTTTCAATAAATACATTATACACGGTCCAAGGTTGGTTGAATCCACAGATGCAGAACCACAGATGTGGATAGCTGACTGTTAAAGTTATATGCAGGCCGTACAGGGTGTCAGCACCCCTAACCTGTGTTGTTAAAAGAGTCAGCTGTGTATATATATATATACATAAACACACACATACCTACATACATGTACATGTGTGTGTACTTGGTTGTATATGCATGAACAAACTCCGGAAGGTTCACAGGGAACCAACTAATAGTGTGTACTCATAGGGGTGGGAAACTTGGCTTACTGGAGTCCGGGAATGCAAGGACAACGTAACTATGATTTGTGAACCACGTGGAAGGGATTACCTATTCAAAGAATTTAGAAGGAATATTCAGCACTGAGTGAAACCACATTGAGGAGCACAGTGGGCAAAGGTAAATGGAAGTGACTGAGGCAGATAAGGAGGGGAAAGGGGAGGGAGCCAGGTGAACTGGGGCTCAGCGGAGAGCCCCTAAATCTCAGGAGGCTCTCAGCTGTGGTGGTTTCTATCAGAACAACATGTGGCCAGCATGATGATGTCACCTAGTAGCACCAGCTCCTATGACTCCCCAGGCCTGCCTGCTGGGCTCCAGACATGGTAGTCAATCCCCATAAGGGCTGGTGGGGGCACCCTTAGTACACATTCCTGGGTGAGCAGCTAAGGAAGCAGGCTTTGAGAGGCTAGTAGAAAGGCACATGGCTAGTGAGTGGCAAGGGGGTTACTGAAAAAACCTGAGCAGCTTTTTGTCCAGAGTTCTGGGGATGTCTCCCTGTGTGCATTGCATAATTTCCAGAAAACCTTTCAGAAACAGTTACTATAGTTGTTCAAAGTAACTTGGAGTGGAATCAGGCCATGAAGATGATAGGCTTTGGAATAGGGATGTGGAAAGAAAGGATCTTTGTTAAGAACAGGGCATTTAGCCATGGTGGGAGGTCCTCAGTATCCCTCAGCCCAGAACTCCCCATGGGCCACCTGCTCCTATCTGACCATTACTTTCTTGGCCTGACCAAATCTCTGTACCTGCTCAGCCAGGAATCAGGTTAAGCTGGTTTTGTTTCCTATTCCTGCAGCCAGCTGAAGTCAGCTGCACCCCTAGTAACAACTAGATAATGATTGACCCACCCGTGGAGTCGAGTTGAGGCTAAGTTCTGCTCCTCTAGCCCATGGTACACAAGCCACACCCAACTCTGGGCTGCTTAAGACATGTTAAGACCAAGTTAAAAAACCATGTCACCTGCCAGCGGCCCAAAAGTGGACCAGAGTCCTCACACAGATTAATGGAAATAGATCTGGACAGGGCAGCCTCACTGTCTCACTGTGAGGTGTGAGCCTGATCAAAGAGTATTAAGGAATCTTTAACTTCCTTAATAATGGGAATTTAACCTTGTCCCTCACACAAACCTGATTTTAATCAATTAAAGGAAGAAGTAAGTTAAACCCTGGCCACTCGGTTACAGCAGTGCAGCCCAGTTAAGTCCTGGAGGAGGACCTAGATGTGCGGCGCAAACACTTGTGTTGTTAAGAAGCATGAGAACTCATGAGTGACACTGACCAGGTGACACTGGCCATGTTTCAGTAGGACACTAAGCCAGGAAAGAGCAGATGACTACTAGCAGAGTGAACACAACACTTCAGTGTCAAGCCCCCCCTTACTGGAAGACCTGAGTTTTTAAAAGCCCTCCATATTCACAAATGCTGAGATTACTACAAATACAGGGACTTCATGAGTTTGTTTTCTTGGTGCTGACAAACTGAAATCCTATGAAACCTGTGAGATGAAAATAATTTGCAAGCACAGAGCACAAGATTCCTCCTCTGAAAGGAAAAATTCTTTTTCCTATTGGAACTCCATAACGAAGATGTGACATTTGTCCCAAGGCTGTTACATGAAAATGGTGAGTGTTGGCTATTACTGAGGCAAGTCCAGAAGCAAGCCTACCTCTGACATTGGTCACTGAAAACATTTTACTGTAAACAGTGCTTTCCAGCATTCAACTCTATTGTGCTACAAATAGTGAATGCAGAAACGGTGAAAATAGGAGTGTACAAATAGTTCTTTTCATGGGTGCCAGACAGGCTAATAAGGCTTTCATATAAAAATATTCCACACTTCCCTTGCCCTGTTTAAAGAAGCAGTCCAGTTGGCATACCACAAATAGGTCACATAGGGTACAGCCAATTCTGACCAATGGATTTGTAATTTTCCAAACTGGATTCTGCCCAGCACTTTTCTAGGGTAATGGGAATTTTCCTCCTCATCTGATCCCAGCCATCTGAGCCAAGGATAGGTTCCCTCTCCCATCCTAAGACAGCAGAGGCTGGATTCCAAAAATATTCCTGGAGACATTCCATGAACAAAGTTTCCTCCCCCCTCGCTCCATGTCATACACGCTGTATTTCCAATGAGAAACTGCCCCTATTCACACCTGTGGGGTGGAACAGAGGCAGCGCTGTTGATGAGGAGTCCACCTCTATGATGGAAGGAGGTGGAGAGCAGGGCTGTGGAAAAGAACTTTCTGTCTGACCCAGTGCTGCTTCACATAGTGAACTTATAAAGTAGTCATGAATCCTGCTAGACTCTGAGTCATTTCTAGAAAAGTAAGACAGAAAGAACCAAAGAGCAGCATGCGTTTTTCTCCTATAACGACAGTCAGTTATCGTTAAGTCAATACTGAGGCACACGCCAATGATGAATAGCCCTGCAGGAGCTTCCTGAAAACTATTTACAATTGCAAGTGCATCCCTGGCTTCAGAATTCCATAGGGATCTTATCTGGGATGCTTTAAATAGTTAAAATGTCAATAACAGGCATTTTCTCTTGAGGAGAAACAGAGATAGGGAAGGGAAGGGAGGGAAGAGAACAGAGGGCAGGACAGGGAGAGGCAAGGGGTTAGCATCCTCCTCAGCTCAGCAAGGCCAGGAGGACTCGCCATTATCAGAGAGATGCTCCTCCTCGGAGCCATGTGAAGGGCTCACAGCAGCTTCCTACGGGGGCAGTGGGCCAAGACTAGCAGCTACACTGGAACCACATTGTATATATGGGGATGTGGGCAGCACCCTGGGGCCCTCGGGTCATACAGGGACAGCATGGGCTCAGAGACCCATCCACTGCTGGGGCTCCTGATGGTGGCTTGGCTGTGCCTCATTGGTGAGTAGGAGGGGAAATATGAGGAAATGGCTTTTGACCAGACCTTTCCAAGCACATCTACTGTTTTTAGCTCAGATGATTTGATAAGCAAATGTTGTGAACTTGAGGAAGAATCAGTGGTGGCAGGTACTGCTGCTTTGTTGTAACCAAGCCCCTGGGGTGCCAAGATGGCCTTATCAAGGGACATAATGTGAATAGCCTTGTTGGCACTGCCTCCAGCATTGCAACCGGTTGTGCTTGGGCTGAGGTAACTGCTGTTTTCACTTGGCTTAGAGGCTGCTGGGAGGGTTTGCTGCTACAAAGGTGTGCAGGGTTTGCAGAGAAGCTCATGTGTCCCCAGGGTGTGTGTGTGGGGGGGAGAGTAGGGGCTTTAAAGACCTGCCTTCAGTTCCCCTCTGGAACACTTGCGTTTGTCTTCCCTTCTGGTTGGTAAAGATTCACCTTGGCGTGGAGATGAGTGTCTGGGAGACAGAATGTAATGGAGTTAGCAAGAGATCCTCATGAGGTTTCTTGAACCAGATCGTGGGCTCATCTGTTCCTCTTGGCACGGGGTAGTGTCAGAGCACTTTGGTTGTCACAAGACCCAGAAGTCTGGGTTCCCAGCCTGGCTGGCCCGAGAGTTCTTCATGAGACAAAGGAAGCAGCAGCTGGCGCCCTAGGTAGAGCAGCCAACACAGAGACCACTTGTGTTCCTCCCAGCTGTGCTCCTCCCAGATCCTGCAACAGTTTGATCCTTGTGGTGAGCTATACAATGTTCTCTGCCCCGGGGAGGGGTCCCTGTAGGGGTCCACGGTCCTGCTTACTGTGCAACTGGGCCAGCTGCAGAACTGGCATGTTGCACAGTGGACATACTTTGCGAACTTCCAGCCATTTAATAAGGCACCTGCAGAATGAGACACCACAAGAGGCAAGATGTCAGTCCTGTGTTTGTGGCACCACCTGCCCACACACCTCACATGCTGAACATTTTGGAAACCCAGATCTGGGGAGTGGAGTGAACACCCAGGTCCTGAAGAGTTGTACCACTGGGTGGAGAATGCATTTCATTCTCTGGAGGAACCAGAGACTCCAGTTTTCCAGAAGCTACAGTCAGCATATATCCTCAGTCATTCATGACTTCTTAAAGAACGAGGTACACTGAAGAGGGTGGTGGGAAGGAGGAGGAATCAAGTTTTCTAGTATACATACAAAACATAAAATTGTAAGGGAGGGAGGAATATTAAACATGTCTGTAGGAAGGGGGAAGAGATAGTCCTACACTACTACTTACATTGACATTTATTTTGATTTAAAATAATTATGGTTTTGATTAAAATAAACTTTTAGGAAAGGAAATTCTTATTGAAAAGTTCCAGTAAAATAGCTTTTTATAGCCTGGGTCTCCAAGGAGGTATGGGCTTGTCTGACTCTTGCCTTAAGTCCTGCCTTGGTAGTCACATTGCCATTACCCTGATCCCTCCTAATGTCTGTCTCTTTCTCTCTTACACACACACACACACACACACACACACACACACACAAATACAAACGCCACCAGCTTTCTCCATCATAAACCAGTCATGAGTCATCAAGCTTGTCCGGCACAGCTCCAAGCACGCACACACACACACACACACACACACACACACACACACACAAATACAAACGCCACCAGCTTTCTCCATCATAAACCAGTCATGAGTCATCAAGCTTGTCCGGCACAGCTCCAAGCGCGCGCGCACACACACACACACACAGACACACACGCCACCAGCTTTCTCCATCATAAACCAGTCATGAGTCATCAAGCTTGTCCGGCACAGCTCCAAGCACACACACACACACACACACACACACACACACACACACACACAAATACAAACGCCACCAGCTTTCTCCATCATAAACCAGTCATGAGTCATCAAGCTTGTCCGGCACAGCTCCAAGCACGCACGCGCACACACACACACACACACACACACACACACACACACGCCACCAGCTTTCTCCATCATAAACCAGTCATGAGTCATCAAGCTTGTCCGGCACAGCTCCAAGCACACACACACACACACACACACACACACACACACACACACACAAATACAAACGCCACCAGCTTTCTCCATCATAAACCAGTCATGAGTCATCAAGCTTGTCCGGCACAGCTCCAAGCACACACACACACACACACACACACACACACACACACACACACACACACACACAAACGCCACCAGCTTTCTCCATCATAAACCAGTCATGAGTCATCAAGCTTGTCCGGCACAGCTCCAAGCACGCACGCGCACACACACACACACACACACACACACACACACACGCCACCAGCTTTCTCCATCATAAACCAGTCATGAGTCATCAAGCTTGTCCGGCACAGCTCCAAGCACACACACACACACACACACACACACACACACACACACACACACACACACAAACGCCACCAGCTTTCTCCATCATAAACCAGTCATGAGTCATCAAGCTTGTCCGGCACAGCTCCAAGCACGCGCACACACACACACACACACACACACACACACACACAAACACACACACACACAAACGCCACCAGCTTTCTCCATCATAAACCAGTCATGAGTCATCAAGCTTGTCCGGCACAGCTCCAAGCACGCGCACACACACACACACACACACACACACACACACACACACGCCACCAGCTTTCTCCATCATAAACCAGTCATGAGTCATCAAGCTTGTCCGGCACAGCTCCAAGCACACACACACACACACACACACACACAAACGCCACCAGCTTTCTCCATCATAAACCAGTCATGAGTCATCAAGCTTGTCCGGCACAGCTCCAAGCACACACACACACACACACACACACACACACACACACACACACGCCACCAGCTTTCTCCATCATAAACCAGTCATGAGTCATCAAGCTTGTCCGGCACACACACACACACACACACACACACACACACACGCCACCAGCTTTCTCCATCATAAACCAGTCATGAGTCATCAAGCTTGTCCGGCACACACACACACACACACACACGCCACCAGCTTTCTCCATCATAAACCAGTCATGAGTCATCAAGCTTGTCCGGCACAGCTCCAAGCCCGGGTGAGCTGGTCAATGTGCCTCAAGCTCAGGTCCTCTTAAATAATGCCATGCCAATACTCACTTTCTGTGGAAGGCATGCTTACACGGACAGATCCCCAACTCATCTCGAGGCTTGAAGTCTTCTAGACACACTGCACAGAGCTGAAAGACAGATTTGCAGATGAGGCAAAGTATCTGCTAAGTCACTCCCCAGGCCAATGTAAAGTGCAGGCCCCTGAGACCCGGGCATTTGAAGGGACTTCCAGTATCCCACAAGTGTTTGAGTGAAAGAAACAGGATCAAATGGGCAAGGCCTTCTGAAGAAGAGTCTCCTGCTCTTCCTGCACATATCTCAAAACTTGAGGGCAGATGGGAGAGGACAGGAAGCAAGGGGCAGGTTCCTTCAGTCCATCGGAAGAGTCTGACTTAGGTTTCTTCATATCAGATAGACTGAACATAAATTAATTTTCTGTGCTGTGCCCAGGAGCTGACTTTCTGTAGGAAATGCTCTGCCTACTCAGCAGTAGAGCCCCTGAAAGGACTGCTCGGATCCTGAGGGTGCTGGGGCTCTCCTCTTTCTGCTCTTCATCATGTGGCCATAGCCCAGCCTTCAGTAATGCGCTTCCTGTAGTTCCTGGGGTCACTTACTCTGACACTGTCCTGTCAGTGTCTGTCTTTGTCACATAAAAAGTGACTCAAGAGTCACTGAATTTAAACTTAGGAAAATGTGCAGATGGGGCCAGGATTGCTCTGATAGGTGGCTAGCCTCAACTGCTTGGAAAGAAGCCTTATTCAAACCAGATGATGGGTTCCAACTACTACTTCTTGAGCACTTAACAGTGCCAAGGGACACCAAGTATCGTCCCACTTACTCAATTTACAGATGGGGAAACAGAAACGCAGAGCAGTAACCATGTTGCCTAGAGGCAATGCAGTTGGTGAGTGGCCAGGCCTGGCTGAGGATCCAGGTCTGTAAACACTTTCATTTGCCCAAAGCTTGAACTCCTCCCTGCTTGCTTCCCTGTCCATCTCCAAGGATCCTGGTTAAACCATCACCATTTCTTGTCCAGACTGCTGACCAGCCTCCCTGACACCAATTTCTTAACCTATAATATGTAATCCAATATTCTGAGATTTTGTGACAGGACATGTGGCTCTTTGTGCCGTGTGGCCAGTGCTATGAATGTTGGTCTTCCATCACCCTTCTCCACGGAACTCTCGGGGCCTTGTGTATATAGCAGACAAGACCTTCACAGGAGGAGGAGAATGGATAAGTGTCTCATCAGATTTGGATTACTGCTGAGACAGCACGAGAGGAGGGAGGAAAGCAGGACAGATGGCTGGCCTTGGTTTGGACATGCAAGCTGTGTGACTGCTGCCATCATGATGCCTCTCAAGCTCTGTTCCTTCATCTGCAGGGTAAGGATATTATGTGCCTCTCCCTCCCTCCACCTGAGACTGTCATCATGTCATCAGCTCAGGTTGGGGGCAGGCCTGAGGAGGTATGAAGGCATTCTACCGATACCAGTTTTTATTCATATTTAAATTTAGTGATGGGAACACTATTTTCAAGCCCATTTTTGCTTTCTGGAGGAAGGTTAAGAACAAGCTGTGGGTAAAGATGAGAAACTAGCAGTTTTGGTCTTGGGATGATCTTTTGGGCTTCAGCTTCCCATCTGTAAAGGGGGAATGATGTTCCCACCTCCTACACTATGTGAACAGGTCCTCTGGCCTTAACATCCAGCTTTCCTCTTGGCATAACCTTCTGAAAAAAAAAACAAAACACTGTGAGGACTGCTGGCTCTGCCCTGTAGAGATTCAGTGCTGATCCTACCAAAGGGCAAGATGTTGGATGAGTCATTCGTTTTTATTTGGTTATTTTCCCAGAATCCAAAATTAGATTTGTAGCCTTTTCAAATGGAGTTACTATTAATGGCTATTATGTTCTTTTAAAAAAATTCTAAAACCATAGTCACTTGAAAAAAAGAACAAGATAAACTCTGACATGTTAAGTGCTAAAGGTGACCAAAAGCCAAGGGCAGTCATGATGAGAAAAGCTTAGATCTGACTACTTAGCAGTTCCCTCAAGGGTCAAACTGATTTTACAAATTTACAGATTGTACTTTGCAAATGAGCTTTATTCTGCAGTATTTCAACGAGACTGTTTTTCTCACTCCTTCTTTTAAAATGGAGATATAATTCATACACCATAATATTCACCATGTAAAGCATATAATTCAGTGCATGCTAAGTCACTTCAGTTATGTCTGACTCTTTGCAATCCCATGGACTGTAGCCCATAAGGCTTCTCTTTCCATCGGCTTCTCCAGGCAAGATACTGGAGTGGGTTGCCAATTCCTCCTTAGGGGATCTTCCTGACACAGGGATTGAACCTGGGTCTCCTGCATTGCAGGCAGATTCTTTACTGTCTGTGCCACCAGGGAAGCAATTCAGTATTTTTTTTTTTTTAAATATATTCACAGAGTTGTGCAACCATCACCACTATCTAACTTGTACGTCAGCAGATTTGGAAAACTCAGCAGTGGCCACAGGACTGGAAAAGGTCAGTTTTCATTCCAATCCCAAAGAAGGGCAATGCTAAAGAATGTTCAAATTACTGTACAATTGTGCTCATTTCACATGCTAGCTGGTGGCTCAGATGGTAAAGAATCTTCCTGCATTGCAGGAGACCTGGGTCGGGAAGATTCCCTGGAGAAGGAAATGGCTACCCACTCCAGTATTCTTGCCTGGAGAACTCCATGGACGGAGGAACCTGGGACTACAGTTCATGGAGTCACAAATAGTCAGACACAACTGAGTGACTAACACACTCATACATGCTAGCAATGTTACGCTCAAAATCCTTCAAGCTAGGCTTCAGCAGTACATGAACTAAAAAATTCCAGATGCATAAGCTGGGTTTAGAAAAGGCAGAGGAACCACAGATCAAATTGCCAACATTTGCTGGATCACAGAGAAAGCAAGGGAATTCCAGAAAAACATCTACTCCTGCTTCATTGACTATTCTAAAACCTTTGACTGTGCATATCACAACAAACTGTGGAAATTTCTTAAAGAGATGGGAATACCAGACCACCATACCTGTCTCTCGAGAAACCTATACGCAGGTCAAGAAGCAACAGTTAGAACTGGACATGGAACAGCAGATTGTTTCAAAATGGGAAAAGAATACATCCAGGCTGTGTATTGTCACCTTGCTTATTTAACTTATATGCAGAGAACATCATGTGAAATGTTGGGTTGGATGACTCATAAGCTGGAGTCAAGATTACCAGGAGAAATATCAACTACCTCAGATTTACAGATAATGATGCCACTCCAAAGGCAGAAAGCGAAGAGGAACTAAAGAGCCTCTTGATGAGGGTGAAAGAGGAGAGTGAAAAAGCAGGCTTAAAGCTCAACCTTCAAAAATAAGATCATGTCATCCGGCCCTATCACTTCATGGCAAATAGAAGGGAAAAAGTGTAAACAGTGAGAGGCTTTATTTTTTGGGGCTCCAAAGTCACTGCACGTGGTGACTGCAGCTATGAAATTAAAAGATGCTTGCTCCTTGGAAGGAAAGCTGTAACAAATCTAGACAGCATATTAAAAAGCAGAGACATCACTTTGCCGACAAAGGTCCATCTAGTCAAAGCTATGGTTTTTCCAGTAGTCATGTACAAATGTGAGAGTTGGACTGTAGAGAAGGTTGAGCACCAAAGAATTGATGCTTTCAAATTGTGGTGCTGGAGAAGACTTCAGATTTCCTTGGACTGCAAGGAGATCAAACCAGTCAGTCCTCAAGGAAATCAACCCTGAATATTCATCAGAAGGACTGATACTGAAGCTGAAACTCTAATACTTTTGGCCACCTGATGTGAACAGCCAACTCACTGCAAAAGACCCTGGTGCTGGGAAGGATTGAGAGCATGAGGAGAAGGGGGCGACAGAGAATGAGATGGTTGGATAGCATCACCAACTTAATGGACATGAGTTTGTGCAAACTCCAGGAGATAGTGAAGGACAGAGAAGCCTGGTGTGCTGCATGCAGTTCATGGGGTTGGAAAGAGTTGAACATTACTTAGCAACTGAACAACAACAAATAAGCAGTCACTATCCATTCTGCCTTTTCCCCTGGTAACCACTAATTAATTTCCTGGCTTAATGTATTTGTTTATTCTGGTCATTTCAAAATGGACTGGAATCACGAAATGGCATCATACAACATGTGGTCTGTTGTGTCTGTCTCCTTTCACTTAGAATGACATCTTCATGGCTCATCCATATTGCAGCGTGAATCAACACCTCATTTTAATGGCAAAATGGTATTCTGTTATGTTGAATATACCACCTTTGTTTATCCAGTCATCTGTTGATGGCAACTTGGGTTGTTTCTACCTTTTGGCTATTGTGAATAATGTTGCTCGAAACATTAGTGTACAAGCATCTGTTAAGAGTTTTCAATTTTCTTGGAGTTTTCAGTTAGGAGTAGAATTGCTGGGTCATACGGTAACTCTGTTTAAGTTCTTGAGGAACTACTAAACTGTTTTCCAAAGTGGCCAAACCATTTCACATCCCCATCAGCAGTGTATGAGGGCCCCAATCCCTCTATATCTTCAGGTTATTATATCTTGTTGATTATATACAGTCTAGATGGTATGAAGAGATACTTTATGTTTGAACTGGATTGCCCTAATGACTAACGATGTGTTTATTGACCATTCGTACACCTTCTTTGAAGAAATGTCTTTTCAAATTCTTTGCCAGTTTTTTAGTTGGGTAATTTTTCTTTTTATTTTTGAGTTGTATGAGTTTTTTAATATATTCTAGACACAAGTCCTTTATGAGATAGCCAACTGATTTTGACAAGGGTGCAAAAGCGTTTCTATGGCAGAAGGATGGCTTTTCAGCAGATGGTGTTGGAGCAACTGGACATCCAGAGGCACCAGAAGTATGATAGGATCCCTAAAGCAACCAAAAAAAAAATTGGCAAACTGGACTTCATCAAATTTAAAAACTTTTTTTCTACGAAAGATCCTGTTAGGATAAAAATACTGGGATAAAGTGTTTGCAGATCTTTTAAAATTTTAATTAATGGGTGAATGAATGGCTGTGCTGGGTTTTTGTTGATGCACGTAGGCTTTTCCTAGGTATGGCAAGCGGGAGCTACTCTTTGTTGGGATGCATAGGCTTCTCGTTGTGCTGGCTTCTCATGCTGCGAAGCACAGGCTTTAGGTGTGTGGGCTTCAGAAGTTGCAGCACATGGGCCCTAGAAAGCATAGGCTCCTGTAGTTGTGGTGCATGGGCGTAGTTGCCCTGCAGCATGTGGAATCGTCCTGGAACCAGGGATTGAACCCACGTCCTCTGCATTGGCAGGTGGGTTCTTTTTTTAAAAAATATTAAACATTTTTTTAATCAGAGGGTAATTGTTTTACAGTGTTGTGCTGGCTTGCGCCATTCATCAACGTGAATTAGCCGTGGGTATACACATATCCCCTCCCTCTTGAACCTCAGTAGCAGGTAGATTCTTAACCACTGAACCACCAAGAAAGTCCCAGATCTTTTTATTTTGTAGGCTTTTTATTATTGAGTTGTAAAAGTTATTTATAAATGCTGAATACCAAACTTGTCAGATAGAAGGTTTGCAGGTATTTCCCTCCTGAGATTTGTCTCTCCTTTCTTGGCAATATTCTTTGAGGCGCACACGCTTTAAGCTTTGATGAAGTTCAGCTTATCTAGGTTGCTCTTTGGCTGCTTGTGCTTTCGGTGTCGTACCTAAGAAACCACTGTCTAATCCAAAGCCATGAAGATATGTATTTATGTTTACTTCTGAGAGTTTGGTTATTTTAATTGTTACATTTAGGTCTTTGATTCATTTTTGAGTTATTTTGTGTATGGTGTGAAGCAGGGCTCCAATTTCATTCGTTTTTTTCTTTTGCAAAAACTTTTATAGTTAAAATCCCCAATATGGCTTCTAAGTTAATATTTTAAAAACTTTTATTTGACTATAGTAAGAATAATATAATTAAATCAATGTAATCCAGTCAACATCCTTTGACTTACTTTCATTTCCAAGGAAAGAAAAATACTTTGCACATGAGTAAATATTAGCAAGTTGAGCACAAAGTTATATATGATGACCAATTTCATTCTTTTGTGTGTGGTTATCTAGTTATACTAGGACCATTTGTTCTCCCCACTTTATCTTTTTCAAATTATGGGAGTAAGGCAACACATTTACAGGAGACTTGGAAAATACAAAGTTACATATAGTTCTACTATATATTATAATTACTTTTTAAGTAGATAAATTAAGATTTTAATTGGAGTTTCAATATCAAACACTCAAAAATTAATAGAATGAAAAGACAGAAAAGTAGAAGGATGTAGTAGACCTGAAAAGCCTTACGAACCAATTCAACATGATTAAGATTTATACAATTTTCACACAACAGCAGGATACAAATTCTATTCCAGTTCCCATAGACTATAAACTAGGAGGCACTGGAACATATCCAGAGACATATAACAAGGTGCAAAAGTTTCATGGTCTAAAGGTATTGAAATCATACAGTCTGTTTTCTTATCACTGTAGAATTATGTTAGAAATCAAAATCAAAAGATACTCAAAATACACATATTTTCAAGTGCAATGTGACATTTACCAAGAGAGACCTTTGACTTAGCCACTGAAAGCTTCAATAAAGTTAAAAGACTAAAAAAACAGAGGGTGATTGCAGAGAAGAAAACATTTAAATGAGAAATCAGTATCAAATGAGAAATTAATATTAAAAATACTTTAAACAAAATCCCATGTTATTTGGAAATTAAATGTTCACTTTTAAATGATGGGTGTTTTTAAGAAGCCATAACAAGGAAAATTAGAAAAATATTTGTAGTAGAATAAAAATGAAAAGAATTTATCAGAATTTGTTGCATGAAGCTGAAGCTGCTCAATGCAACTAAATACAATGTGGAATTTTAAATAAGGTATGAAAACAGATAATGGACACTAGCATAAAATTTGGTGAAATTTGAACAAAATCTGTAGTTAATACTGTATCACATGTTAATTTCTTGTGTTTTTTTTTTACAACATAGTATTTTTTTTATATTCTCAGAATTGGATTAGAAGTTTCAAGCCTCATTCACATTAAAAAAAAAAAATCACTAAGATAATAAACTTCCTAGACTTTAGCAGTAATACTAAGTGGAACTGTATAAAAGTTTTAAGTGAATATAAATTAGAAATCTAGCATTCTACTCATACTTAGTCAAACAAGTGAAACCAAAATGTCATAAAATTATTTTTAGCTAGGCAAAAATAAGATCCCAAGTTTCTTAAAATGTATATATTATATATACTATATATATATATATATACAAAAGCCTTCTTACTGTACTAGATATTGAGAAAGAACAGAGGAGAAATTGGAAAACATAAACTAAATGAAATTGCAATAGTGAATATGAAATAGAAAAATGAAACAAACTAGATAAAAGTAAAAGATCATCATACAATCCAGTTGTTTTTAAAGATAGCTGTTCATTGGAGTCACATCCAGAGCTTTGGAGAAAAAAAAACAATACCTGGGTATTTGTATTTTTCAAAAAATTCCAAGTAATGTGCGTCTGGATTTTAAAAAGTGATTACAGGTTTTTCTACTACATGGTAATTTTGGTGATATAGGGTTCTATTTTTTTTTTTTTTTTGACCGTCATGATTTAATGGTATTAAGTGAATAACAGTTACATAATCACTACAGTAAAAGATGTTTATTAGTTTTCACAATCAATATCCAGACAAAAATAAAAGATAATTACAATTGCAAGCCATAATGGAAACATGACTAACCTAACAATATAAAATAATTACATACAATTTAGGGGATTAAGTAGAGTGATGTGGTAACTGGAAGTGCTTATGACATGCATATGTTTTCATCCATCCAGCCAGTCTATGTCCTTTGGTTGGCATGTTTAATCCGTTTACAGTTAAGGTCATTATCAATATGTATGATCCTATTACCATTTTCTTGTTTTATTTTTTGTAGGTCTTTTCCTTTTCTTGTGTTTCTTGCCTAGAGAAGTTGCTTTAGCATTAGTTAAAAAACTGGTTTGGTGGTGCTGAATTCTCTTAACTTTTGCTTGTCTGTTAAGCTTCTGATTTTTCCACCAAATCTGAATGAGTCTTCTTGGTTGTAGGTTCTTCCCTTTCATCACTTTAAATACATTGTGCCATTCCCTTCTGGCATAGAGTTTCTGTTGAGAAATCAGCTGATAACCTTATGTGAGTTCTCTTGTATGCTATTTGTTGTTTTTCCCTTGTTGATGTTAATATTTTGTCTTTAATTTTTGTCAGTTTGATTACTGTGTCTCAGTATGTTCCTTCTTGGCTTTATCCTGCCTGGGACTCTCTGTGCTTCCTGCCGTTGGTTGACTATTTCCTTTTCCATGTTAGGGAAGTTTTCAGCTATTAGCTCTTCAAATATTTTCTCGAGTCTCCTCTGTCTTCTCCTTCTGGGACTTCTATAATGCTAACGTTGGTGCATTTAATGTTGTCCCAGAGGTCTCTTAGGCTGTCTTCATTTTTTTTTTCCCTATGTTCTGCTTTGTGGCAGTGATTTCCACCATTCAGTCTTCCAGGTCACTTATCCATTCTTCTGCCCAGTTATTCTTCTGTTGATCCTTCCAGTGTATTGTTCATCTCTGTTTGTTTATTCTCTAGTTCTTGTAGGTCTTTGGTAAACATTTCTTGCATCTTTTCTATTCTTTTTCTGAGATTGTGGATCATCTTCACTATCATTCTGAATTATTTTTCTAGAAGATTGCCTATCTCCATTTCACTTAGTTGTTTTTCTGGGCCAGAAACCCAGGCTGGGAAGCCTGACATGGGTCTCAGAACCTTCATAACAGTAGGAGAACTTTGGTATTACTGTTCTCCAGTTTGTGAGTCACTCACCCCACGAGTATGGGATTTGATTTTATGGTGACCGCAGCTCTCCTTACCATCTTGTTGCAGCTTCTCCTTTGTCTTTGGACATGGGGTATCTATTTTTGGTGGGTTCCTGCATCCTCCGGTAGATGGTTGTTCAACAGCTAATTGTGATTCTGGTGCTCTTGCAGGAGGAGATGAGCACATGTCCTTCTGCTCCACCACCTTGAACCAATCTACAGCACCATCTGTTGAATAGACTATTCTTTTCCTATTGAATGTCTTGGCACCCTTGTTGAAAATCAATTGACTATAAATATATCGGTTTATTTCTGAACTCTCAATTCTATTCCATTGATTTTTATGTCTATCCATCTGCTTGTATCACACTGTCTTAAATACTGTAGCTTTGTGGTAAGTTCTGATATTGGGAAGTGTGAATCCTCCAGTTCTCTTCATTTTTGAGATTGTATTTGGCCATTTGGGACTGTTACATTTCCATGTGAATTTTAAGTCCTGCTTGTTAATTTCTACAAAAAAAGGGCAGCTGTGATTTTGATAGGAGTTGTACTGATTTTGTAAATATTTTGGGGGAATGCTTCTCTATTTAACAATAGTAAGGACTTCCCTGGTGGTCCAGTTGGTTAAGAGTCTACCTGCCAATGCAGGGGACACAGGTTTGATCCCTGGTCTGGGAAGACTCCACATACCACAGGGCAACTAAGCCTGTGTACCACAATTTGAGCGCTCTAGAGCCCGTGCTCTGCCACAAGGGAATCCATTGCAATTAGATGCCTGTGCACTGTAACCAGAGTTAGAGTTAGAGCCACAGTTAGAGAAAACCTGCAGACATCCAGTGCAGAAAAAAACAAACAAACCCCAAATAGTAAGTCTTCCAAATCATGAATACAGGATGTCTTTCCATTCATTTATGTCTTCTTTAACGTCTTTCAATTATGTTTTATAGTTTTCAGTGTACAAGTCTGAGCATCTTTCTTTTGTCAAATTTATTCCCAGGAATCTTACCCTTTTTGATGCCATTGTAATAGGAACTGTTTTCTTAATTTCATTTTCAGATTGTTCATTGCCACTACAAAGCTGATTTTGTGTACTGATCTTTATTCTGAAAAATTTCTGAACTCATTTATATCTTGATTTTTGGTGGATTCCTTTGGGGTTTCTGTGGCTACAAAATCATATCTACAAATACAGTTTTACTTCTTAATTTCCAATCTGGATGCCTTTTACTACTTTTTCCTGTTCAACTGCTCTGGCTTGACCCCTCCAGTACAATGTTGAATAAAAGCGATTAGAGTAGGCATCCTTGTCTAATTTCCTCTTAGGAAGAAAAGCTTCCAGTCTTTCAATAAGTATGATGTTAGTTGTGGGTTTTTCATAGAAGCCTTGATCAAGCTGCAGAAGTTCCCTTCTGCTCCTAGTTTATTGAGTATTTTTATCAAAAAAGAATGTTGAATTTTGTCAAATCCTTTTTCTGCATCTATTCAGGTGGTCTTGTGTTCTCCCTACCCCTTTATTCTATCAGTTGGATGTATTACACTGACTGATTTTCCTTTGTTGAACCAACTCTGTATTCCTGGGACAAATTCCATTTATTTATGGTATATAATCCTTTTTATATGCTGCTGATTTTGGTTTGCTAGTGTTTGTTGAAGATTTTTACAAATATATTCATAAGTGAAACTGATTTGGAGTTTTTTCTTTTTTATGATATCACTGACTGGTCCTGATATCAAGATGATATTGGCCTTACAGAATGAGACAGGAAATCACTTCATTTTTTGAAGTCAAAGAATAGATCCTATCAGCCCTGTCAGAAACCGGGCTGGCACATATGTTTACTGATTGGTCATTGCATAGATACTTGAGTCCATTTGTTTTACATGATAAAAGGCAGAAAGGTCCTTAACACATTATTGACTAGAGATATATTAATTCATCTTTTGTTACCTGAACATTATTGATCAGAGATGTATTAATACATTTTTCGAGAGTGATACAATTAACATTACCATGTGAAGTTGTTACAGTTTAAAATTGATCAAGGGTTCATTATACAACTTATGATTGTCATGATCATTCACATTTTGCTCTGTTGGGTTTTTCTTCCAACTTTGTGTATGTTATAAATGCTAGTTTACTACTGTAAAATTTTAAAAAATGACACACTGTGAAATTTTGAATTAAGAATTCAAATTAAGAATTTTTTGGTAAATTTTATGCAGATACCTTCTCTGTTGTCTGTGCAACATATGTACTAGTGTATCAGAAGATGATTTTTCAGAATACACTTCTAATTCAGATATGAATATTAGGCCAACAAAAATGACCAAAGACCTTAGTGATTGATTCTGATATGGAACGTGAAAATGAAGCTCGTGGTGCTGGAGAAGACTTTACAGGTGTGTCAGGTGTAACTAGTGAATGTAATAACCTGCAAAGTGTTAGTGAGACAACAGAATTGATTTTTGGCCAGCCAAAATAAAAATCACCAGCCACAGGCATTAGTTTCGGCAAAAATCCGCTAGTCAATGGCGAGTTAACTGACAGCTCTTCAGAGAATAGAAGGGAGCTGGCATTTCAGAGTGATTTTTGCAGCTTGGGGAACAGCAGAAGCTTCAAGTTTGTGGGTACAATAGGGGCATCATAATGTGAAGGCTCCAGACTAAAAAACATAAAAGGCCACCTTTTTTTCTCCACACTCAGAAGTTGGAGGATATGTCCATTCTCCTCAACTTTTTTAAACCTCAACTGCTATAAAAGCAAAACAAGGAATAACACTTACCTTACCTAACCTAATTTTTTTAATAGTGTGAGTTCCCTTGCTCCTGAGATAAATTAAATGAAGAAACAGACATCTTGGTAATCTTGCCACCTGGAATACATGATTCCGTTTTTTTTTTTTTTTTTTTTTTTATGTTGACATTATACCCATAAATAAAACAAACTTCAAGGGAAAATGTCTTTTAGGGACCATAGCACACTGGGAAGAAGAATAATTTTCTGGTACTCACAGAGTACATGATCCCTAAAATGCCCAAGAAGGAAGGATTTGACATTTTCCAAGAGGCTGACACAATCTGTAAATTTACCTCAAATGCGAGCTAGGGAATGGAGAGTCACATGGGGAAGACAATGTCATACAATGATAATGACCCACAGCTTATGTAATTTAGCCAAAATGATTTTCTTTTAAATAGACATTCTTTGATGGTGGTGGTAGACAATAATTATTACACTTTTCCTTGAATAGTTACAAGGATAATCATATATCTGCAAAGGCAGCATTCCCAATTCAGAGGTATCATTTAATGTTGGAATCTTTGAAAGCTATGAAAACAACCTAAACATGGCTGTGCTGCTCAGGAGAGATCTGACCTTCTTGTTCCAAACTGAAGTACAACGGGCAGTCCCTTCCATGGCCTTCATGTATTCGTGTGCTCAGCCCGTTACTGTCCTAGCCTCACTGGCTTATGACTTTTCTCTCCTGTCAGAACAGCGCTCTTTGAGGTAAGGGAGGGACTATACTCTGCTCACTCAGTCTCTAGGGTCCTGAATATTGTCAGTTCCCTATACATGCTTTGGGTTTTTTTTTTTTTTTTTTAATAATTTTTTACAATGTAAACTTGAGACAAACCTCAGTTGGGTTCTAAAAATAAATTTCAGTAATGTGATTTATAAGATTGATCAGTAATCTCAGAAAGATGAGTGGGTTTTAAATCTCCTCCCACATAAGAAAGGGATGTGGCAAAACTTGTAGCAACAGAGTCACCTCCTCATTGGACCAAAGGGAAAGGAGTGGGCTTGTGGGGAAGTGAGAAGGAAAAGATGCTTTTTTTAAAAAAATTTTTATTTCATTTATTTTTGGCTGTGCTGGACCTTTGTTGCTGCCCAGGGGCTTTCTCTAGTTGCAGTGAGTGGGGGCTACTCTAGTTGTGGTGTGCAGACTTCTCATTGCGGTGGCTTCTCTTGTTGTAGAGCATGGGCTCTAGGCGCTCTAGCTTCAGCGGTTGTGGTACTTGGGCTCAGTAGTGGTGCTGCATGGGCTGAGTTGCCCTGTGGCATGTGGGATCTTCCTGGACCAGGGATCAAACTGTGTCCCCTGCATTGACAGCAGATTCTTTTTTTTTTTAATTAAAAAATATTTTATTTTATTATTTGGCTGCACCAGGTCTTTTTTTTTTGCACCAGATCTTAATTGTGACCTGTGGGATCTAGTTCCCTCAAGAGGGACTGAACCCCCTGCATTGGGAGCATGGAGTCTTAGCCACTGGACCATCATGGAAGTCCCTAAAATTTTTCTTAATGTTAATTTTTAAAATTGAAATATAGTTGATTTGCAGTGTTTCAGGTGTACAGCAAAGTGATTCAGTTTTTAATATATATGTGTATGTATATGTATATAGATATTAAAGGTGGCGCTAGTGGTAAAGAACTCATCTGGCAGGCAGATTCTTAACCACTGGACCATCAGGGAAGTCCGGAAAAGATGTTTTTAACTTCATTTTACACAAGGGGTGACTTCATGAGGTTACCCTCCTAGAGTCTCTTCCTGTGGAAACGAGGGTAGAGTAAGGCCATAGCATGTTTGCCACATGACTCCTCTTTTATTCTCTGCCTGACCCAGGAGTTTTCCTGGTCCTTGTGCAGCTAGGATCCCAGCTGCTGAGATGCAGGAAGGAGTAGGTTCTCCTTTCCTTTCTGCAATATCACCCTAACAGAAAAGGGGATGGACCCAAATGTGCTCAAATTTGGAAGCTACATGGATGTCTGTTATCACTGTATTGTACTGTGTAGATATAGGCCTAAGGTTCTGATTGGCCCACATGGCCACAGAAGGTGGATGAGGCCTTCTCTGGGAGAGTGGCAGGATAGAGTACAATACAGAAAACATATTTGAAGAAATAATAGCTAAAAAGCTTGGTGAAAGACAAATCTACATATTTATGAAGCTGAGTAAACTCCAAACAGGAAAAATCCAAAGAAATCCATGCTGAGACAAATCATAATCTAAATGCTGAAAACAAAAGGCAAAGAAAAAAATGGAAAGTAGCCATAGAAAAATGACATATTATTGACAGGAGACCAGTGATTTGAATGACTACGTTTTTCTCATCAGACACCACAGAGGTCAGAAGGAAGTGGCACAACATTTTAAAAGCACTGAAGGAAAAGAAATGTCAACCTAGGGATAAAGGTGAAATAAAGACATTCTCAGCTGAAAGCAAAGTAATAGAATTCATAGCCAGCAGATCTATTCTAAAAGAATTGCTGAACAAGATTCATCAGATAGAAGGAAAATTAAGTAAGAAGGAAACTTGGAATAATGAATTATTTTTCCCCTCCAGAATTCTTTAAAATATATCTAATGGTTGAAAGTAAAAAATATAACACTGTCTGATGGGATTTCCAATGTATATAGATGCTATATACTTACTATATATAGGGGTAAAAGTAAAGGGATCTATATGGTGGGAAGATTTCTACATTCCAACTGAAGTGCTAAAAAATTGATTCTAGGTATTTATTTTGTAATCCCTAAGCAACCACTAAAAAATTATATAAAAAGATAAAATCATAATATGATTTTATGAATGTTTAAATGACCCAAAAGAAGGTAGGAAAGGGAAACAAAGGAATAAAAAAGAGGAGGAAAAGCAGATGATAAATAATAAAAGAGTTGACCTAAGTCCAAACATAGCAATAATTACATTAAACATAAATAGTCTAAGCACATCAATTAAAAGACAGATTGGCAGGGTGGATTAAAAAACTTAACTATATGTTTATAAAAACACTACTTCAAATATAAATACACATAATGCGTTTACAGATTAGAAGACTCAAATGGTAAAGATGCCAATTTCCCCCTAACTGATTTACATATTTAATGCAAATAATAAAAAAAAAGCAGGATTGTTTTTGTCTCTCTCTGTGTAGTTATAGACAAGTTGCTGCTACAATTTACATGAAAGAGCAAAGGAACTAGACCAGCTAAAAGAGTTTTGGGAAAAAAAAATAAAGTTGGAGGAATCATACACCTGATTTTAAGACTTGTTATAAAGGTACAGTAATCGAAACTGTGGTACTGGTGAAGGGAAACAAGCACAAAAATCAATAGAACAGAATCCAGAAATAGACGCAACCACTCACCATAACCAGAGCTGGGGCTACTGTGGTGAACAAATCAAAGACTAAAGGCAAATGACAAGGCTCTTGGGCTTTTCTTAAAACAAAACAAAGCTCAGATCTGGCAATAGCTGGCCTATATTCCCCTGGACCTGAGTGCTGACAGTTGCTTTAACACAAGACCTTGCATGCCCCAGTGTGTCACAGCTTCCAGGGCACCTTTCTGCTTCTCTTGATACCAAGATTCCATTAGATGCAATTTATTATCCCACTTATATGACTGTCCTATTGCTTTCTCTCAGAAATCTGTTTCTCTGGATCTATGTCTCTATTAAAAGATGGAGGAAGAAAAGATAAACAAGGAAGACTATGGGTTTTAAAATAAGGTATTTTTTCTTTACAGAAGGGCAATATATTCTCATGATTTTAATATGTACACATCATCTCCTTAGTTTCACATGCTGAGTGTTGCTCGACTCCTAGACTGGTAGAACAATGTAAACAAAAAGTGATAAATAATTGTAGCTGTAGAGTGGTCTAAGAAGTTGGAGGGGTGGGTGGTGTTTGGGTAGCTGAGTCTGCAAGGTCCCAGGAAGGCTCCATTAGGGGAGCAAAAGCCAAGAAGAAGCAATTGTGCAACAGTGAATCCCTCAAGAGCTTCTCACTGTTACTTCAGATAACACATGGCACCCTTCTGTACACTCTTGTGTGACTCTCATTTATAGTCTTCTGTAATAGATGGTTAATGTCTTTTTTTTTTTTTTTGGTTAATGTCTTAAAATCAGAGATTAGTTATGTTTCTTTGTGTCTCCATGGTGTATTACAATGTCTGATATGTTTTATGTATTCAGTAACTTTTACAGTTGACCCTGGAACATAACACAGGGGGCTACGGGTGCTGACCCTCCATGCAGTTGAAAAATCCATATAATTTCTAGTCAGCCCTCTGTATCCATGGTTCCTTTGTATCTTTAGTTCCTCTGTATCCACAGATTCAAACAACACAAAGAAGTTTGACAAAAAATAGTTTCAACACAAAGAAATGCATCCAAAAAGAACCAAATGAACTGTGAAAAATATATGATCGGTCTCTGAAAACAGTTGTACAGCCAGGTTAGGTTTTCTTAGTTACAGTGAAACTGGAGTTGATAGGTGCAGCTGGGATAACAATTCTGATACAAAATGATGCACCACAATGTACTTATTCAGGATAAAGATTCTAAACTAATAGGTCAAACCAATAAAGAAGACTTCTATTTCTGACAAACATGGTTATTCAATATCATTAATGTATGTTAGAATTTGATCTTTTCAATTATGGTCATCAAAATGACCCCAAACAGAAGAGGATCACTTTCTATTACTGTTTTGGGAAAATTTTTTAAATCAAATAGTAACTGATGCTTGAGTTTAATCCATGATTAAGTCTGAAATGCTGTACAGATTCTTTACCAGTTGAGCTACGAGGGAAGCCCAAAGGGCGTGTTGCCTCCCCGATGGGGAATCCTGGCCTCCCGCCTGTCAGGCGGGGTACTCACCACTATGCAATGAGGATGGTGTACCATATCAACTCTTTGATAAAATATATGCAGAAAGAGCAAAGAAGCAGTGTGTGTGTGTGTGTGTGTGTGTGTGTGTGTGTGTGTGTGTGTGTGTGAGTTGCTCAGTTGTGTCCAACTCTTTGCAACCCCATGGACTGTAGCCTGCCAGGCTCCTCTGTCCATGAAATTCTCCAGGCAAGAATACTGGGGTGGGTTGCCATTCCCTTCTCCAGGTGATCTTCCTGACCCAGGAATTGAACCCAGGTCTCTTGCATTGTAGGCAGATTCCTTTTTACTGTGTGAGCCACCACGGAAGCCCAAAAAAGCAGCAGATGACTTCAAAGTGTTCAACAATAACATAAATTACTGTTTTTATTATTATTCAAATACTTTTACAAATTAACCTTCTTTGAAGAGATTGGCAATGTAGCTTCACCACAGTTAGGTTATATAAAACATAGGTATTATAATGTGAAGCTTTTCAAGTCCTTACTTTAAACACCAATTAAAAAACTCAGTAAGGGTGGAAGAGATAGGGCTCTAAAAATAAAAATTCTGAACATTCATAATCAGAGGTAACACAGGAATAAAATAAACAAGAATTATTATAGATTATTTTTTTAAGGTATACAGCAGGACACACACACACTTTTGTATTTAATTTAGAAAGCATAACAACATAGTGAATATCCCAACCCCACAACCTCATCACTAGGTAACTGCAAGAGTTCTTATCTCTCCTTGTATGTTCTTCCCCATTCCATCTTTTTGTCTCACCTCCCCAAATCCCTAGTGTCTTGAAGCAATCACTGCCTCTTTTGTGGCATTGCTAAGAAAAAACTCTGGGAACATTTTTAAGAGTGAAATTAATGCAAATTCATCTTAAGTAGAAGAACTTGTTTAGATCTGTCTCCTACTCACATAGTGTGGACAGCAAGCAGCATCCCTGCTGCTATGAAATCTTATGTTGGCAACAACCCCATTAAAAATGAGTTATTTTACTCTCTTATAAGTCTTTGCAAAATGGATTTTTATGTGACCTCATCCTCAAATATTCTATTAAGCTGATCAAAATAAGCCTAATTTTTTTTTCAGCTTCTGAAAATAAAGACGTTTAAGCATACCACAGTATATACCATTTCTATTAGAATATACTCAGTGGTGGTGTGTGTGCTCAGTTGTGTCTGACTCTTTGCAACCCCATGAACTGTAGCCCACCAGGCTCCTCAGTCTATGGAATTTTCCAGGTAAGAATACTGGAGTGGGTTGCTATTTCCTACTCCAGGTGATTTTCCGGACCTAGGGATCGAACATGAGTCTTCCATGTCTCCTGTATTAGCACGTGGATTCTTCACCTGGGAAGCCCCCAGATATACTCAAGAACAGATTAAAATACTTATAGGCAACTTACCTCATGCAAATTCAGTTCTTTTACTTTTTCTTTTAATATAACCTGTAAGACAAAAAAGTATGCTTTTATGCCCGTTTTTATTTGTAATTTAAAATATGTCTCATTTTACTCACAAATATTTTTCTTTTATATTCTTGTGTATATAGCTCATATTGCCTCATATTCAGTATTGGGGAGAATCTCTTTTACAGTTTGAGACAGAACATTTCAGCAATATTCTTTTAACTTGAGCAATGGTGCAATATTCTTCTGAAAAGCAATTTTAAAATCTCTTTGAGAACAGATTAAATTTTGGGAGACAACATTAATACATGCCAATCTGGAGTAATTGCTAATATGGGGGGGGAAGTAAATGAGATTGCTTGCCTCATGATTTGGTAAAACACAGTTTTGACTCATGAGACTGACTGGTAATTTGTAAAAGAATGAAAGGTAAGGTCAACCTTAATTTTTGAATCTTTGCTTATTATTATATATCACTATCC
This sequence comes from Muntiacus reevesi, assembly GCF_963930625.1. Lineage (NCBI taxonomy): Eukaryota > Metazoa > Chordata > Mammalia > Artiodactyla > Cervidae > Muntiacus > Muntiacus reevesi. Next base: position 49,893,618 of record NC_089250.1, on the reverse strand, counting down.
TCAGAAAACTTTAGCTTTATCCAGAGTTATAAATTCATCCAGGTGCTGTCCCTAACCTAACTTTATGGAGACTGCATGCATGCGTGCTCAATTGTGTCCGACTCTCTGCCACCCCATGGACAGCAGCCCAACAGGTTCCTCTGTCCATGGGATTCTCCCCTAAGAATACTGGAGTGAGTTGCCATTTCCTCCTCCAGGGCATCTTCCCACCCCAGGGGTCAAACCCATGTCTCCTTCATCTCCTGCATTGGTAGGTAGATTCTTTACCACTGAGTCACCTGGGAAGCCCAAAAGAAACCATAAACAAAATGAAAAGATAACCTACAGACTGGGAGAAAATATGTGTCACAATTGACTGAAATAGTCACAAATGATGTGACTGAAAAGGGCTTAATTTCCAAAATATACAAACAACTCATATAACTCAGTAACAAAAACAACCCAATTGAAAAATGGGCAGAAAACCTAAATAAACATTTCTCCAAAGAAGACATACAGATGGCCAACAGTCACATGAAAAGATGCTCAATATTACTAATTATCAGAGAAATGCAAATCAAAACTACAGTGAGTGCCACCTCACACCAGTCAGAATGGCCAGCATTAAGAAATCTACAAATAACAAATGCTGGAGAGGGTGTGGAAAAAAAGGGAATTCTCCTGTGCTGTTGGTGGGAATGAAAGTTGGTGCAGCCACCAACTATGGAAAACAGTATAAAGGTTTCTCAAAAAACAATTTGAGACAAAACTGAGACAAACAGATTTATTCCATTAGAAAACTAAGACATTTATCTCTGTAAATGAATCTCACAGGACACATGGAGAAGAGTGAGGTTACCTATGAATATCAGTGTGGACATCTAAGGAACTCACCAATGAGCTCAGATTTCAAAGCAACATAGACAATAGATGGACAAAAAGATATGTAATTCTAAAATGATGACATGGTTCTGTAACATCAGTATCAGCAAGACTAAAGACCCAAATAAACTGAAGTTTGTGCCCCTGCTACTTTCCGCCTCCCAAGCTACTGAGGATGACAAAAATAATTTCAAAAGAAAATTAAGGAACACCTAGGCCCACTGTTTGGTGTCAGTGGTAAAATGTTAATGGATGACACATGGAAGAAAAAAAGATTTTATGGGCCTTCAAGTAAAGCTAAATTTATTACCTTAACAAATCAGCAAAGGGACAGTACTAAGGGCAAGGAATTAACAACAATGACAGAAGTATCTGGACTTCTCAGTGGTATGATGTGAACTAATATTTAAAGTAAAAGGGGAAGAGATGAAATCAGTATAATAACAACTGGTTACCTCCAAGGAACTAGTATGTCTTTTAACAAGGAGGAAGGTAAAATATTCATTTACTAGCCCTCTGAACTCCATTAGAATAATAGTAACTTTAGGATTTTAAGCTACAGCATTTCCCTTTAGCAAAATGTTCGCCAGAGTTCCCTGTTAAATTGTATTATTTTATCATTTGAACTTTCTATAACTTCAAGTAATACTTAAGAATACGTAAAGTGAAGTGTATTGTACTGCAAACTGACAAGCAAAATGCTAAAATGAACACAAGCAAATCCAGTCTCAGTTCAAAATATGCGTGGAAATCTGAGCCCTCATTATTTGGTGAAAAACATGATCAAAGCCAGTCTTAAGTAAATCTCTCTCACCTGTTTGTAGGCATAAAATTCTTTGTGTGCTTGATGTCTTAGCCTAAAAGACAGAAATGAGCAATGCAATGTTGAGATTTCCATATAAGACTTTGAAAAAAATTTTAAACTTCCTATTTTTGGTATTAATTTATATCACTTATAGTTTAAAATCTAGAATCTTTATTCTAGAATACACTCAAATGACATACCCACTACTATGTTATGAGAAAGTGACCAGTGAACCAGAGAACATTATCCAAACATATAAGATTAAGTGAAATCTCATTAAAACAAAATCTCAAATATTTTAATGAAGCCTCAATTCTTTTTCTATTTATGATATAATATTTAATATATACATTATTCTTAATTAAAAGTTGAAGTATAATATACATCTAACAATGAACAAAAGCCTCAAGAATACTAATATTAAAAAAATAATTATACACACTAGTATAACTATCACCCAGATCAGTACATAGAACATTTCCAGCATCCCTGAAATGACTCTTTCCAATCAATATTCACCCCTAAAACTCCTAATTTTTATCATTGTAGATTAACTATGATTGTTTTTGAACTTCACATAAATGGATCATTTGGTGTATACCCTTCTGTGTTGACTTCTGTCAATCAACAATTACTTGAGAAATGCATCTATGTTGCTGCAGTAATTGTTATTTTTGACTGACATAGTGTTCCATTTTATGAATAAATATGAAACTATCCATTTCACTGTTGACAAATATTTAGGTTTCTTTCATTTTGGGGCTGTTACAAATAAAGCTGTTACAAATTCTTCTGTGTGTCTTTTAGTGGACACATAGATTCATTTCTGTTGAGTATATACCTAGGAGTAGAACTGCTGCTCCAAAGTGCTTGTACAAATTTTACTCCTATGGGTAGGTAGTATACATGAAAGTTCTAGTTGTTCCACATCTTTGCCACAGTTTGGTAAGGTCAGTTTAAAACTTTTTGGCCAATCTGGTGAGTGTTCAGTGGTATATCATTTTGGTTTTCTTTTTCTTTTTTTGATGTGGACTTTTAAAGAAAAGGTCTTAATTGAATTTGTTAGAATACTGCTTCTGTTTTATGTTTTGGTTTTTTGGCTACAAGGCATGTGGGATCTTAAGTGCCTGACCAGGGATTGAACTCACATCCCCTACATTAGAAGGTGAAGTCCTAATCACTCGCCTGCCAGAGAAGTACCCTCTCATTTTGGTTTTAATTTTGCATTTCCCAAATGATGTTTAGTACCTTTTCATATGCCTATTGCCTGATTGGATACTTCTTTTTGAGGCGGGGCAGTGAAGCAGAAAAGGATAGCTTTATTGTTTTGTCAGGCAAAGGGAGACAGGACAGGTTTCTGCCTAGTAAAACTATGTGCCTCAACCCCAGAGAACTTGAGGCTTTTTATAAGGGCTCAAAGGTGGGATCTGACAAGATTAGGGTGTGAGCAGGGTTTGTATCCCTTTAATCTCAAGAATCCTGCAATGCAGGAGACCTGGGTTTGATTCCTGGGTCAGGAAGATCTGCTGGAGAAGGGATAGGCTACCCACTCTAGTATTCTTGGGCTTCCCTGGTGGCTCAGCTGGTAAAGAATCCGCCTGTAATGTGGGAGACCTGAGTTCTATCCCTGGGTTGGGAAGATCCCCTGGAGAAGGGAACAGTTACCCACTCCAGTATTCTGGCATGGAGAATTCCATGGACAGTATAGTCCATGGAGTCACAGAGTCAGACATGAGAGACTTTCGCTTAATCTCATCTCAGGTGACAGGTCTCCTAATCTTGATGGGCTTCTCTGGTCCCTTTAATCTTGCCTCACTGGTTTCTTGGCTGCTGCTCCTCCTTTGATTAGCAACTGTTTTAATCCACCCTTTGGAACTCAGGGAAGGTCATGGGAGACTGAAGTCTTGCCTACAAGAAATGGGAGACAGGGAGGGGACATATGTATACTTATGGTTGATTCATATTGATGTTTGACAGACAACAAAATTCTGTAAAGCAGTTATCCTTCAACCAAAAAATAAATAAATTAAAAAAAGAAATGGGAGACAGAAAGGCCTCCATCCTTGAGAGCCCCATAGGGCCCTGCCTGGTTTCAAGATCACACCTGGTCTCTGGATGTAATGAAGCTCTGCCTCTTGACTGCAGAAAGACTTTCAAGTCTCATTGCAGAAAGACTTCAGTGAGAGACAAAGTAAGAAGTGGGTTTATTTAGAGAGAAACACACTCCACAGACAGTGTGGGCCATCTCAGAAGGTGAGAGCTTCCTGGATATATTCTTTTATGAAATGCCTATTCAAGTATTTTGTCCATTTAAGAAAATGAGTTGACTGTCTTTTCCTTATTGATTTGTAGAAGTTCTTTAAATATTTTAGATGCAAGTCCTCTGTTGGGTACTGCAATTATTTTCTCCTACTCTATGGTTTTTTTCATTCTTTTAATGTTATCTTTTGATGAACAACAGCTTTTAAATTAAGCCCAGTTGGGTTTCCCAGGTGGCTCAGTGGTAAAGAATCTGTCTGCTGATGGAGGAGACTCAGGTTCGATTCCTGAGTCAGGAAGATCACCTGGAGGGGGAAATAGCAACCCACTCCAGTATTATTGCCTGGATAATTCCATGGACAGAGGAGCCTGGCAGGCTATAGTCCATGTGGTCACAAACAGCTGGACAATGACTGAGCACACATGCGCCAGTTTATCAACTCTTCCCTGTTTATCACCTCTTTCCAATAACGTCAGTTCTTTTTGTGTGCAGTTAAAGAAATCTTTGTCAACCTCCAGATCATGAAGATAATCTCGTATGTGTACTGTGAAAATAATTTATTTTACCTATCACATTTAGGTTTATGATACATCTTAAATTTGTATGTATGACATGAAGTAGAGGTCAAGATTCTTTTTATACCCACAGGCAGATTTTCATTTGACTCATTTATTGAAAAGATCCTTCCCCACTGTGTTGCAATGATATATCTGCTGTTAAGTCAGACCAGTATGTGGTTCTGTTTCTAGAGTTTCTGTTCTGTCCCATTGGTTTATTTGCCTATTCTTGTGTACTACATTGAACAGAGCCTCCTCAAAATTAATATCAAACTGCTACTTCAGAATGTAACCTTAATTGGAAATATAATTTTTGCAGACTATGTATTAGTTAAAATGAGGTCATATTATGATGAGGGTGGACCATAAATCCAATATGACTGTTGTTCTTAGAAGAAGATGTGAGGACATACAGAGACACAGGGAAGAAGACCAGGTGAAGACAAAGGCAGAAACTGAAGTGATGTACCTACCAGTCAAAAAACATCAAGGATTGCTGATAACCACCAGGAACTAAGAGGCAAGGAAAGATCCTCCCCAGATAGCCTTCAGAGGTAGCATGGCCCTGCCAGTACCTTAATTTTGAACTCCTAGCCTTTACAACTGTGAGAGATTAATAAATTTCTGTTGTTTTAAGCCATCTAGCTTGTGGTTCTTTGTTACAGCAACCCTGGGAAACTAATGCACCTTGTGTCAATACCATGCCATTTTTTTTTTTAATAATCTTGGACTTACAGGATAGCTTCAAAAAATATCAGAGTTCACATATATGTCTCTCCCTAGTTTTCCAATATTCACATCTTACACAACCGTAGTACAATGATCAAAAGCAGGAAATTAACACTGATATTTTGATATTAATACTCATATAGTATTAACCAAACAGATTTTATTTGAATTTCACCAGTTTTTTCACTAATATTTTCTTCCTATCTTGTGATCCGATTCAGGATCCCAGTTTGCCTTTAGTTACATCTCCTTAGCTTTTACTAATCTGTGACAGTTCCTTAGTTTTTCCTTGCTTTTCAGGATTCTGATGTATCAAACATGATCACTTGGTTATAGCAGTGTCTACTGGGTCTCCCCATTGTAAAATTATTATTTTCCCCTTTGCAACTGATTGATACCTGTTGCAGATATCAATATGAGTTGGGGGAGAGGTGTTGAAATTATGAAAATTTATTTTTTTCTCAAGCTTTTGCCCACTGATTTTACCATCAAGACATCCTACTTGCAACAATTCTGTACTGTTTGCCTAGTGGTGGTTTCATGGTTTCCTAATTCCTTGTACATTAACTGGGATTATTCTGTAAGGAAAAGATGCCCCTTCTCCCTCATTTGCTTATATCAGCATGGACTCATGGATATTTGTGTTAATTTAATATGATCATTATTTTGTTGTTCAGAATAGACTTAGGCTTTTAGGCCCTCCTTCAGATTGACTCTTGTGGCCTTTCAACATGCCCTCATCCTTTTCCATGCATTTTCTAGCTCACTGGCACCAAAACATGTTACAAGCTCATCTTTTACTTTCCATGCTCAGTTGTGGAGTTAATGACTTCTCTCAAAGAGCCTTGATTCCTTTTACTACAGAATATCTGGATTGGAAGTAAAAGCAAAACTAAACAAATGGGACCTAATGAAACTTAAAAGAAGTTGCACTACAGAGAAAACTATAAGCAAGGTGAAAAGACAGCCCTCAGATTGGGAGAAAATAATAGCAAATGAAGAAACAGACAAAGGATTAATCTCAAAAATATACAAGCAACTCCTGAAGCTCAATTCCAGAAAAATAAATGACCCAATCAAAAAATGGGCCAAAGAACTAAACAGACATTTCTCCAAAGAAGACATACAGATGGCTAACAAACACATGAAAAGATGCTCAACATCACTCATTATCAGAGAAATGCAAATCAAAACCACAATGAGGTACCATTACATGCCAGTCAGGATGGCTGCTATCCAAAAGTCTACAAGCAATAAATGCTGGAGAGGGTGTGGAGAAAAGGGAACCCTCTTACACTGTTGGTGGGAATGCAAACTAGTACAGCCACTATGGAAAACAGTGTGGAGATTACTTAAAAAACTGGAAATAGAACTGCCATATGACCCAGCAATCCCACTCCTGGGCATACACACCAAGGAAACCAGATCTGAAAGAGACACGTGCACCCCAATGTTCATTACAGCACTGTTTATAATAGTCAGGACATGGAAGCAACCTAGATGTCCATCAGCAGATGAATGAATAAGGAAGCTGTGGTACATATACACCATGGAATATTACTCAGCCGTTAAAAAGAATTCATTTGAATCAGTTCTAATGAGATGGATGAAACTGGAGCCCATTATACAGAGTGAAGTAAGCCAGAAAGATAAAGAATATTACAGCATACTAACACATATATATGGAATTTAGAAAGATGGTAACGATAACCCTATATGCAAAATAGAAAAAGAGACACAGAAGTACAGAACAGACTTTTGAACTCTGTGGGAGAAGGTGAGGGTGGGATGTTTCGAAAGAACAGCATGTATATTATCTATGGTGAAACAGATCACCAGCCCAGGTGGGATGATGCATGAGTCAAGTGCTCGGGCCTGGTGCACTGGGAAGACCCAGAGGAATCGGGGTGAGAGGGAGGTGGGAGGGGGGATCGGGATGGGGAATACATGTAACTCTATGGCTGATTCATATCAATGTATAACAAAACCCACTGCAATGTTGTGAAGTAATTAGCCTCCAACTAATAAAAAAAAAAAAAAAAGAAGAAGAAAAAAAAAAAGAATATCTGGGTGCTGGATGAACAGCATTCTGTTTTCAGTACTGGACCTTTGTAACAAATTTTGGGGTCTGGTAGAGAAATATCAATAACCCTAATCGCAGAAAGTGAAGAGGAACTAAAAAGCCTCTTGATGAAAGTGAAAGAGGAGAGTGAAAAAGTTGGCATAAAGCTCAACATTCAGAAAACTAAGATCATGGCAACTGGTTCCATCACCTCATGGGAAATAGATGGGGAGACAGTGGAAATAGTGTCAGACTTTATTTTTTTGGGCTCCAAAATCACTGCAGATGGTGACTGCAGCCATGAAATTAAAAGACACTTACTCCTTAGAAGGAAAGTTATGAACAACCTAGATAGCATATTAAAAAGCAGAGACATTACTTTGCCAACAAAGGTCCATCTAGTCAAGGCTATGGTTTTTCCAGTGGTCATGTATGCATGTGAGAGTTGGACTGTGAAGAAAGCTGAGCGCCAAAAAATTGATCCTTTTGAACTGTGGTGTTGGAGAAGACTCTTGAGAGTCCCTTGGACTGCAAGGAGATCCAACCAGTCCATCCTAAAGGAGATCAGTCCTGGGTGTTCAATGGAAGGACTGATGCTGAAGCTGAAACTCCAGTACTTTGGCCACCTCTTGCGAAGAGTTGACTCATTGGAAAAGACCCTGATGCTGGGAGGGATTGGGGGCAGGAGGAGAAGGCGACAACAGAGGATGAGATGGCTGGGTGGCATCGCTGACTCGATGGGCATGAGTTTGAGTAAACTCTAGGAGTTGGGGATGGACAGGGAGGTCTATCGTGCTGCGATTCATGGAGTTGCAAAGAGTCGGACACGACTGAGTGACTGAACTGAGTGTAAGTCCTTAAGCTTTGTTCTTAACTATTTTGGTTATTTTTGGGCCTTTGCATTTTCATATAAATTTCATGAGCTCATCAATTTCCACAAAAAACCTGTTGGGATTTTGAATGAGATTGTGTTTAATTTTTAGATTAATTAGGGAGAAGAACTGACATCTTTGGAAGACTGAATTTCCAACCTATGAATACGGCACACTCTCATTTATTAGGTCTTCCTTCTCTGTACACATTTCTATGTATAACACTTACATATCCTTCACTAAATTTATTCCTAGGTATCTGATAATTTTTGATTTACTGTAAATGGTATTTAAAATTTTTTAAATTCTAATTCTTTGTCACTACTATATAGAAAAAAATTCAATTTTTGTACATTGATCCTGTATTTAGTGACTTGCAAAGTTCACTTATTAATTCTAAACAGCTTATCTGCAGAAGTTTTTGGATTTAAAAATATACAATTATTTTGTCTGCAAATAGTAAAAGCTTAACCTTCACAGATTATGCTCTTTATTCTTTATTTTACTTTTCTTCCCCCTGCACTGGCTAGGACCTTGAGTACAATATTAAATAAAAGTGGTGACAGTGAATGTCCTTATCAATAGTTACTATTAAATACAATGTTTTCTCTAGATGTTTTTGTAGATATCTTTATTCAAGTAAACAAAGTTCCCTGTATCCTAGTTTTAGATTTAAAAAAAATCATGAATATGTATTGCTGCTGCTGCTGCTGCTAAGTCACTTCTGTCGTGTCCGACTCTGTGCGACCCCATAGACGGCAGCCCACCAGGCTCTTCCGTCCCTGGGATTCTCCAGGCAAGAATACTGGAGTGGGTTGCCATTTCCTTCTCCAATGCATGAAAGTGAAAAATGAAAGTGAAGTTGCTCAGTCGTGTCCGACTCTTGAACAGCCCACCAGGTTCCCCCGTCCATGGGATTTTCTAGGCAAGAGTATTGGAGTGGGGTGCCATTGCCTTCTCCGAATATGTGTTAATTTTTGTCAAGTGCTTTTTTCCCCCATCATACTTTTCCTTTTTACTGTTAATGTGGTACACTGTATTGACAGATTTTCAGATGTTAAAACAACCTTCATTCCTGGAACAAAACTCCATTTGGTTGTGATGTACCACCTGTTTGCACACCCCTGAATTTGATTTACTAATATTTTGTTCATGACAGAGATTAGTCTATAATTTTCATTCTTATAATGTCCTTGTCAGGCTTTGGAATCAAAATTATCTGACCTCATTATTTGAGTTAAGAAATATTTCTTCTACTTCTCTTCTCTGGAAAAGTCATATAAGAGTAGTATTTTTTCCTTAAATATTTGGAGAAATTCACTGGTGAAGCTACCTGGCTTGCAGTTTCCTTGTGGGAATGCTTTTCTTATTAGATATATAGTTATTAATACTTTATATTTCTTCTTGACTCAGTTAAAAATACTATCATTTTTTTTAACTTATATTCATATAACATACAATTAACCATCTTAAAGTGTATAATCCAGTAGTACTTATTATAGTCACAACATTGTGAAACCACTAGTTCACTTTAATTTCAAAACTTTTTTGGGCTTCCCTGGTGGTCCAGTAGTTAAGAATATGCTTTGCAATGCAAGGGACACCAGTTCAATCCCTGGTTCAGGAAGAGTCAGGCTGTGGAGGAACTAAGCCAGAAAGCCGCAACTACTGAGCTCCCACACTGCAACCACTGAAGCCTGTGTGTCTAGAGCCCGTGCTCCACAATAAGAGAAGCCACTGTAATGAGAAGCCAGCACACTGCAATGAAGAGTAGCCCCGATGTGCCACAACTAGAGAAAGCCTGAGTGCAGCAACAAAGACCCATCATAGCCAAAAATAAAAGAAATAAATAAATCTTTAAAACACACACACACACATTTATTCATCAAAAATATGTGGTACTTATTAAGTAGTTGGTCCCCATCCCATCTTCCCTGCTTTCTGTCTCTATGGATTTGTCCATTATAGATACATTACATAAAATAAATCATATAACATATGACCTTTCTGTATCTGGCTTTTCATTTAGCATGTTTTCAAGCCTCTTTCTAGTTGTAGCAAGCATCACTACACTGTTACTTTTTTATGGCTGAATAATATTTCACTGTATGTGTATGCCACAATTTGATTACCCATTTATCTGCTGATGAGCATTTGGGTTGTTTACACCTTTTGGCTCTCATGAATAATGCTATAAACATAGTATACAAACATCCTTGTGGGCATACTTCTTCATTTGTCTTGGGTATATACCTAGGAGTGAAATTTCTGGGTCTTATGGTAATTCTATGTTTAACTTTCAAAGAGCTGATGAACTCGTTTTTCCACAGTGACTATACCATTTTATTTTCCCACCAGCAATGTATGAGGGTTCCTATTTCTCCATATCCTTACCAACACTTATAATTTTCCATATTTTTGACTATAGCATCCTACCTGTTGTGAATTTTGTTGTGGTTTTAACTTACATTTCCTTAATGACCAATGCTGTTGAACATCTTTTCATGTGCTTGTTGACCATCTATATATCTTCTTTAGAGAAATGGCTATTTAAGCCCTTCACCTATTTTTTTTTTAATACTTATTTATTTAGGCTGTGCTGGGTTGTGGTGGCTTCTCTTGTTGGGGAGCATGGGCTCTAGGCCACACAGGTTTCAGTAGTTGTGGTATTTGGGCTCAGTATTTGTGGCGCATGGGCTTTAGTTGCCCTGCAGCATGTGGGATCTTCTTGGACCAGGGGTTGAACTGGTGTTCCTTGCATTGCAAGGTGGATTCTTAACCACTGGATCATCAGGGAAATTCCTTTTACTTATTTTTAAATTCAGTTGTCTTCTTGCTGTTAAGAAAAATCTTATTTTTCTTTATTTTCTAAAATCAAGGAGAATATGTTAAAAAAAATTTTATAATGCATTTTGAAAGCCTAAGTAGGTAATATTCTTCCTTAGTTTAAACTGTTTTACCAAAAATTAAGGTTACACATCAGAATAAGTCTTCCTCATGTCTGACACCACAGTAGATTTTTGATAGAACAATCAACATTAAATATGCATAATAATAGTACTATGCTACACTAAATGTAAAATAACACCAGTAATACAGTCATTACCCCTGGGAACCTCAATCAAAAGTAGTCACCAAGGTTCAGTTCAGTAGCTCAGTCGTGTCTGACTCTTCGCGACACCATGGACTGCAGCACACTGGGCTTCCCTGTCCATCACCAACTCCTGGAGCTACTCAAACTCATGTCCATCAAGTCAGTGATGCCATCCAACCATCTCATCCTCTGTCATCCCCTTCTCCTCCTGCCTTCAATCCTTCCCAGCATCAGGGTCTTTTCAAATGAGTCAGTTCTTCCCATCAGGTGGCCAAAGTATTGGAGTTTCAGCTTCAGCATCAGTCCTTCCAATGAATATTCAGGACTGATTTCCTTTAGGATGTACTGGTTGGATCTCCTTGCAGTCCAAGGGACTCTCAAGAGTCTTCTCCGACACCACAGTTCAAAAGCATCAATTCTTCAGCACTCAGTCTTCTTTACAGTCCAACTCTCAAATCCATACATGACTTCTGGAAAAACCATAGCTTTGACTAGATGGACCTTTGTTGGCAAAGTAATATCTCTGCTTTTCAATATGCTGTCTAGGTTGGTCATAACTTTTCTTCCAAGGAGCAAGTATCTTTTAATTTCATGGCTGCAGTCACCATCTGTAGTGATTTTCAAGCCCCCAAAATAAAGTCTGTCACTATTTCCATTGTTTCCCCATCTATTTACCATGAAGTGATGGAACCAGATGCCATGATCTTAGTTTTTTGAATGCTGAGCTTCAAGCCAACTTTTTCACTCTCCTTTTCCACTTTCATCAAGAGGCTCTTTAGTTCTTCTTCACTTTCTGCTATAAGGGTGGTGTCATCTGCACATCTGAGGTTATTGATATTTCTCCCAGCAATCTTGATTCCAGTTTGTGCTTCATCCAGCCCAGCATTTCTCATGATGTACTCTGCATATTAGATAAATAAGCAGGTTGACAATATACAGCCTTGACGTACTCCTTTCCCTATTTGGAACCAGTCTGTTGTTCCATGTCCAGTTCTAACTGTTGCTTCTTGACCTTCATACAGATTCTCAGGAGGCAGGTCAGGTGGTCTGGTATTCCCATCTCTTTCAAAATTTTCCAGTTTGTTGTGATCCAAAGGCTTTGGCATAGTTATTTGGTCTATAGCCATTATCTTCATTACCCCCATCATAGTTTGGCCTCAGGTTAAACAAAAGGGAGGGGACACAGCCCTACCCATCAATAGAAAATTGGATTAAAGACTTACTGAGCATGGCCCTGCCCATAAAAACAAGACCCAGTTTCCCCCTCAGTCAGTTTCTTTCATAAGGAAGCTTTCATAACCCTCTTATCCTTCTCCATCAGAGGGCAGACAGAATGAAAATCACAGTCACAGAAAACTAACCAATCTGATCACATGGACCACAGCCTTGTCTAACTCAATGAAACTATGAGCCATGCCATGTATGGACACCCAAGATGGATGGGTCATGGTGGTGAGCTCTGACAAAACATGGTCACCAAGATGAGAAAGTCTAAAAGGCTGACTATTAATTCAGGGTCCATTTAGCTGACATTAGGACTCAGGATAGGCGTGGGTGTGCATTTGTAATAAACGTGAAAGGTAAATATTTAGGGAAGAAATAACAGGATCCATTAGAAGCCTCCACTGTAGGGATGCTAGAATGTTTTGTCAAATCTAAGACACCATTGCCAATCTGAAGTCATGAAGATTTACCCTTGCTTTCTCCCAAGAGTTTTATTTTTTTAATTAATTAATTAATTTAAAAATTTTGGCTGTGCTGGGTATTACCAAAACAGCTTGGTAATTCATTGCAGTGTGTGGGCTTTCTCTAGTTGCTGTGGAAGGGCTTCTTGTTGCAGTTTGCAGGCTTTTCAAGTTGTTGCATGTGGGCATCTCTTATTGTGAAGCATGGGCTCGAAAGCACGTGGGCTCAGTAGTTGTAGCACATGGGCTCAGCAGTTGCAGGACACAGGCTCTCTAGTTGCAATACTAGGGTTTAGTTGCCCCTTGGCCTGCGGGATCTTAGTTACCTGACTAGGGATCAAACCAGCGAACACTGCGTTGAAAGGCAGATTCTTAGCCACTGGACCACCAGGGAAGTCCCTCTCACAAGAGTTTGATAGTTTTAGCTCATACTTAGGTTGCTGATCTATTTTTTGAGTTAATTTTTATATAGGAAATGAGACAAGGGTTCAAATGTATTCTTTTGCATGTATTATTCGTTGGTCCACCATTTATTGAAGATGATTTGTTGAAGACACTATTCTTTTACCACTGAAGGGGCCTGGCACCCTTATCAAAAATCAACTGGCCATACCATACTACCCAAAGCAATCTACAGATTTAATGTGATCTCTATCAAATTACCCATGACACTTAAAATGGGCAGAAGATCTAAATAGACATTCTCCAAAGAAGACACACAGATGGCCAAAAAGCACATGAAAAGATGTTCAACATCACTAATTATCAGAGAAATGCAAACCAAAACTCACACCTGTCAGAATGGCCATCATCAAAAAGTCTGCAAACAATACATGCTAGAGAGGGTGTGGAGAAAAGGGAACCCTCCTACACGGTTGGTTCAATATAAATTGGTGCAGCCACTATGGAGAACAGTATGGAGATTTATTGAAAAACTAAAAATAGAGCTACCATATGACCCAGCAGTCCCACTTCTGGGATACACCCAGACTAAACTATAATTTGAAAAGATCCATGCATCCCTGTGTTCAAAGTAGCATTATTTACAATAGCCAAGACATGGAAACAACCTCAGTGTCCATCAGCCAGATGAATGGATAAAGATGTGACACATATATACGATGGAATATTTCTCAGCCATTAAAAAAGAAGGAAATAGCACTGTTTATAATAGCCAGGACATGGAAGCAACCTAGATGTCCATCGGCAGATGAATGGATAAGAAAGCTGTGGTACATATACACAATGGAATATTACTCAGCCATTAAAAAGAATACATTTGAATCAGTTCTAATGAGGTGGATGAAACTGGAGCCTATTATATGAGTGAAGTAAGTCAGAACGAAAAACACCAATACAGTATACTAATGCATATATATGGAATCTAGAAAGATGGTAACGATGACCCTATATGCGAGACAGCAACAGAGACACAGATGTATAGAACAGTCTCTTGGACTCTGTGGGAGAAGGCAAGGGTGGGATGATTTGAGAGACTAGCATTGAAACATGTATATTATCATATGTGAAACAGATCGCCAGTCCAGATTTGATGCATGAGACAAGGTGCTCAGGGCTGGTGCACTGGGATGACCCTGAGGGATGGGATGGGGAGGGAATTGGGAGGGGGGTTCAGGATGGGGAATATATGTACACCCATGCTGATTCATGTCAATGTATGGCAAAATCCACTACAATATTGTAAAGTAATTAGCCTCCAGTTAAATAAATTAAAAAAAAAAAAAGAATGAAATAATGCCATTTGGATGAGCCCAGAGATTATCATACAAAGTATGATAGTAAATCAGATAGCAATTAGCAGATGCCAACTATTATACATAGTATAGGAGGTGGAGTGGGAAAGAATCCACCTGTCAATGCAGTAGGCACAAGAGACACAGGTTTGATCCTTGAGTTGGGAAGATTCCCTGGAGTAGGAAATGGCAACCTACTCTAGTACTCTTGCCTGGAAAAGTCCATGGACAGAGGAGCCTGGCAGGCTACAGTTCACAGGGTCGCAGAGTCAGACACAGCTGAGAAACTGAGCACAACAACAGCAACATGGATAAACAACAGGGTCCCACTGTGTAGCACAGGGAACTATACTCAATATCCTGTGATAAACAAATAGTGGAAAAAAAATGTATATATTGGGACTTTTCTGGTGGTCCAGTGTCTAAGACTCTATGCTCCCAATGCAGGGGTCCCAGGTTCAATCCCTGGTCAGGGGAACTAGATCTTGCATGCTGTACAACTAAGACCTGGCACAGCCAAATAAATAAATATTTAAAAAATATGTATAACTGAGTCATTTTGCTGTACAGCAGAAATTAATACAGCATTTTAAATCAACTATACTACAATTAAAAAAAAATCTATATGGACAGCCACCCCCCCCCGCAAAAAAATACCAAAACATCAATTCATCATTGATGTTTGGATTTACTTCAGGACTCTCAATTCTATTTTATTGATTTTTATGTTCATTCTTATGCTGGTACCGCATTTGATTACTGTAGCTTAAAGTAGTTTTGAAATTGGGAAGTATGAGTCTTCCTGCCTTTTTTCTTTTTCAATATATATTTATATGTTTTGGCTATTTGGGGCCCCCGGCAGTTATAAATGAACTGTTATTTTTCAGTTGCTCAATTTTGTCCAACTCTCTGCACCCCATGGACTGCAGCACAGCAGGCTTCCTTGTCCTTTTCTGTCTCCCGGAGTTTGCTCAAACTCACGTCCATTGAGACAGTGATGCCATCCAACTATCTTATCCTGTCATCCCCTTCTCCTTCTACCCTCAATCTTTCCCAACATCAGGGTCTTTTCCAATAGTTGACTCTTTGCCTTATGTGGCCAAATACTGGAGCTTCAACTTCAGCATCAGTCCTTCCAATTCAGGATTCATTTCCTTTAAGATTGACTGGTTTGATCTCCTTGCAGTCCAAGGGACTCTCAAAGAGTCTTCTCCAGCACCACAATTCAAAAGCATCAATTCTTCGGTGCTCAGCCTTCTTTACAGTTCAACTCTCACATCCATACATGACTACTGGAAAAACCTTTGTTGGCAGACTGATGCAAATTGATCTCTCTGCTTTCGAATATGCGATCTAGGTTTGCCAGAGCTTTCCCTCCAAGGAGCAAACGTCTTTTTTTTTTTTTTTTTTTTTTTAGTTCTACCAGTTTATTGCTACCAACCCATCTCCCTACACCCTCGTGCACACATGCTGTCATGTAACCCCATGGACTGCAGCCCGCCAGGCTTCTCTGTCCATGGGCTTTTCCAGGCAAGAATACTGGAGTGGGTTGCCATTTCCTTCTCCAAGGAGCAAATGTCTTAATTTCACGACTGCAGTCACCGTCTGCAATGATTTTGGAGCCCAAGAAAATAAAGTCGGTCACTGTTTCCATTGTTTCTCCATCTATTTGCCATGAAATGATGGAACTGGATGCCATGATCTTTGTTTTTTGAATGTTGAGTTTTAAGCAAGCCTTTTCACTCTCCTCTTTCACCTTCACCAAGAGGCTCTTTAGTTTCTCTTCACTTTTTACTATAAGGGTGGTGTCATCTGCATATCTGAGGTTATTGATATTTCTTCTAGCAATCTTGATTCCAGCATATGCTTCATCCAGCCCAGCATTTCGCATGATGTACTCTGCATATAAGTTAAAATTAAATAAGCATGGTCACAATATACAGTTATGATGTACTCTTTTCCCAATTTTGAACCAGTCTGTTGTTCCATGTCTGGTTCTAACCGTTGCTTCTTGATCTGCATACAGGCTTCTCAGCAGGCAGGTAAGGTGGTCTGGTATTTGTTCACAGTAAAGTTTCCTAAGGCCCCCTTAACTTCATACTCCAGAATGTCTGACTGTAGGTGAGTGATCACATGATTGTGGTTATCTGGGTCATTAAGACCTCCGAGGATCAGTTTTTCCATTTCTGTATCAAAGGTTATTGGAATTTTGAGTCTTTGCACTGAATCTGTTGATTGCTTTGACCTGTCATATTAATTATATTAAGTCTTCCATTTCCTGAAATCTTTCCCTTAATTTAGGTTTTCTTTATTTCTGCAATATTTTATAGTTCTGTGTATAAGTCTTTCACCTCCTTGGTTAAACTTATTTCCTAGGATTTTAATTCTTTTGGATGATACTGTAAATGTTTCATCTATTTCCTTTTCAGATTGTCCCTTGCTGGTGAACAGAAATATAACTGATTTTTTTGGTCTTACTTCTATATTCTCCCATCCAAGTACTAACCAGGCCCGACCCTGCTTAGCTTCCGAGATCAGACGAGATCGGGTGCGTTCAGGGTGGTATGGCCGTAGACCTACTTCTATATTCTCAAAGTTTGCTTGTCTGTTAGTCCTAGATTTTTTTTTTGCGTGTGTATATATTCTATGGGATTGTCTATATATAGAATCAGGTCATCTTCAAAAAGAGATAGTTTTACTTCTTTCTTTCCAATTGAATACCCTCTATTTCTTTGTCTTGTCTAAATCTTCTGGCTAGAACTTCTAGTACAAAGTTGAATGGTAATGGTGAAAGTGAGCCTCTTTTTTTTTTTTAATGAATATCAATGCTTTTATTTTTTTTTTCACCGTTTCTGTTGAGAAATCAGATCTTTTTTTTTTTTTTTTAATACACAATGACAGGTATCTACCATTATGCTGTGCTCAGTCACTCAGTTGTGTCTGACTCTTTGCAACCCCATGGACTATAGCCTGCCAGGCTCCTCTGTCCATGGGGATTCTCCAGGCAAGAATACTGGAGTGGGTTGCCATGCCCTTCTCCAGGGGATCTTCCCAACCCAGGGATTGAACCCAGGTCTCCGGCATTGCAGGCGGATTCTTTACCATCTGAGCCACCACGGAAACTCAACGGAGTGAACTAGCCAACCATGAATGAGATGGAAGAAAGAGAAGGAATGCTCCTGAGAAACTGTAATAACTACTTCACCAAACGGTTATTCAACAAGGTCTGAGATGCTTCCCAAATGAGAACTACTCAGTTAACAATGACTCAGTCTGTCAAGGAACAGAGTATGATCACTACTACAAATCTATTAAGATCCAATCTTGTTAGTTTTAAGCTAAACATAACATTTGCCTGATTGCAAATACTATCCCCAAAGCACTATCAGTCCTCCATCACACTCTGGGTGTGCTCAGTTGTGTGCAACTCTGCGATCCCATGGACTGTAGCCCACCAGGTTCTTCTGTCTGTGGAATTTTCCAGACAAGAATACTGGAGTGGGTTGCTATTTACTACTCCAATCATACTCTTATTAGGATGGAAATAATCAGAAAAAGCTGAATAAGAAAAAAAAAGAGAGAGTGAGAGAAAGCTGATTTACTCTGTCACAGAAAAACAAAATAACCAAAGTCATAGCAGTTACATGCATACATATATATGTATAACAATCACTGTACTGTACACCTGAAACTAACATGACACTGTTAACCAACTATATCCAATATAAAATGAAAAAAATTAATAAATAAATAAAACATACATGCTTTTACTGGATATGCTAGAAATACTCCTTATGGATAACAAAATGAAGATGTCCTAGACCATGCAAATGAAATCCACCATTATAGTAACATATAAAATAGTCTCACTGACCTACACATTCTTTTGCTTCACCTGTTCATCCCTCCCTCTCCCCGAGCTCCTGGCATCAAGTGGTCTTTTTAATGTCTCCATAGTTTTGCCTTTTCCAGTATGTCATATACTGGAATCATATAGTATGTAGCCTTTTCAAATTGGCTTCTTTCACTTAGAAATATGTATTTAAGATCCCTCTATGTCTTTTCAATGCTAGATATAACCCATTTACTTTCAGTGCTGAATAACACTCTATTGTCTAGATCACTACAATTCACTCATTCAATGAAAGATATCTTGGTTGCTTCTAAGTTTTGGTAATTATGGGTACAGCTTCTTTCTACAAACATCAGTATGCTGGTTTTTGTGAGGATGTAAGTTTTTAAATATTTTAGATATGCCATGTAGCAAAATTCTCTTTTTACAGAAATTCATTTCTCTCTCTGTGTGTATATGCGTGCATGCATGCATGTGTGTAATGTTTTCACTTAGTCATGGATTGTCAGCCATTTTACAAGAAAACACTGCCCTCCAAAAGCCCATTTTTCTGTGGTTTGTTGAACTTCTTTATTATTATTATTTTTTAAAATTTTATTTATTTATTTTTGGCTGTGCTGGGTTTTTGTTGTTGCGTGGGCTTTTCTCTAGCTGTGAGCAGGGGCTACCTCTTAAACTGCAGTGCATGGGCTTCTTACTGCAGTGGGTTCTATTGCTGTGGAGCATGGGCTCTAGAGTGTGCAGGCTTCAGCAGTTGCAATTCCCAGGCTCTAGAGCACAGGCTCAACAGTGTGGCTCATGGGCTTAGTTGCTCCATGGTATATGGGATCTTCCTGGACAAGGCTGGATTACGTATCACTGAGCCACCAGAGAAGCCTTAACTAATATTTTAGATTGCACTATTTTGTCTTGCATTTGCTATGGCAGATGCATTTAACAGAAATATCTTTTTGCTATTCCAGGAAACATTCTAGTAATAATAAATTGTGACTTATTTAGCCATTCCCTTCTCTAGGGGATCTTCTCAACCCAGGGATTGAAACTGGGTCTCCTGCATTGCAGGCAGATTTCTTACCATCTGAGCCACCAAGGAAGCTTGAAAGGAGGTAAGAATGGGGAATATTTTGTTTTTCTTAAGTATTGGGTTGGCCAAATAGTTCGTTTTTTTTTTCTGTAGCAACTTATGGGCAAACCTGAATGAACTTTTTGGCCAACCTAACAGTTTGCCATCTGTTACTAAAAGAAAAGTAAAGTAGGTTCTCGTCTTCATTAAAAAATTCCAGGCTCAAAAATGTTTTAATATTGTAAATCAACTGTACTTCAATAGAAAAGTTTTAGAATACCCTAAGTGTACAAATCTGTCCTTTGAGTGTGATTATGAAATTCTGAAGTGGTTATTTTGGAAATGAAGTCTGAAAAATATGATTTATTTTTATTTTTTTAAGTGGTTAACAGCACATGCTCTAAGGTCAGACACAACTAGCTTTGGGTCCCAAGTCTAACCAATTTTCATCTGTGTGACTATAGGGAAATTATTTAACTTCTGAAAAATAAAGATAATAAGGTTACCTTGTTTAATTGCAGTGCACACACAGCACAGGGCCTGGCACACAGTAAGTACCTAATAAATATTGATTCCTAAAGTGTATCGAAGTGGTAAAGAATCTGTCTGCCAAGCAGGAGATGAGGGTTCAATCCCTGGGCTGGGAAGATCCTTTGGAGAAAGAAATGGCAACCCAATCCAGTATTCTTGCCTGGGAAATCCCATGGACAGAGGAGTCTTGCAGGCTACTGTCCCGGGGGTCGCAAAGAGTCAAACATGGCTTAGTGACTAATAAAAATTCATAAATATTATATCTATAAATATAATATTAAAGAGAATGAGCTAGTTGTGGAAGATTGTGAGAATGAATGAATCATGGACCCACCTTAATTTTAGAACATTTGTTAATTACCATAGGTTTAAAACACTTAAAGGGCAGAAAGCTGATTTATTATTGACTGCTTAACATATATTAAAGCAACATAGAATGAAAATTGATTACCTAATCAAGTAGCAACAGAAGAGTAAACTAAGGATGAAGACAAATATAGCAGTGCCGAAAACCACAATATATATGTTGAGTGGCAGGTTCTGGAATCCAATATTAGGCATCCTGAAGTTGTAATGTGGGAAATCCGAGCTCATGGATGAACTGTGGGGAAACAAAAGAATGAGAAAAAATTAGGTTATAAACACTAAAAACCATGATTACATTATTTTGTATAATACATGTATAGAGGAAAAATTTTTAATAAGGCTTGATCCCATTTAAAACAAATATGAGGGACTTCCCTGGTGGGCCAGTGGCTAAGACTGCGTTTGCTGTCCATGGGGCCCAGGTTTGATCCCTGGTCAGGGAACGAGATCCCACATGCTGCAACTGAGACCCAGTGCAGCCACATAAAATAAATAAAATATACTAAAAAATAAATAAATAAAACAAATATGATAGATAAGGGTTAATATCCTTGCTATTAATTCATTTATCACACCACAAATACTTATTTAGTACTTACTATGTATCTGGCACTATTCCAGAAGCTTGTGATCCTACCTAAAACACTTTACAAAAAGGTATTCACAGAGAGGTACTTCACTGAAATAAAGGCAATAATCAATAAATACATGAAAATGTTCACCTCAAAGAAGTGGAAAGGGAAATAAAAGAAGTTTAAAGATTTTTAAAAACTCTTGAGCTTTTAAAGTAATAATATTTATAATGCTAAAATGCTGGAAATAACTTACCGTCTCACAAGAAGATAATGATTAAATAATTATATAGAGTCATATGTTATAATATTATTTGGCCATGAAAACCTGTTGTCATTAACTTTTAAATTTTAATAAAGATATGCAGGAAAAATTAAGCAATATATAAATTGTATACAAAATATGATCCCAATTTGGTGGATTATATATGTAAATACATGTGTATATATAGGTGTGGACATGTGTGGCAGAAAAAAGCCTTAAAACCAACATAGCAAAATGTTTTTTTAATTTGTTTTTTTCTCTTAATATTTATATTTTATTGAAGTATAGTTGACTTACAATGTTTCAAATGCACAGCAAGGTGAATATGACACATACATTATACATTATTTTTGAAACTATTTTCAAGATAGTTTGAAAATAATTTCAAAATAGATCTTGAAACTATTACAAGATATTGACTACACTTCCCTGTGCTATACAGTGAACCTCTGTTGCTTGTTGCATATCTTTTTTTAAAAATTTGAAATCTAGCACTCTATTCGTACTAAGTCAAACAGGTGGAATCAAAATGTCATACATTTTTTAGTTAGGCAAAAATTCATAAGTTTTATAAAATATATATATTACGCATATTATTTATATATAGTATGCAAAAGCTTTTATGCTACATTTGATAAAGCCTTGAGAAAGAACAACAACAAAAAAAGAGATGGAGAAATTGAAAAACATAAACTAAATGAAATGGGAGCACTGAATATGACATAGAAAAAGTAAAACAAACTAGATAAAAGTAAAAGATCATCATATAATTCAGTTGTTTTTAAACATGGATGCTCATTAGAAACATATCTAGAACTCTGGTGAAAAAAAAGCAATACTTCGGCACTTGCATTTTTCAAAAAATTCCTAGATAATTCAGATATGCATCTGGATTTTAAAAAGTGATTGCAGGTATTTCTATTACATGGTAATTTTGGTGATATAGAGTTCTGTTATTTTTTTGTTGACCAGTCATGATACAATGGTATTAAGTGAATAATAGTTACATAATCACAATAGTAAAAGATGTTTATTAGTTTTCACAATCAATATCCAGAAAAAAAAAGATAATTATAATTGTAAGCCATAATGGGAACATGATTAACCTAATATAAAATAATTACATACAATTTGGGGGGTTAAGCAAAATGATGTGCTAAGTGGAAGTGCATACACGAACATGTTTTCATCCACCCAGCCAGTCTATGTCTTTTGATTGGTGCATTTAATCCATTTATATTTAAGGTAATTATTGATATATATGATCCTATTCAGCTCAGTTCAGTTCAGTTCAGTGGCTCAGTTGTGTTCAACTCTTTGTGACTCCGACTCCGTGAATCGCAGCACGCCAGGCTTCCCTGTCCATCACCAACTCCCGGAGTCCACTCAAACTCATGTCCATTGAGTCGGTGATGCCATCCAGCCATCTCACCCTCTGTCATCCCCTTCTCCTCCTGCTCCCAATCCCTCCCAGCATCAGGGTCTTTTCCAATGAGTCAACTCTTCGCATGAGGTGGCCAAAGTGTTGGAGTTTCAGCCTCAGCATCAGTCCTTCCATTGAACACCCAGGACTGATCTCCTTTAGGATGGACTGGTTGGATCTCCTTGCAGTCCAAGGGACTCTCAAGAGTCTTCTCCAACACCACAGTTCAAAACCATCAATTTTTCAGTGCTCAGCTTTCTTCACAGTCCAACTCTCACATCCACACATGACCACTGGAAAAACCATAGCCTTGACTAGATGGACCTTTGTTGGCAAAGTAATGTCTCTGCTTTTTAATATGCTATCTAGGTTGTTCATAACTTTCCTTCCAAGGAGTAAGCGTCTTTTAATTTCATGGCTGCAATGATCCTATTACCATTTTCTTAACTGTTTTGGGTTTATTTTCTGTAGGTCTTTTCCTTCTCTTGTGTTTCCTGCTTAGAGAAATTCCTTTAGCATTCGTTGTAAAGCTGGTTTGGTGGTGCTGGATTCTCTTAACTTTGGCTTATCTGGAAAACTTTTGATTTCTTCATCTAACCTGAAGGAAAATCTTGCTGGGTAAAGTATTCCTGGTTATAGGTTCTTCCCTTTTATCACTTTAAATATATCATGCCATTCCCTTCTGGCTTGTAGAGTTTCAGTTGAGAAATCAGCTGATAGCCTGATGGGAATTCTCTTGTTGCTTTTAATATTTTATCTTTGTTTTAAATTTTTGTTAGTTTGATTACCATGTGTCTTGGTGTGTTCCTCCTTGGGTTTATCCTGCCTGGACTCCCTGTGCTGCCTGGACTTGGTTGACAATTTCCTTTCCCGTGTTAGGGAAGTTTTCAGCTATTATCTCTTCAAATATTTTCTCAGGTCCTTTCTTTCTTCTCCTTCTGGGACCCTACAGGGTGAATGTTGGGGCATTTAATGTTGCCCCAGAGGTCTCCTAGGCTGTCTTAATTTCTTTTCATTCTTTTTTCTATATTCTGTTCTGCAGCACTGATTTCTACCATTCTGTCCTCCAGGTCACTTATCTGCTCTTCTGACTCAGCTATTCTGCTATTGATTCTTTCCACTGTATTATTCACCTTTGTTCTTTAGTTTTTCTAGGTCTTTGGTAAACATTTCCTGCATCTTCTTAATTATTTTTCTGAGATCCTGGATCATCTTCATTATCATTATTCTGAATTCTTTTTCTGGAAGTTGCCTATCTCCACTTCATTTAATTGTTTTTCTGGGGTTTTATCTTATCCCTTCTTCTGGGACATAACTTTCTACTTTTTCATCCTGATTAACTTTCTGTAATATGATTTTTGTTTAAGCCACTGTGGGACTGTGGTTCTTGCTTCTTCTGTCTGCCCTCTGATGGAGGAGACTGAGAGACTTGTGTAAGCTTCCCAATGGGAGGGACTGGAGGTGGGAAAAACCGAGTCTTGCTCTGGTGGGCAGGGCCTCCCTCAGTAAAACTTTAATCCAATTATCTGCTGATGGGTGGGGCTGCACTCCTTCCCTGGTAGTTGTCTGGCCTGAGGTGACCCAGCCCTTGGGTCTACAGGCTCTGTGGTAGGGTTTATGGCGACCTCCAAGAGAGCTTACGCCAAGGGGGACCTTCTCGCCCCACTGCTGCTAGTGCCCCTGTTCCTGTGGTGAGCCCTTGCTGACCCATGCCCCCTCAGGAGACTCTCCAACACTAGCAGGTAGTTTTGGTTCTGTCTCCTATGGGGTCACTGCTCCTTTCCTCTGGGTCTTGGTGTGGGCAAGATTTTGTTTGTGCCTTCTAAGACTGGAGTCTCTGCTCCCCTCAGTTCTGTGGAAGTCCTATAATCAAATCCCAATGGTCTTCAAGGTCAGATTCCCTGGGGATTCCCAATTCCTGTGTTGGATCCCCAGGCTGGGAAGCCTGAGGTGGAGTTTGGAACCGTTACAACAGTGGGAGAACTTCTTTGGTATTACTGTTCTCTAGTTTGTGGGGCACCCACTCGGTGGGTATGGGGTTTGATTTTATCCTGATTGTGCCCCGCCTACCATCTCACTGCAGCTTCTTCGTCTCTGGATGTGGGGTATCTTTTTTGGTGGGTTCCAGTGTCCTCCTGTCGATGGCTGTTTAACAGCTAGTTGTGATTTTGGGGCTCTTGCAGAATGAGATGAGCGCACAACTTTCTACTTTGCCATCTTGAACTGGAAGCTCCAACATATCAAAATGCTAATAATGGCTTGTGGCTTACTAGTCATTTTGATTTTCTTCTTCTTCTTTTTTTTTTTTTTTTTTTTAAACACTTTATTAAATCAGATTATGGGCAACTCCCTGATGGTCCAGTGGTAAGGACTTTGTGCTTCCATTGCAGGAGGCATAGGTTTGATCCCTGGTCAGGGAACTAAGATCTTGCAAGCTGTGTGGCGTGGTGGGAAAAAAAAAAAACTCCCCTATTTTACAGATGAGGAGTTTTTGTGACATAGACATGACTGACCAAGTATGTATGGGAGTCAAGGACTCTCCAACTCCAAAGCCAGTGCCCTCAGCCTATATGCTCTAGTCTTAATAATCAGAAAACAGCAAATAATGTTTAAGCACTAAAAGGGGACTACTTCTGCTGATTAGTTTAATAATACTTACTGATCACTATACAGTTAAAATTCCATGAATGAAGGTTGCCCCCTTCTTTATGGGATAAGCTATAGTGATAAAGTGGCTCATACCGTCATGTTAGAATTTTCCTTGCCATTTTGATTCATTAGAAAATAAAGAGCAACTGCCAGGCTTGATTATCAAGACCCATAATGGTAACTGGATTACAACTATGACTACTGCCAAAATCAAAACAAAATAAAACCCCATCAAACAAAATGATTCTACTTTTATTAATCAAAGGCACATTACAAATGTGTTTGCAAATCTTTAAAGTCCTTGTTGGTTCCTGGAAGAGTATATTTATATGATAGACAACATTGAGATACTTGACTGGTTGTATCAGAAACCTCAGTGTTATTATCAATTTAATTTCCACCTTCTAATAACTTATACCAGGAAGTCAACAGCTGCAAAGCACTATTTCATCTCATGGAAACTCCTAAGAACTTCCAGACATAAGTAATGTGTAATATTTATTTATGAACATTCAGCCTTTTTCTGCAGATTTTATTGAAATATATAATTTCCTTTTTCTTACACTCAAATCTGCTAGGAAGAGAAAGCAGTAGTTCAGGAGTACTTTACCAAATATATCTAGCACACATATTATACAGCTCTAAGAAAGTTACAGCTGTGCAAACTTAACTCTTCCACATTGCTAATAGGGCTTCACTTGACTCCTGCTACAGTCAAGACTATCCCTCAATCCTTTAGAAATACCCCTCAGTAGACAAATTTTGCTTGATAAAATAATTCTTACATTAGGAAAAATGAGATTAAATGCACATGTTGAGAAGACTAAGAGAAAAAATAGGCAAACATATGGAAAATATGGTGGAAAAAGGGACAGGTTTGCACTCAGCAACTCTGGATATTGTTTCCAGAATGTCACTAGGTAGATGTCAATATTTGGACAATCTATATACCTCACTGGGACAATGCTTCAAAGGATTCCTGAAAGGATAAAATAGATGGTAGATACTGAAGTATCTGAAAACTCTAAGAGTTAGGACAAAATACTAAGGACAAAACATGTATGTGTGCATGTGCTGTTTACAATAGCCAGCACATGGAAGCAACCTAACGTCCGTTGACAGAAGAATGGATAAAGAAGATGCGGTACATATATACACTGTAATACTACTCAGCCATTAAAAAGAATGAAATTGTGCTATTTGTAGCAACATGTACGGACCTAGAGATTGTCATACTGAGTGAGTAAGTCAGACAGGGAAGAAATATCGTATGACATCCCTTATATGTGGAATCTAAAAAAGAAACGATACAAATGAACTTACTTACAAAACAGAAAGAGGGGTTTCTCTGGTGGCTCAGTGGTAAAGAATCCACCTGCCAACAAAGGAGATGCAGGTTTGATCCCTGGTCGAGGAAGATTCCACATGCCAAGAAGCAACTAAGCCAGTGTACCACAACTATTGAGCCTGTGCTCTAGAGCCCAGGAATCACAACTACTGAGCTGCAACTATGAAGTCTATACACCACAACTACAGAGTAGCCACTGCTCGCTGCAACAAGTGAAAAATGAGCAGCAATGAAGACCCAGCACAGCCCAAAATAAATAAAATTATATAAAAAAAAACCCAAACAGAAAGAGACTCACAGACTTAGAGAACAAACTTATGGTTGTGGGGGAAGGGGAATGATGGGATGGGGAAGGATAGTTAGGGAGTTTAGGATGGACGTGTACACACTGCTATTTTAAAGTGGATAACCAACAAGGACCTACTCTATAGTATACAGAACTCTGCTCAATGTTATGTGGCAGCCTGGATGGGAGGGGAGTTTGGGGGAGAATGGATACATGTATGTGCATTGCTGAGTCCTTTCACTGCTCACCGGAAACTATCACAACAGTTTGTTAATGATTTATACCTCAATACAAAATAGAAAGTTTTTTTAAAAAAGAATATACTGTATAGTGCAGGGATTATGTAATGTTTTACACAATAATAACTCAATTAAAAAATGTTTGCCAAAAGAATTAGAGAACCAAAAGAGTTAAAATCTTTTTTATTTATTTATTTTTAAAATTTTTTTTTATTTTTCAGTGGGTTTTGTCATACATTGACATGAATCTTTAAGTAATAGAAATAGCTACAAAATATAGTCTTATTTAAAATAGGATGGTTTAAGTGCTAGAAATGCATTAATATAATGCATCTAGGATCTTTTCTGTACTTGACAAATAAAAAGCAGCCAATAAATGTTGATTATTACCATTAAAAATGTGTTATTTTTATCAGATGACTGACTGAGAAGTACCTTAGTGAAAGCAGAAACACTGTTAAGATATATGTAAAGATTTACTAAAACAATGATACAAATGAACTTCCTTATAAAACAGAAAGAGACTCACAGACTTAGACAATGAACTTAGAACTGCCAGGGCAGGGGTGGTGGAGAGTGGTTGGTGGGAAAGAAGGGGGGAAGCGATAGTTAGGGAGTTTGGGATGGACATGTACTTACTGCTATAATTAAAAAGGTGAACCAGTAAGGACCTACTGTATGGCACATGCAACTCTGCTCAATGTTATGTGGCAGCCGGATGAGAAGGTAGTTTGGCGGAGAATGGATATGGCTGAGTCACTTCACTGCTCACCTGAAACTATCACAATGTTGTTAACTGGCTTTACCCCAATACAAAATAAAAAGTTAAAAAAAAAAGTGTGTGTGTGTATGTACATTTTGGCAAGGGGTAGGTGAGAGTCCCTTGGACTGCAAGGAGATCCAACCAGTCCATCCTAAAGGAGATCAGTCCTGGGTGTTCATTGGAAGGACTGATACTGAAGCTGAAACTCCAACACTTTGGCCACGTCATGCAAAGAGTTGACTCATTGGAAAAGATGCTAATGCTGGGAGGGATTGGGGGCAGGAGGAGAAGGGGACAACAGAGGATGAGATGGCTGGATGGCATCACCGACTCGACAGGGAGGCCTGGTGTGCTGCGATTCATGAGGTCACAAAGAGTCGGACATGACTGAGCGACTGAACTGAACTGAACTGAAGGGGAGAGGGATGACATTTAAAAAAATAGTAGATAACATAAAAGATGCCCTGGCAAAGATAAAATCTCTATAAAAGATTCTACCAAACCAACTGCTCCTTCCTCAAGGAACTCCTCTGCACACACTGCCAAACTTGTGCCAAACTGGCCACCAGAGGCAGGAAACCTATTCTGGCCAAAGGCAATTATCATATAGGCCAGCTGGGAGTGAACCAGTGGTGTGAGAATCTCACCCTGTAGGGGTCCTTGTACTAGGTGGCACCACCAACAAACTCTGGGGGAATTCTGAACAGAGATACAAACAGGGAGTACTAGAGAGAGCACTGTCATCAGAAGGAGGAGATGTTTGCCTCAGTGCTCCTGGAGGCTGGCTGTTTCTTATGAGTCCTCCCTTCTCAGGGAGGAATGGGGGTTGACAGGAGATACACTGATGTAGAACACATTTTAGGAATCCCTACCCTGGTAAATGGAATTGCTTAGCTATAACTGATCTTTCCCAACAGTCTAAGTAGATGGTGTATTATTCCAAGATGTTAACCTGGTCTATATGTATTAATTTTATAATATTTTCATTATAATATTTTGGCATGAAATATGAATAATTTTTTAAAAATAAGTCAACCTTTAAAAAGAAAGCTACTGTTCAAGATCCTCATAATAAGCTAAGTATTCTTTGCTATTTAGCTATTACAAATGTAAAAGTTACTTAGTAACTGCTCTTTGTGGGAATTAAGAAAAGAAATAGAACATCCAGTACACTGTTGGATCTTACTTGGCACGTCTGACTTCATTCACATGAAAAATTTTTCCCCCTTTATGCAGTTCCATAGTCCCTGAAATCTCTAATCTCAGTGTAAATTTCAAGCTATCTAATAAGTTTATTAAAAAAGAAAGAAAAAGACAGAAATATCTGATTTTTTTTAATCAGCAGTGGGATTTTTTTTCCACCAAGATACAAAAGGAATAGACATTTGGCCCCACTGAGGACCTTAGCTTAGCACAGTAGACCACAGTTAGATGGGCAGCAGCAGGTGTTTTGCTGAAGTATGTTTGGTGGCCTCATTCTTCTTAGACCAGTTCTTGGCCCTAGCCAGCATCCTCCCAGTAGTCAGTACTCTACTTTTGCTTTAAAAATGCTCAGAAAGAGAAGAGACACCAGTCTTTTCTAATTACACCAGTAATTAGACTGCTGTATTCTTTAATTTATGGTTCACAAGCCATTAAAGAACATATATTTCTTATAAATACAAGACATTCAAGAAAAACTTTCTAAGAAAAATTATTTTAGACTTTGTTAATCTTTAAAAAAACCAGAGATATAATTCACATTAAAAATGCACCCAGGTGTATAGGTCAAGGAATTTGCACAAATGAATATGCCCTTGAATATGCCATTCACAAATGAATATGCCATTCTAATCAAGATGCAGAATATTTCTTTATCCCCAGAGAGTTCCCTGTACCCCTTTGCCATTAATCACCACTCCCAACTACTGATCTGATTTCCATCATTACAGATTAATTTTCCATATGTTAGGATTTCATATTCAAATGAAATCACACAGTATGTATTCTTTTGTGTTTAGCTTTTAGTCTCTCAATAGGTGAGAGACTCTTAATAAACAGCTCTATAAAATAATTCATGTTATATCCCTAGTTTGTCCTAGTTATTCTATTATCCACAACTGGTATCCCCTAAAGATCACTAACTTCATCTTTGAATGTATCAATTTTATGGTTAGTTTTTAGGTAGTTCTTTTTTTAAAAAAAGGTTTATTTATTTTAATTTTTGACTGTAGTAGGTCTTTGTTGCTGTGCATGGGTTTTCTCTAGTTGAAGCAAGCATGGGATACTCTTCATTGTGGTGTGTGAGCTTCTCATTGTGGTGGTTTCTCTTATTAAAGAGCACAGGCTTCAGGCAAGTGGGCTTTAGTAGTTGTGGCTCACAGGCTCTAGAGAATGGGCTCAGTTATTGTGGCCTATGAGCTTAGGTGCTCCAGGGCATGTAGCATCTTTCTGGAACAGATATCAAACACCCATCCCCTGCACTGGCAGGTAGATTCATAACCACTGGACCAGCAGGGAAGCCCTGGATATTTATTTCTACAACAAAATTCCTGGTTATACTATTTAGGTGTCCCTTGGACTGTCAAGAAGATCAAACCAGTCAATCCAAAAGGAAATCAACCCTGACTATTCACTGGAAGGAGTGATGCTGAAATTCCAATACTTTGGCCACCTGATGCAAAGAGCCGATTCATTGGAAAAGACTGATGCTGGGAAAGATTAAAGGCAAAAGGAGAAGGGGGTGGCAGAAAATGAGATGGTTAGATAGCATCACCGACTCAATTGACATGACTTTGAGCAAACTCCAGGAGACAGTGGAGAATAGAGAAGCCTGGTATGCTGCAATCCACGGGGTCACAAAAAGTTGGATATGACTTAGTGGCTGAACAACAACATTATTTTCATGGAAGAACATTTCACCATGTCCTTTACATGGGTGCTCCTTTCCATTTTTAAGTCTTTTTTCAGTGCAATACTTTCTACCTATTATTTTTTAAAAGTCTTCAACAGAGGAAATGTGTAGCTTGATTCACTCATCATATTTTGCTTCAGTCAAAATCTAAGGCAAAGCAGGAACTCCAAGGTGCTCAAGACTGGAATGGTGAAGCCCCTTTTATGGTGAGATATCTGCTGATATGGGCATGTCTCCTGGGGCCAAGGGAACACAAACTCAAGCTTGCAGCCTAGCCTAGGTGGGTTCCTGCATTAAGCCAGGAGGTAATATAAAGGAAATGCACACACACAGACTCTTTCATTTACACTATTGTTCTTTGATTATTTTCACTGTTTACTTCTATATAATCATGAAAAAAACCCTCTGCATCTATTGTCCTATACATCTGTTCAGAGGAAACATGTATAGTTAATAAACACATAGTCACAAAGTCAACAAGGGAGTCTGAAAGGCAGTAATTGGGTGCAACCTCAAAAATGACAGAATGATCTTGGTTCATTTCCAAGGGAAACCATCCAGCCTCACAGTAATCCAAATCTATGCCCCAACTGCTGATGCCAAAGAAGGTGAAGTTGACTATGAAGACTTGCAACACCTTCTAGAACTAACACACACACAAAGATGTCCTTTTAATCATAGAAAATTGTAATGCAAAAGTAGGAAGTCAAGAGATACCTGGAATAACAGGCAAGATTGGCCTTGGAGTACAAAATGAAGCAGAGCAAAGGCTAACAAAGTTTTGTGAAGTAAACACACTGGTCATAGCAAACATCCTCTTCCAACAACACAAGAGACAACTCTATACATGGACATTACCAGATGGTCAACACTGAATCAGACTGATTATGTTCTTTGCAGCTGAAGATGGAAAATTTTTTATACAGTCAGCAAAAACAAGATCTGGAGCATACTGTGGCTCAGATAGTGAGCTGCTTATTGCAAAATTCAGGCTTAAATTGAAGAAAGTAGGGAAAACCACTAGGCCATTTAGCTATGACCTAAATCATGACCCTTATACAGTGGAGATGACGAACAGATTCAAGGGACCAGATCAGTTCTTCAGAGTGTGTGAAGAACTATGGACAGAGGTTTGTAGCACTGTACAGGGGGCAGTGACCAAAACCATCCCAAAGAAAAAGAAATACAAGAAGGCAAAACGGTTGTCTGAGGAGGCTTTACAAATAGCAGAGGAAAGAAGAAAAGTGAAAGGAAAGGGAGAAAGGGAAAGATACACCTAACTGAATGCAGAGTTTCAGAGAACAGCAAGGAGAGATAAGAAGGCCTTCTTAAATGAACAAGGCAAAGAAATAGAAGAAAACAATAGAATGGTAAAGACCAGAGATCTCTTCAAGAAAATAAGAACAATTAGAACCAGACATGGAACTACAGACTGGTTCAAAATCAGGAAAGGAGTACATCAAGGCTGTATATTGTCACTCTGCTTATTTAACTTGTATGCTGAGTACATCATGTGAAAAGCCGGACTGGAAGACTCACAAAAGGGAATCAAGATTGCCAGGAAAAATACGAACAACTTCAGATAAGCAGATGATACCACCATAATTGCAGAAAGTGAAGAGAAACTAAAGAACCTCTTGATGAAAGTGAAAGAGGAGAGTGAAAAAGCTGGCTTAAAACTCAACATTCAAAAAACGAAGATCATGGCATCCAGTCCTATCACTTCATGGCAAAGAGATGGGGAAAAAATGCAAAGAGTGGCAGATTTTATTTTCTTGGGGTCAAAAATCACTGTGGATATTGACTGCAGTCATAAAATTAAAAGATGCTTGCTCCTTGGAAGAAAAGCTACGAAAAACCTAGACAGCATATTAAAAAGCAGAGACATCACTTTCTTGACAAAGTTCTGTATAGTCAAAGCTATGGGTTTTTCCAGTAGTCATGTATGGATGTGAGATTGGGACCATAAAGAAGGCTGAGTACCGAATAATTGGTGCTTTCAAACTGTGGTGCTGGAGAAGACTCTTGAGAGTTCCTTGGACAGTAGGAGACCAAACCAGTCACTCCTAAAAGAAATCAACCCTGAATATTCACTGAAAAGACCGATGGTGAAACTGAAGCACCAATACTTTGCCCACCTGATATAAAGAGCCAACTCATTGGAAAAGACCCTGATGCTGAGTACAATTGAGGGCAAGAGAAGGGGACGAGAGAGAATGAGATGGCTGGATGGCATCATCGACTCAATGGACATGAGTTTGAACAAACTGCATGAAACAGTGAAGGACAGGGAAGACTGGTGTGCTGTAGTTCATCAGGTTGCAAAGAGTCAGATATAACTTACTGACTGAACAACAACAAGAACAGTTGTTACCACTGTGGAAGGCAAAGTATACAAGGGATCTCTGTATTACTTCTTACAACTACATATGAATCTACAATAATTTTAAAAAATCAGTTAAGAAAAAATGTTTCAAAATTCAAATGACAAATTCAAATGAAAAATATCCATTTCATACAAAAAGTCAGGAAAAAGGAGGTGAAACATATAGAAAACAAATAGCAAATGGTACATAAATCAAGCACAGTAAGAATAACATATATGTGAATCAACTACTCCAATTAAAGGCAGACATTGGCTGACTGGATTAAAACAAGCAAAAACAAAACCAAAGCCCCAAATCCATAAAAGAAGATCTAGCTACATGGGTTTTTTATTTTTTTTTAAGCAAGAAATGCACTTTATATTCAAAGACATAGGATGATGGAAAAAGCTACATCTTTCAAAAAATATGCATAAGAGAGATAGAGTGGCTATGTCAATATAAGACAAAATATACTTTAACACAAAAAAATTTACCAGAGACAAAGATGTTTTATAATAAAATAGTCAATTCATCAGTAAGATAGGTAAACGTAACAACTGATCCCCAAAATACATAAGGCAAAAACTGACAAAATTAAAGGGGAAAATAGACCATCAATAATAGTTGAAAACTTTAATATCTCATGCTTAATAATAGGTAGAACAGTTAGACCAAAATTCATCAAAGATAACAAGAGTTAAATAACACAATCAACCAACTTGACCTAACTAGTACTTAAAGAACACTCTACCTAATGAGCAGAATACACATTCTTCTTAAGCACAATTTGCAGTCATAGACTATATGGTAGGCCAGTGGCTGGCAAAAAAGTTTCTTAAAGGACCACACAGTAAATACACTAGGCTTATTGCCTATATGGTCTCTGTCACAGCTACTCAGCTCTTTTCAGAAGCAGCCATGGACAACACTTTAATGAAGAGGCATGACTGTGTCCCACTAAACTTTATTTACAAAAACAAGCAGGTTGTGCGTAGTTTGAAAACTCCTGTGCTAGGTCATAATATAAATCTCAATAAATTAAAAAATATTGAAACTCAACAAAGTATGTGCTATGATCATGATAGAATTAAATTAGAAGTCATCAAAAGGATGCACAAGTAAGATATACAAGTAAGCATATTTGTGAAGCAAGCACATAAAAGGATGCTCTACACTCAGCACAGGTAAGCCTAGTGTGCTGCAGTCCATGGGGTCACAAAGAGTTGGACCGAGTGACTGAACAATGACAATTACAACTACATCGTTAGAGAAATGCAAACAAAAACCATAATGATATAGCACTTCACATCCACAAGAATGGGTATTTTGAAAATAGCACAGAAAATAATAAGCACTAGTGAGGAGACTGGCACAAACCCAGACATATAGATCAAAGGAACAGACTAAAGAGCCCCCAAATAAACCCACACACCTATGGTCAATCAATCTTTGACAAAACAGACAAGAATATTCAATAGGAAAAAGATGATCTCTTCAGCAGGTGGTGTTTGGGAAGTTGGAGAGTTGCATGTAAATCAATGAAGTTAGAACAAATCCTCACACTGTACACAAAAATAAACTCAAATTGGCTTAAAGACTTAAATATAATACAGGACACCATAAAACTTCTAGAAGGTAACATTGGTAAAGCATTCTCTGACATAAATTCTACCAATATTTTCTTAGGTCAGTCTCCCAAGACAACACAAATAAAAGGAAAAATAAATGGGATCTAATCAAACTTACAAGCTTTTGCACAGCAAAGGAAACCACAAACAAAATGTAAAGACAACCTGTTGTTGGGAGAAAATATTTGCAAATAATGTGACTGACAAGGGCTTCATTTCCAAAATATACAAAGAAATGCAACAGAACAACAACTACAACAAAACAAGTAACCCAATAAAAAAATGTACAGAAGACCTAAACAGACATTTTTCCAAAGAAGACACACAGATAAACAATAGGGCACATGTAAAGATGCTGAACACTGCTGATTATTTGAGAAATGAAAATAAAAACTACAATGAAATACAACCTCACATCAGTCAAAATGGCCATCATTAAAAAGGCTAATAACAAATACTGGAGGGGAGGTGAAGAAATAGAAACTCTCCTACACTGTTGGTGGGCAGTAAGTTGGTGCAGCCACTATGGAAAACAGTATGCAGCTTCCTTAAAAAACTAAAAATAGAGTTGCCGTATGATCTAGCAATACTACTCCTGGCATATAGGCAGATAAAACTAACTCAAAAACATACATGGACCTCTATGTTCATAGCAGCACCATTTACAGTAGTGAGGACATGGAAACCTAAATGTCCATTGACAGATGAATGGATAAAGAAGATGTGGTACATATATACAATGGAATATTACTCAGTCGTTAAAAAGAATAAAATAACGTCATTTGCAGCACTTAAATGAACCTGGAATTATCACACCAAATGAAGTAAGACAGAAATTTTAAAAAAGCTTTTGAAAATAGAAAGTTAATAAAAAGACGTGGTATATATATGTATACACACACACATACAAAATAGACTACTACTCAGCCATAAAAAAGAGTGCAATAATGCCATTTGCAGGAACATGGATAGACCTAGAGATGATCATGTTAAGTGAAGTAAGTCAGAAAGTTAAAGACAAATACCATATGATATGACTTATATGCGGAACCTAAAATATGGCACAAATGATCTTATCTGGGTTGCCAAGGGTGACAGGAGTTGGGGCAAGGATGGAGTGAGAATTGGGTTAGCAGATGCAAACCGGTATATACAGAATGGATAAACAACAAGGTTTTATTGTATAGCACAGAGGACTATACTCATTATTCTGTGATAAACCATAATGGAAAAGATTATGAAAAAGATTTATATATATATAAAACTGAATCAATTTGCTATACAACAGAAATGAATACAATGTTGTAAATCAGGCATACTTCAATATAAGAAAAAAGAAACTGGTATACCAAGGAAAAAAAGAGAGATCACAGCAAAGGAAGCAGTTCCCAAAACAGAAAGACAACCTACTGATTGGGAGAAAATATTTACAAATGATATGACCAATAAAAGACTAATAACCAAAATATATAAACAGCTCATACAACTCAACATCAAAAAAAACCCTAAGCAATCTGATTAAAAAATAGGCAGAAGACCCAAAGAGACTTTTTTTTCAAAGAAGGCATACAAATGGCTAACAGGCACATGAAAAGATGTTCAACACTGTTAGCCATCAGAAAAATGCAAATTAAAACTACAATGAGATATCACCTCACACCTGTCAGAACAGCTATTATCAAAAAGAACACAAGTAACAAATGTTGGCGAAGATGTGGAAAAAAGGGAACCCTTGCTCGCTATTTGTGGGAATGCAATTGGTGCAGCCACTATAGAAAACAGTACGGAGGTGTTGCCAAAAGCTCAAAATAGAACTACCACGTGACCCAGCAATTTCATCCCTGGGTCTTAATCCACAAAAGCACTAATTCAAAAAGATCCATGCACCCTAATGTTCACAGCAGCATTATGAGATTATAATATATGATTATATAATTGTGTGCAAATTATGGAAGCAACCTGTCCATCACAAATGAATGGATAAAAATGTGGTGTGTGTGTATACACACACATATACAGACAATGGAATACTACCACTAAGCCATAAAAAAGAAGGAAATTTTGCCATTTGCAACAACACAGATGAACTTGGAGAGTATTATGCTAAGTGAAATAAGTCAAGCAGAAAAGACAAATATTGTATGATATCAATTATATGTGAAATGTAAAAAATAAAATTAATGAATACAACAAAACAAAAATAGACTTGAGATACAGAGAAAAAATGAGTGGTTACCAGTGGGGAGAGAGAAGCGAGTGGGGCAGGATAGCAGTAGGGGATTAAGAGGTACAAACTACTATGTATAAGATAAATAAGCAACAACAATATATAGTTAATAACTATAAATGGAATATAACCTTTAAAATTTGTAAATCATTATGTTGTATACCTGAAATGTATATAACATTTTATATGAATAAAAAAATGTGGTATATACATGCCTCTAAGGCTGGTGACCTGTGAAGTTCCCACCTGCTGTTAGAACTCTCTGCAGCTGCCCTGCCTCATGACCTCCAGAGTCTAGCACAGGACCATGATGTGGACATGCTGGCTTGCACTTGCTGGTGGCAGTCACCTGGATCCACTAAGATTCAGTCATCATAGGACTGAAGACAAGATGGTGGGATAAAAGAATTTGAGCTCACCTCTTCTCACAGAAACACCACCAACAGATAAACAACCATCAGCAAAAATGACTGGAACTTACCAAAAAAGATATTTTACATCCAAAGACAAAGAAGCCAGGAGACAGTAGGAGGAGCACTTTCACAATATAATCAAATCTTAAAACTGCCAGGTGGGCAACCCACAAACTGGAAGATAATTATATCACAGAGGTTCTCCCACAGGAATGAGAGTTCTGAGCCTCATGTCAGGCTTTCCAGTCTGGGGGTCTGGTATTGGGAGGAGGAATCCCCAGAGCATTTGGCTTTGAAGGCCAGCAGGGCTTGGGTACAGGGGCTCCATAGGACTGGGTGAAACAAAGACTCCACTCTTGGAGGAGGGTTCATGTACTCTGGACCCAGGTACACTCCATAGGAGTCTGAGCCAGACCTACCTGTGGGTCTTGGTGGGTCTCCTGTGGACAAGCGTCAGCTGTAGCTCACTGTGGGACAAGGACACTGGCAGTGGAGGCCCCGTGGAATATTCATCTGCGTGCGCTCCTGGAGGTCACCACTTTGGCACTGAGACCTGGCACCACCCAGCTGCCTGACGGCTCCAACACTGGGACACCTCAGGCCAAACACCCAACACAGCCTGACCCGTCAGCAGACAAGCTGCCAAAGGTTGTCTTGAGCCCCAGGCTGCCTCTAAACATATCCCCTGACATAGTCCTGCCCACCAGAGGGCCAAGACCCACTTCCACTCACCAGTGTGCATACATCAGCTCCATCCACCAGGAAGCCCACACAAGACCCTGGACCAACCTCACATACCAGGAGACAGACATCAGAAGCAAGAGGAGCTACAAATCTGTAGCCTGAGAAATGGAGACCACAAACACAGAAAGTTAGACAAAATGAGACAGAAGAGAAATATGTCCCAGATGAAGGAACAAGATAAAACCCAAGATTAACAACTAAGATTCATAGTAACAACAGTAAAGATGACCCAAAACCTCAGAAAAAGGATGGAGGCACAGTACAAGACAATACAAGATATGTTTAACAAACAGCTAGAAGATTTGAAGAACAGAGTTGAACAATACAATAACTGAAATTAAAAACACACTAGAAAGAATCAATAACAGAATAAATGAGGCAGAAGAAAGAATAAGTGAGAAGACAGATTGATGGAAGTCACTGCCAGAGAACAAAATAAAGAAAAAAGAATGAAAAGAAATGAGGACAGTCTAAGGAACTTCTGGGACAACATTACACATACCAATATTTGCATTATAGAGGTCCCAGAAGGAGAAGGGAGAGAAGGGCCAGAGAAAATATTTGAAGCAATAATGGTCAAAAACTTCCCTAGATGGGGGATAAAACCACTCACTCAAATCCAGGAAGTGCAAAGAGTCCCAAGGAGAAACAGTCCAAGACACATATTAATCAAATTGACAAGAATTATAGACAAAGTGAAAATATTAAAAACAAGGGGTAATCAACAAATAACATAGAAAGGATATCCATAAGGTTAGAAGCTGATTATTCAGCAGAAACTGCAGGCCAGAAGGCAGTGGCACAATATATTTAAAGTGGTGAAAAGGGAAAAACTACAACCAAGAATACTCCATCCAGTCAGGCTCTCATTCAGATTCGATGGAGAAATTAAAAGCTTTACAGACAAACAAAAGCTAAGAGAATCAGCACCACCAAACCAACTTTACAACAAATGTTAAAGGAACTTCTCTAGGTGGAAGAGAGAAGTCCACATCTAGAAACAAGAAAACTACAAGTGGGAAAGCTCATTGGCAAGGTAAACATACAGTAAAGTTAGGGAACCATCCACACACAAATATAATATTAAAACCAGCAATTGTGGGAAGAGCTCAAGTACAAATGTAGGATATTGGAAATGCATTTGAAATTAAGAGACAAGCAACTTAAAACAATCTTGTGTATATACAAACTTTGTATATACTATATCAAAACCTCATGGTAACTGCAAACCAAAAGTCTACAATAGATATACACACACAAAAGAAAAAGCAATCTAAACATAACACAAAAGATATTCATCAAGTCATAAGAGAAGAGAGCAAAAGAGTAAAGGAAGAAAAAAGATTTACAAAAACAAATTTGAAACAATCAACAAAATGGCAATAAGAATACATATATTGATAATTACCTTAAATGTAAATGGATTAAATGCTCCAAACAAAAAGAAACAGACGGGCTGAATGGATACAAAAACAAGGCAAATGGATACATGCTGTCTACAAGAGTCCCACTTCTAATTTAGAGACACACACGGTCTGAAAGTAAGGGGCTGGAAAAAAGTATTCCATGCAAATGGAAACCAAAAGAAAGCTGGAGTAGCAATACTCATCAGACAAAATAGACTTTAAAAACCGTTAAATGACATAGTGTTGGAAGTTTTGGCCACAGCAATCAGAGCAGAAAAAGACATAAAAGGAATCCAGATAGGAAAAGAAGAAGTGAAACTCTCGCTGTTTGCAGATGACATGATCCTCTACATAGAAAACCCTAAAGACTCTACCAGAAAATTACTAGAGCTAATTAATGAATATAGTAAAGTTGCAGGATATAAAATTAACACACAGAAATCCCTTGCATTCCTATACACTAACAATGAAAAAACAGAAAGAGAAATTAAGGAAACAATACCATTCACCATTGCAACAAAAAGAATAAAATACTTAGGAGTATATCTACCTAAAGAAACAAAAGACCTATACATAGAAAACTATAAAACACTGATGAAAGAAATCAAAGAGGACACAAACAGTTGGAGAAACATACCGTGTTCATGGATTGGAAGAATCAATATTGTCAAAATGGCTATTCTACCCAAAGCAATCTATAGATTCAATGCAATCCCTATCAAGCTACCAACGGTATTTTTCACAGAACTAGAACAAATAATTTCACAATTTGTATGGAAATACAAAAAACCTCGAATAGCCAAAGTAATCTTGAGAAAGAAGAATGGAACTGGAGGAATCAACCTGCCTGACTTCAGACTCTACTACAAAGCCACAGTCATCAAGACAGTATGGTACTGGCACAAAGACAGAAATATAGATCAATGGAACAGAATAGAAAGCCCAGAGATAAATCCACGAACCTATGGACAGCTTATCTTTGACAAAGGAGGCAAGGATATACAATGGAAAAAAGACAATCTCTTTAACAAGTGGTGCTGGGAAAACTGGTTAACCACTTGTAAAAGAATGAAACTAGAACACTTCCTAACACCATACACAAAAATAAACTCAAAATGGATTAAAGATCTAAATGTAAGACCAGAAACTATAAAACTCCTAGAGGAGAACATAGGCAAAACACTCTCCGACATAAATCACAGCAAGATCTTCTATGACCCACCTCCCAGAATATTGGAAATAAAAGCAAAAATAAACAAATGGGACCTAATGAAAATTAAAAGCTTTTGCACAACAAAGGAAACTATAAGTAAGGTGAAAAGACAGCCCTCAGATTGGGAGAAAATAATAACAAATGAGGAAACAGACAAAGGATTAATCTCAAAAATATACAAGCAACTCCTGAAGCTCAATTCCAGAAAAATAAACGACCCAATCAAAAAATGGGCCAAAGAACTAAACAGACATTTCTCCAAAGAAGACATACAGATGGCTAACAAACACATGAAAAGATGCTCAACATCACTCATCATCAGAGAAATGCAAATCAAAACCACAATGAGGTACCATTACACGCCAGTCAGGATGGCTGCTATCCAAAAGTCTACAAGCAATAAATGCTGGAGAGGGTGTGGAGAAAAGGGAACCCTCTTACACTGTTGGTGGGAATGCAAACTAGTACAGCCACTATGGAAAACAGTGTGGAGATTTCTTAAAAAACTGGAAATAGAACTGCCATATGACCCAGCAATACCACTTCTGGGCATACACACTGAGGAATCCAGATCTGAAAGAGACACGTGCACCCCAATGTTCATCGCAGCACTGTTTATAATAGCCAGGACATGGAAGCAACCTAGATGCCCATCAGCAGATGAATGGATAAGGAAGCTGTGGTACATATACACCATGGAATATTACTCAGCCGTTAAAAAGAATTCATTTGAATCAGTTCTAATGAGATGGATGAAACTGGAGCCCATTATACAGAGTGAAGTAAGTCAGAAAGATAAAGAACATTACAGTATACTAACACATATATACGGAATTTAGATAGATGGTGGCGATAACCCTATATGCAAAACAGAAAAAGAGACACAGAAATACAGAACAGACTTTTGAACTCTGGGGGAGAACGTGAGGGTGGGATGTTTTGAAAGAACAGCATGTATATTATCTATGGTGAAACGGACCACCAGCCCAGGTGGGATACATGAGTCAGGTGCTCGGGCCTGGTGCACTGGGAGGACCCTGAGGAGTCGGGTGGGGAGGGAGGTGGGAGGGGGGATCGGGATGGGGAATACATGTAACTATATGGCTGATTCATGTCAATGTATGACAAAACCCACTGAAATGTTGTAAAGTGATTGGCCTCCAACTAATAAAATAATATTAAAAAAAAAAAAAAAAAAAAAAACCGTTAAATGAGACAAAGAAGGACATTATACATAACGATTAAGGGATCAATCCAACAATAAGATGTAATAACTGTAAATACATGTGCACCCAACATAGAACCATCTCAATATATAAGGCAAATGCTAACAACCATAACAACCATAAACCATAACAACCAGAAATCAACAGTAATACAATAGTGGAGGACTTTAACATCTCACTTACACCAATGGACAGAAAATCAATAAGGAATCATAGGCCTTAAATTATACATTGTACCAGATAGACTTAACTGATATCTATAGACCATTCCATCTGAAAGCAACAGAATACACATTCCTCTCAAGTGCATATGAAACATTTTTCAGGATAGATCACATGCTGGGCCACAAAGCAAGCTCTGGTAAATTTAAGAAAATGGAAATCATATCCAGCATTTTTTCCAAGCATAACACTATGAGATTAGAAATCAATGACAAGGAAAAAAAAGCTGTAAAAAAACAGAAACACGTGGAGGCTAAATAATATGTTACTAAACATCCAGTGGATCACTGAAAATGTCAAAGAAGAAATGAAAAAATACCTAAACAACCTAGCTTTACACCTAAAGCAATGAGAGAAGGGAGAACAAATAAAAACGAAAGTGGACGGAAAGAAATCATAACGATCAGAGCAGAAATAAATGAAATAGAGACAGAGAAAAAAACAGAAAAGCTCAATGAAACTAAAAGCTGGTTTCTGAAACAGAGAAACAAAATTGATAAAACTTTAGCCAGACTCATCAAGAAAAGATGGGAGAAGGTTCAAATCAATGAAATTAGAAATGAAAAAGGAGAACTTACATTGACACCACAGAAATACAAAAGATCATAAGAGACTACTACAAGCAACTATATGCCAATAAAATGGACAACCTAGAAGAAATGGACACATTCTTAGAAAGGTATAATCTTCCAAGACTGAACTTGGAGGAAATAGAAAATATGAATAGACCAGTCACAAGTACTGACATTGAAAGTGTGAAAATAATTTTATTTATTTTTGACTGTGCTGGGTCTTCACTGCTGTGTGGACTTTTCTCCAGGTACAGTGGGTAAGGGCTACTCTCCAGCTGTGGTGCGTGGGCTTTTCATTGCAGTGGCTTCTGTTGTTGTGGAGCACAGGCTCTAGGGTGGGTGTATGTGCTTCAGCAGTTTAGCATGTGGGCTCACTAGCTGCAGTTGCTGGACCCTAAAGCACACACAAGCTCAACAGTTGTGCTGCATGGATTTAGTTGTTCTGTGGCATGTGGGATCTTCCTGGATCAGGGATTGAACCCCTCTCTCCTGCACTGGCAGGAAGATTCTTTACCACTGAGCCAAATCTATGGTATGGAAAAAAGATCTAAAACTGTCTTTCCAAACAGTCATTTATTCTAATAGCATTTGTAAGATTTTTTCTCTACTGTTTTAAACTTCTACTTTTTCCACAGAGTCACTTTTTATACATGCCTGGGTCTGTTTTTGGATTTTGTAGTCTGTTCTTTTTTTTTTTTTCCTGTTCATGATGACCTGCATCAGCACTCAAAGTTTTGTTTTAATGTAACTTTAGCATAAAGACAATATTTCCATCATTGCTCTTCCTTTTCAATATGTTCAAGGCTATTATTACACAACCTTTTCCAGATAAACAATTAAAAAAATATCCTGTTGGGAAGTTGACTGAAAGTATATTAAATTTATAGCTTACTTTAGGGAGACTGGGTCTTTATAGCCAGGCACATGATATGTTTTTCATATATTCCAGTCTCACTTTATGGCTCTCAGTAGATTCTCATAGCTTTAGTCATACAAGTTTTACACTTTTTGTTATTTTATTTCAGTTATTGTATATATTTTTATTGTTAAGATTGGGAATTTTTTTCCATTATATTTTCTGAGCTGGTTATTCCTGGCATGGAGTAAAGCTACTACTTTCTGTATTTTTATTTTGGAGCCTAACCTAAAGAAACTTTTAGGGCAGGTGTAACTAATTGCCTGTATAAAAATAAATCTTTATA
Source organism: Muntiacus reevesi (assembly GCF_963930625.1). NCBI lineage: Eukaryota > Metazoa > Chordata > Mammalia > Artiodactyla > Cervidae > Muntiacus > Muntiacus reevesi. The sequence goes on along the minus strand of NC_089250.1, from coordinate 49,849,469 downwards.
AAGCACCCACAGAACAACACTCATCTCTGAGCAGTGAGTACTTCATGAAAAACTAGCTGCAAAAACACACTGAATCAACTGAACATAGTGACTTTTTACTTATATATCACCGAATACAACTTTTATTATGAACTAACTGATTTAGAGATCATCTTTCTGGCAACAAAATAAGAAATTGTCAATTTGTGAGGTGGATGAATCTAGAGCCTGTTATACAGAGTGAAGTAAGTCAGAAAGAGAAAAACAAATATAGAATATTAATGCATATATACGGAATCTAGAAAAATGGTACTGATGAACCAACCTATTTGCAATGAAGGGATGGAGACACAGACTTAAGAGAAAGGAATTGTGGGCACAGTTTGGGAAGGAAAGAGTGTGACGAACAGAGAAAAGAGCATCAACATATATATACTACTATGTGTAAAGTAGATAGCTGGTGAGAAGTTGTTATATGACTCAGGGAGCCCAGTGTGCTGCTCTATGATGACCAAGATGGGTGGCAGGCTCAAGAGGGAGGTGATATGTGTATAATTATGGCTGACTTATGTTGTTATATGGCAGAAACCAACACAACATTATAAAGTGATTTTCCCCCAAGTGAAAAAAAAAAGACTCTACTCACACAGGGCAGTGCCCAAACACTGTGCTTTAGAAGATGTAACCGTTTTATTTTTTAATATATGCTTTTCAAAGCACTGTCTAGGTTTGTCATAGCTTTCCTTTCAAGTAGCAAGCATCTTTTAATTTCATGGCTTTTTGTTTACTCATATATAAATATATCTTTTAAATTTATTTATTTATTTATTTTTGTATCTTTTAAATTTAAAGTAAAAAAATCTGTGAAATACTTGACCAAAATTTGTCTACAGCTACATATAAAAGCTAGCTGAGACAATGTTACTACAGAAATTTAACAAAGAGAATGTTAGTAGAAGTCCATCTGTATAGAAGCATAAATTATATATATATACATATATATATATATATATATATATATATATATAGTTAAACATATATTTTATGCCATTTCCAGAGTGTGACAGTTAATTTCAAACAGTTAGGTCCCCCAGAAAGCACCCCTACACCAGTGAAGAATACTTTACATGTCACAGAGAAACACTTCTAACAACCACCTACGTTTTTTCTAATTCTAAATTCACCAAAGTTATACACTGTTTTAAATTCTTTTTTCCTCACATGACTCCCCTAGTCAACATTCAAGTTTACCTGAAATTTAATTTCTCATGGCGAATCTATAAATTGGCAGTCTTGTGAATTTAGTAGCAAGAGTTTTCTAGGCTTTAGTTAGCCTTGAGTAGAAAAGTAAGGCTGCATTTCTGTATATGTAAGAGGCCCAGACCCTAGAATGCAGCAACTCAAGTGGAGTGCCTGCACTCAGAGGTTTTGTTCCTGAATACTTAAGCTGCCACTCCTGGATGATTCCACTACCTCACTTCTTTCAAAGTGGTCTAGTCTCCACTACTTACATTTCAGAAGTTTCCTCTGAAGGAGAAATCAAAAGCTTTATAGATAAGCAAAAGTTAAGAGAATTCAGCACCACCAAACCAGTTTTCAACAAATGCTAAAGGAACTTATCTAGACAGGAAACGTAAGAGAAAGAAAAGGTCTACAAAAACAAATCAAAAACAATAAAATAAATGGTAACAGGATCATACATATCAATAATTACCTTAAATGTAAGTGGACTAAATGCTCCAACCAAAAGACACAGATTGGCTGAATCGATACAAAACTAAGACCCCTATACATGGTGTCTACAAGAGACCCACCTCAGACTTAGAGACACATATAGACTGAAAGCAAGGGGCTGGAAAAAGATATTCCAGGCAAACACAAATCAGAAGAAAGTGGGAGTAGCAACACACATATCAAATAAAACAGACTTTAAAATAAAGACCATTACAAGAGACAAGGAAGAACACTACATAATGATCAAGGGATCAGTCCAAGAAGAAGATATAACAATTATAAACACATACATGCACCTAACACAGGAACACCTCAATACGTAAGACAAATGCTAACAACTGTTAAAGAGGATATCAACAATAATACAATAATAGTGAGCGACTTTACTGCCCCACTCATACCAAAAGACAGATAGATCATCCAGACAGAAAATTAATAAGAAAACACAAGCTTTAAACAATATACTGGACCAGTTGGGCCTAACTGATATCTACAGGGCATTTCATCCAAAAACAGTAGATTTCACTTTTTTTGCAAGTGCATATGGAACATATTTCAGGATAGATCACATTTTGGGCCATAAACCAAACCTTGGTAAATTAAAAAAATTGAAAATATTTCAAGCATCTTTCCTGACCACAATGCTGTAAGTTGTTCAGTCACTCAGTCGTGTCCAACTCTTGTGATCCATGGACTGCAGTACAACAGCTTCCCTCTCCTTCACCATCTCCTGGAGTTTGCTCAAACTCATGTTTGTGGAGTCGGTGATGACATCCAACCATCTTGCCCTCTGTCATCCACTTCTCCTGCCTTCAATCTTTCCCAGCATCTAGGTCTTTTCCAATGAGTCGGCACTTTGCATCAAGTGGCCAAAGTATTGGAGCTTCTGCTTCAGTATCAGTCCTTCCAATGAATATTCAGAGTTGATTTCCTTTAGGATGGACTGGTTTGATCTCCTTGCAGTCAAGGGAACTCAAGAGTCTTCTCCAACATCACAGTTCAAAGCATCAATTCTTTAGCATTCAGCCTTCTTTATGGTCCAACTCTCACATCCATACATGACTACTGCAAAAACCATAGCTTTGACTAGATGGACCTTTGTCAGCAAAGTAATGTCTCTGCTTTTTAATCTGCTGTCTAGGTTTGTCAGGAGTTTTCTTCCAAGGAGCAAGTATCTTTTAAACTCATGACTGCAGTCACCGTCTGCAGTGATTCTGGAGCCCAAGAAAATAGTCTGTCACTGTTTCCATTGTTTCCCCATTTGTTTGCCATGAAGTTTGAGGGCCAGATGCCATGATCGTAGTTTTTTGAATGTTGAGTTTTAAGCTAGCTTTTTCACTCTCCTCTTTCACCTTCATCAAGAGGCTCTTCAGTTCCCCTTCGATTTCTGCCATAAGGGTGGTGTCATCTGCATAACATCACTATAAGGTTAGATATCAACTAGAAAAAAAGCATAAAAACACAAACACATGGAGGCTAAACAATATGGTTCTGCTGCTGCTGCTGCATCACTTCAGTCGTGTCGACTCTGTGCGACCCCATAGGCGGCAGCCCATCAGGCTCCCCCATCCCTGGGATTCTCCAGGCAAGAACACTGGAGTATGTTGCCATTTCCTTCTCCAGTGCATGAAAGTGAAAAGGGAAAGTGAAGTCGCTCAGTTGTGGTCAACTCTCAGTGACTCTATGGACTGCAGCCTACCAGGCTCCTCTGTCCATGGGATTTTTCAGACAAGAGTACTGGAGTGGGTTGCCATTGCCTTCTTCGAATATGGTTCTGAATAACCAAGAAATCACTGAAGAAATCAAAAAGGAAATTGAAATATATTTCCCTGGTGATCCAGTGGTCAAGAATCCATCTGCCAATGTAGGGGACATGGGTTTGATTCCTGGTCTGGGAAGATTCCACATGCCACAGAACAACTAAGCCCATGTGCCACAACTACTGAACCCGTGCTCCAGAACCCACGAGCTGCGACTACAGAAGCCCACAGCTCTAGGGCCCATGAGCCACAACTAAGCCTCCATGCTACAACTACTGAAGCTCATGATCCTAGAGCCTGTGCTTTGCAAGAAGAGAAGCCTGTACACTGCAACAAAGAGTAGCCCCTGCTTGCCACAACTAGAGAAAAGCCTGTGCACAGCAACAAAGACCCAGTGCAACTAAAAAAAATTAATTAATTTTAGAAAAAGAAAAGATAAAAAATATACAAAGAAAGATATGAATAACTAAAAAGATGTATCCGCTTCTTGGTTGTGGAAATGCAAATATTAGAAAGATAACCATTTCCTTAAATCTATAAATTTAATGTGTGCCAATCACTTCAGTCATGTCTGACTCTTTGTGATCCTATGAACTGTAGCCCACCAGGCTCCTCTGTCCACGGGATTCTCCAGGCAAGAATACTGGAGTGGGCTGCCATTTCCTCTTCCATGGGATCTTCCTGACCTAGGGATTGACTCACATCTCTCACATCTCTTGCATTGGCAGGCATGTTCTTTACCACTAGTGCTACCTGGAAGATCCATAAATTTAATGCAGATACAATTTAAAAATTCTGACAATTTGGCTGTTTCTGGAGAGAAGAGCGTGGTTAGAAAATCTAATTTTAGTTCAACAGGAAAAATGAAAATGAAAGAACAGCCAGAAATGTCCCAGAGAAAGGAAAAACCTGTGTTATTACCACATGAATTGACACGTTAACAGGACAGGACAGAGATACAGTTGTTAGCCATAGCTACTTTTGGCAAATATCTTCAGTTTTCCAACTAGGCTCAGGTATGACTGCAATTCCTGGCTCTTTTATAGTGGGTGAGGCTATGAAGTGAATACTTGTCAATGAGTTGTAAAGAGAA